>NC_050575.1:412374464-412700601 GCF_011100635.1 Trichosurus vulpecula | reverse complement strand
TCTCCAAACCATTCAGTCAGTATTGATAATGGTGGCTGACGGTGGTTCTCATTCAGAAAAAATTTCAATCTTGGCTCTGAGCTCAAAAAGCCTAAACTTTTTCCTCTTCTTTTCTTGTTTTGACATAATGAGTTTGCACTGGTAAGTTTTTAAAAGTTTCAGTACAGCAATATACATGGCAGTCGAAAGGCGGTCAGGTTATAACTGTGTCACTATAATTCATAATTCACCAAGCAACAGCAGGAACCAATGAGAAGAACCAAATGTAGTCTCTGTAAAAGCTGCTCCACTTGCTGCTGGAGCCTGAAAGTGGTCAGAGAACATATGTAAACAAATGAGCGTGGCTATGTTCCAACAAAACTTTATTTATGGACACTGAAATTTTAATTTCATATAATTTTCATGTAGAAATATTCTTCTACTGATATTTATTTTTTCCAACCGCTTAAAGATGTAAAACCATTCTTAGCTCGAAGGCCTATAAAAACCCCAGGGGCCATGATTTGCTGATTCTTGGGCTATTGCAATAGACCAGGTATGGAGTGATAAGGGCCTGTACCAGGGTGGGGGCAGTGTCAGAGGAGGGGAAGTATTAGAGAGATGATGCTGAGGTGAAACTGACAGGCCTCAGCTATTGATTGGATACGGGGGAATGAAAAAGAGTGAGAGGAATCAAGGATGATGCCTAGGTTTCAAGCCTGGGGGACTGGCAGGATAGTAGTGCCCTCAACAGTTACAGGGAAGAGAGGAAGTCTTGAGGGCAAAGATAATGAGTTTTGTCTTGGACATGTTGAGTTCAAGACATCTATGGGACATCCAGTTTGAGATGTCCAATAGGAAGTTGGAGATGTGGGACTGAAGGTCCGCAGAGAGGATAGGGCTTGGAGATGATATGTGAATCTACGGGAAGCGATGAGATCAGAAAGCGAAACAGCATTGAGGGAGAAGAGAAGAGGGACCAGGACAAAGCCCTGCGGGTCACTGAAGATTAGCCAGTGTGGTTTAGATAAGATCTAGCAAAGGAGATGAGAGGGAGATCCAGGATCAAAGGGGCAGGAACACCTAGAGAGGAGAGAGTGTGCAGGAGAAATGATTGGCAGCACCAAAGGCTGCAGAGAGGTCAAGAAGGACCAGAATTAGGAAAAGGGCCATTAAGAGATCACTGGTAACTTACAGAAAGAGAGCGTTTGGTGGAAGGATGAGGTCAGAAGCTAAACTGTAGAGAGTTAAGAAAAGAGGGAGAGGAAAGGAAATGGAGGCATCTGTTGTAAACAGCCTTCCCAAGGAATTCAGCCACAAAAGGGAGGAGACACATGGGATACATATATAGACAGATATATATAGATACATGGATATATGGATATATATATCCATCCATATATATATATATGGATGGATATATATACATATATAGCTAGTGGGGATGGATGGATCAAGTGAGTTTTTTGAGGATGGGGAAGACCTGGTTATGTATTTAGGTAGTAGGGGGAAGGAAGTGATTCAGTTTCCTGCCTGGCGTCAGTAGACTGTCCAGGTTTCACAGGCATACAACAGTGAGGTTAACACAATGGCTCTGTAGACCTTCGGTTTGGTAGTCAGTCTAATACCTCTTCTCTCCCACACTTTCCTTCGGAGCCTCCCAAACACTGGGCTACCTCTGTCAATGCATACATCAATCTCATTATTGATGTGTGCATCCCTGGAAAGTACACTACCAAGGTGAGTGAACTTATCCACCGCATTCAGAACTTCTCCATTTCCTGTACCCAATGGTTCCATGTACGGATGGTGTAGTGTTGACTGATGGAGAACCTATGTTTTCTTGGTATTAATTGTTGGGCTAAATTTAGCAAAAGCATCAGAGAATCTATCCATACTTTGTTGCATCTCAACCTCAAAGGCTGCATTGAGTTCACAATCCTCTGCTAACAGTCTACCAGCGCCATGCCAGGAAACTGAATCACTTCCATTTGAATTGTCTTAGGAAGATTCTGAAGATCACCCGGCAGGATGAGGTGC
Organism: Trichosurus vulpecula; assembly: GCF_011100635.1. Classification (NCBI taxonomy): domain Eukaryota; kingdom Metazoa; phylum Chordata; class Mammalia; order Diprotodontia; family Phalangeridae; genus Trichosurus; species Trichosurus vulpecula. The sequence continues at coordinate 412,698,582 of NC_050575.1, read as the reverse complement.
CAGACACTGAGGTCCTTTCTCTAGCTGAACTGCCAAGCATTCAATCTCTGCTTCAGAGAGCGCAACTCTGATGGGCTGGCCATGTTGTTTGAATGCAAAAGATAAGCGTGCCAAAAAAACTATTTTACGGAGAATTCACACAGGGCAAGCGTTCACATGGTGGTCAGAAGAAGTGATACAAGAACATTCTTAAGGTTTCTGTGAAGAATTTTGGAATAGATTGCATGACACGGGAGACACTGGCACAGGACCGCCTAGCAGAGATGGCGCCATGCTCTATGAGCAAAGCAGAATTGCAGTAGCTCAAAAGACACATGAGATACACAAACTCAGATATACCTCCATTCCAAACGTTCACACGGACTATTTGTGCCCGACCTGGGGTAGAGTTTTCCAAGCTCACATTAGTCTGATCAGCCACAGTCGGACACAGTGTTCCTTGACCACAAGATTGGGATGTCATTTTGGTCCTCTTTGAGGCATGAAGGACAACAACCAACCAGGGTGGTGGAGCTAGCAGATGGGGAGAGACTGGAGGAAAGTGAGAGGGAGGAGATGCCTGGGGAGGGGGGGCAGACAACTGGATGGAATGGGACCCCCTTGTGCACGTACTGGGGCTTTTAGAAGCAAGGGGAAGGCTCCCTTCTGCATGGGACAGATGGTGGCACTTGCCTCTTGGCCTTCTGCCTCAGGAAATTTTCACCCACTTTCTTCCCTGCCTCCTACCCTCTCACCCTCACCTGTAGCTCCTGACTTCCCTGGCTTCCTTCAAGCCTCTTCTGCCAGAAGCCTTCCCCAGCTCAGCTTGGCACTGGCACCGTCCTCTGAGATTGTCGCCTGTTTGTTCAACGTACATCTTACGCGCACGTTGTGGCTGGCATGTTGTTTCCCCTGTTAGGTTCCCTAAGAGTGGGGGCTGTCTCCTGCCCTGACATACATAGTAGGGATTTGGCAAATCCTCTCCTCATCACTTGTGCGGATGAGGGTGGGCCTTAGGCATTGTCAGGCTCTGGGAGTGAAGAGATGGCCAGCATAAGTGTCCTGCAGACTTTGCTCCTGGCACCCTCTTCATCCTTTCCAAATGTTTCCTGGCCCCCTCTGAAGCCCCAGAAGCTCCAGGAAGCCCCCTAACTCCCAGAGTCATTATCAAACATCCCTCCCTTCTTCCTTCCCTCCCTCCCTCTCTCTCTCTCCTTCCCTCTGTTTCTTTCCCTCCCCCTGGTACTCCCTCTTTTTTAAAAAAAATTTTCAATCAATGAGCATTTGTTTTCTCTCCTTCCCACCCTCCAGTTTAAAAGAACAAACAAAATCTTAGTCATGCAAAACAAATTCCCACATTGGCCACGTTGTAGCAACAATCTGCTAACAGCTGCTGTAGGGGTGTAAGACCCACCAACAACCAGCGCACAGAAAGCTGCCAACACAGGTTCTTTTGATCTGCTTTACTAAGGGAAGTAGTGTTAAGGGGGTTGACAACTTATTTCAATCCAACATACAAATGTCACTCACTTAGTTCAGGGGGAAAAGCCAGCACCCTGAACTTCAGAGCAAATACAAACAAATTACGAACATCAACAGACAGACTTTGTCTGATTCAAATCTCAGTGCATAGTTAACCTGGGTTTAACAAAGCCTGAACATCCAGGTTTACAAGCTGGGGGGCTCTTAACTACAGCTGCCCCGGAGTCTCCACATCAACACATCTCTGAGAGTGAGAGCTCCCGCAAATAGCTCTGTTCTCTCTTTTTATACACTCTTTAGCCGTCATCAAACGTCATCTGAGCAACCAGAACTCAGGCTCCTACTATTGGCTCTGTCTTAGCAACTCCCCTTAGGACCCCGAGGGCTTCATGCCCACATAGGTTTAGCACCTAGTAGATAGTGCTTTGGGCCTGGGGTTTAGCACCTAATAAGACTCAATCAAAGACACCCAACTTAACTGATACTGCACATATCCAAAACAATTGATGTCTCAGCCTGCCCCAGCCCATCCCCTCTCTGAGGGAGGCAGGAGGTGGGCCATTTGCTTCACCCTCAGTCCTCCATAGTAGGGCTTGTCACAAAGTCCATCAATCTGCCTTCCCAACTCTCTCCTCTGGACTTCCCCAAGCTGGTTGTCCTTCCCGGGATCCTTCGGGAAGGACTTTGGAATCCCAGCATCCCAGAGTTAGGGCTGAGAGGAGCTACAGCAGCAGCTAGTCCAACTCCCTCATTTCTCAGGGTGGGAAATGAAGGACAAAAGAGGCGAAGTGACGAGAGGCAGGATTCAAACCTGAATCTTCCCTACCCAAGTCCACTCTACCCACTCTACCGTCCTGTCTCTCAAAGATGTGTGAATTATGGAGCAGAGGTGAAGGAAAGGCAAACACACAGTCACACACACTAACGCACATTCATACACACATAACACTCACACCACACACATGCACACATGCTCACTAACACACACATACAACGAACACTCACACACTAACACAACATACATGCTTCTACTCACTAACACTTGTACACACTCATACACTCACACCACACATACTAACACACATACTCATACCACACTCATACTCACTAACACACAGAGAACACTCACACACACTCAACATTCACACTAACACATACAATACTCACATACACACTCACTAACACACCACACACACGCACACATGTGGAACACTCATACACTCAATACACACACACCATTCACGCACATACTCACTAATGCACATTCACACATCACACACACTCACTAACACACTCATACACACATAACACACTCACACCACACACATGCACACATGCTCACTAACACACACACTAACACACACTCATACACTAACACACTCATACACATACAATGCATACTCACACGCTAACACACAACATACATGCTTACATTCACTAACACTTGCACATACTCACACATGCTCTCACACACTCACACCACACGTACTAACACACATACTGATACCACACTCACACTCACTAACACAGAGAACACTCATACACACTAACACATACAATACTCACATACACACTAGCACATACACACACACACAGAGAATACTCATACACTCAATGCTCACACATACACACAGCACTCACACACATACTCACTAATGGACATTCACACATCATACACACATACACACACACACCATCCTTCCAGGCCAGTGGGGCAGAGCCTGTCGTCCCCATTCGACAGAGTGGAACAAGGTGACTCGTTTGCTCCTGAGTAGAGTGAAGTGGTGACTCACTGAAAGAGCAGGGATTTGGGGTCAGAGAACCCAGGTTCACTTGTCAGCTCCATGAATCCCCACCCGTGAGACTCTCGGCAAGAACGTCCTCTTTGGGAGCTTCCATTTTCTGCTCTATAAAAGGAGGGTCGTGGCTTACGTGGCCCAGCCTAGGTGGACCTAGAAAAGGAGGCAAGGGTTCCAAAGAACCAGCACCTTCATCCAGAACAGGTCAGGTCAGACTCAGCTCATGGTCTTTCTTTTTTCAGGGCTGCCAACCTTGTAGCTAAGGGTAGCACCACAGGCTGGTTTTCCTAGACTTCAGTAGCATTTTTAGAAGTCTACCATTCTTGTAGAAGAGATGGAGGGGTCTAGACTAGACTGTAAAACAATCAGATGGATTTGGACCTGGCTGAATGGCTAGACTTAGGGAAGTCATTAATGGTTCCACATCAGCTTGGCAGAAGGTCTCCAGTGGAGTGAATTGGTTCTGTCTTGGCACCAGCACCACTTAGCACTTCTAATGTAATACCCTGGAATAACCCTCCTAATTCCCTCCAGATGGCAGCTGACTGTTACTGTGTACGGTTCTGGGGGTAATCTTGAGGGCCTAGACTCTTAGTACTGTCTCTTATGAGCCCCCACTGGTGTGCTTGCCATTAACATTAGCCAGCCAGATTATCATTTGCCTTAGCACAGTACCTGGCACATAGCAGGCATTTAATAAATGTTTGTTGATTGAGAAAAGGGCATTTATTAATATATTGATAGTAAGAAAACAAGCATCTCCTCAAAGTACTGGAGCACACTCTCCTTCAAATACACATGGGTCCTTGGGAAGACTGGGCACACGCTTAAAGTGATGGAGAATGCATGTGGCCAGTGGATAAAGCCACAATTCCTGATTGCCAGAAAGCCTTTCTGGAGTACACAGTCAGTCTTCTTCTCGGCTGTGAGAGAATAATCTCCCTTGAAGCTACTTCCTCCCTTGGGTGGCTATTTTTCCGAATCTGTGTTTGTCCTTCTTCAGCTTCTCTCTGCTATGACTGAATGCACTGTTCCTTACTGGTCCTGAAGAAACTGAGGCTGAAAAGACTGGCAGCAAAGAAGGAAAATCATTCTTCCTACTCTGGAGTTAAAATGCACCAATGACACTTTGGGTTACTGAAAAGTTCTTGAATGCAAACAACAATCCCTCTAACCCAGTGCAGTGCAGTGGACAGGGCACAGCAGATTTATAATCCAGGTGATTCAGTCCTTAGAGGCGCTGCTCCTTCGAGCTCTGCTCAGTCGGCCTCCATCTGGTATCTGAGCCTAACTGTACGGACAAGTAACATTCGCCATAGTAGTAAACCAAGGAAAAGACTTCCAGGGGCTCTCCCACCTTCCAATGGACCAATCAGCTGGAGAGGATGACAAAGCAGTACTATATTCATTCACAAATTCAGGACTTGGAGCAGGAGAGTTAAAAAATGACACAGTCTACTGCATCAGAAAAAAATCATTTTCAGTTTCTGCCCACTGAAGTAAACATAAGATTTCTACTTGAAGACTGAAGTCCAACATTGTCCTCCAGCTGCTCAGTTGTCCTCTAAATGTAAACCAGGCCGTGAACATTTTCTGAGTCTGTCATGAGTAAGTGGCTTTGCCTGAAATGCCTTCACAGACTACAATGTATGATCTGACTTCTTTTCTTGCCCACAGAGAAGCAAAGGACTGGATATTTTGTGTCATTCCCTTGTTGCTGTCAGTCATGTCCAACTCTCCATAACCCCATTTGGGGTTTTCTTGGCAAAAACACTGGAGTGGTTTGCCATTTCCTTCTCTAACTCATTTTACAGATGAAGAAACTGAGGCCAACAAGGTGAAGTGACTCGTCCAGGAACTCACACAGCTAGTAAGTGTCTAAGGCCATATTTGCACTCAGGCTGATGAGTCTTCCTGATTCCAGACCCAGCACCCCATATATAATTGGTTTGGTATTTCAATATTTTATTTTTAAGAAAAAAATTCCCAGTATTTTATATAGAAATAATATTGCAGAAATTTAACCTGGGGTTGAATTTTTTCTGAGACTCTCATGATCATTTTGAGATGTTCATTGCTCAGTGTTATATGATGGGATGTCAAGGATTTGTGGCCATCCTTCTTGTGTATTATTCAGGGGTTTTCAAACAGACCAAATAATTGGCACTCTTTGGGAGGGAATCTTGGGCTATTAACTTGGGGATCTGATATGGCACAAATGTTGTTTGAAACACATTTGGCTGTTGGGGAAAAGTACAAAAATCTCTTTAAAAACACAAAACCAGAAAGAAAGCCTTCTAACGGGAGAGCAAGCACAAAGAATGGTGGACAGGAAGGGACACTTTGGTCCCCAAAGTTCCAAGGCTAATCGGTGGGATTGTAGGGGAGTAGATCGATTCCATCCGGGAACAATGGCACCGTTGATTTGGCCCAGTCTGTGGGTCCTAAACTGGGGTAGGGATGGAGTTGGGAGGAAGGGTATCTGTGGGCAAGAGGGAAGAGGACAAAGTGGTTGGGAAGGTGATGGCCAGAGAGCAGGGAGTGAAAGTATGGTGTCTGAAATCGTGGTTTGGTTGCTCAACAGGGATAATAATATCTCAACTAATACATCAAAGATGACCATTTTCAGAAGAGCGCTGTAACTTGGCAGGTGAAAAAGGCAGAAAGCACGTCCTGGCTACCCAGAAGGTGCGGATTTGTCAATTGTTCAGACAGGGCAGATCCAAGATGAATAAGAACTATCTCCCTAACAGTCCTGAAGAGTTACCTTTGCTTCCTGGAAAAGCATGATCACAATGGGTTATTGTTTCTCATTTAAGCATTTGCTCGTGCTCTTTTATGTGTCGGTTTGTTTTAAGTATTTCTTTTTTGGGAGAGGAAATGAATAGCTGTCCTCTATCTGGTATCTACTTCCTACAATGAGTTACTTTTTTCTAGAAGGCTCTCTATTAATCTCTTTTTAGGGGAGACCCTAAACATGACATACATAAGTTCTATTTAAGAAAATTTCCTTGGAAGGCCAAGGTGGGGCCATAATGAACTAGAGAGTGGGAGGAAAACTTAATTCTCTCTCTTTGGGTTCAGACCACCCCCAGATGAATCCAGGCTTGGCTTGAGCTGAAAACCAGATCTCCCACCCCTGCCCCACCACTCTAACACCATGGGTAAGAAGACTGTATACAAGAGGAAATGAAGGTGGGCAAGGAGTGCATTCCAGGTGAGTGGCACAGCCTGAGCAAAGATTCAGAGATGGGAGATGGACTGTCGAATATGGCGCAGCGCAAAGAGTACCGTCTCTGAAGTCAGAAGACCTGGTTTCATTTTCCACCTCGGATGTAAGTCAGTGGGGCTCAGTTTCCTCACCTGTAAAATAAAGGGATTGGACAAGATGACCCGATGACATCACCAAAATAAGTGTCTGGTCTTCCTAGGTGCCTCCTCTCGGGGCCACCCCAGAACTCCAGTCAGCCTGCGCCATTTCTGAGAAAATCTGTCTGCCTGAGGGCATCTGACTGCTGTCATCCGGGATGACGAAGTCTAAGAAGCTGACTCAGAGCCTGGGAGCACAGTGACTAACAGCAGTGGAGGCTGAGGACGGACTTTGCTCAGTGTTGGCCCCCCTCCATGTTCCAACGTGCCCCCTCTCTCCCATCCATCCTCCACAGAGCTGCCCAGTTCACCTTCCTGGGGCACAGGGCTGACCTCTAAACCGGCATCTGGAACAAAATACAAATAAATTAGCCCCACCTGTGTTAGAGGCTGAGGATACAAAGAAGCAAGACAACTCCCACCCTCCGAGCATTTGCATTTTAACTAGGAAGACAGCATAGACATGAAGAGATACATATACTTTAGATTCAAACTACCCTGTAGAGGAGGAAGAGGGAGAGAAGGAGGTGGGGTGAGGAGGGAGAGGAAGAAGAGGAGGGAAGGGAGAAGAGAAGAGAAGAGAGGGGGAGGAGGGGAGGGGGAAGAGAAGGGAGAAGGAGGAGGGAGAGGAAGAAGAGGAGGGAGAGGAGGAGGGGGCAGAGGAAGAAGAGGGGGAGGAGAAGGGAGAGGAAGAGGAGGAGGAGAAGGAACTAGGGGCTGGAGAAACCAGAAAAGGGCTAATCTCATAGATAGCACTTGAACTGAATTTTAATGAAAATCAGGGATTCCAATTCATGCTCTTTTAGTATCTGTTGTGTTTTCAGCATTTCTTTTCTGGTGGAAGAAACAAATAGCTGCCTGTGTTAAAATAAACACTTTGTACCTTGAGTACGTTAATCTCTTTTTAGGGGAGACTCTAGACATGAGTCACACATAAGCTTTGTTGGAGAGTTTCCTTGAAAGATTAGAGTGGGGCCTGAAGGAGGGTGTTCCAGGCATGGGGGACAGTCAGAGCAAAGGTCTGGAGATGAGAGATGGAGGGTCTGGTGTGGGGAACATCAAATGTCTATTTAGCGTTAGTATGTAGAGAGGAGTAACGGGTAATAAGGCCAGGACGAGGGTGTGAAGAGTTTTCCATGTCAAATGAAGGAGTTTAAATGTGATTTCAGAAGTAATTGAGAACTAGTGGAGTTTATTGGGTGCAGATGAGGAGACATGGTGACATCTGTGGTTTAGGGAAATCACTTTGGAGGCTGCATGGAGAAGGGATTGGAGAGATGAGAGATTTGAGGTGGGGAGGCCCATTAGAAGGCTGTTGAAATAGTCCAGACAAGAGATGATGGAGGGCCTGAAGAGAGGTGGTGGTTATGGAAGTGGAGAGAAGGGGGCACAGGGGAAAAAAAGGTTGTAGAGGTGCAAACAGCAAGATTTTGCAACTTACTGGATGTGGAGAGTGAAAGGCAGAGACAGAGAAAGAGAGAGGGAGGGAGGGAGGGAGAGAGAGAGACAGAGACTGAGAGAGAGACAGAGAGACAGAGACAGAGAGAGACAGAGACAGAGAGGAGCTGAGAATGACAATGAGGTTACAGAGCGGGTGGCTGAACAGGTGTTGATGTCCTCAATCATAAGAGGACAAAAGAAGAGTGATTTGGGGGGAAAGATAAGATCTATTTTGGACACACTGAGTTTGAAATAGTGATAGAACATCTAGCTTCAAATGGCTAATAGGCAGTAATATGGTTCCCATCCCTTTTACCATGTAGACCACCTCCTGAATAGGTTTATTCCAATTTGGCATCACTCTAATAATGGTAAGACGTGTTTCCTTTCTTTAAGCTTGAAGTGACCTCAGTGTTCCTTTCTCCCACGGCTCCTGGTTCTACAATCCGGGTCAGGAAGGACGAGGATGACTCCCCTTAGTAGAGAAAGAGTGTCTCTAACTCTCCAAAACTTCGTGCCAGAAGTGCCGGAAGACCTTGGAGACAGTCTAGCTCGGTTCCTTCATTTGATAAATGAGAAACTTCCATGAGGGCCATGGAGGTTAAGTGATTTGAAGGCAGCTATCCTGTGGCCCCCAAGTCACATTTTCTGTAGGCTAGACTTTCCTGATCATCATGTACCTAGGGGTCTGGTGTAGGAACAGATACCTCATCAGCTTCCTCGCCTGGTGGTATTTCCCCTCCCCCTCCCCCCCCCCCGGAGAAGCTGGGAAGGCTGCTTCCAGGAGAGACATCATGGTGTATGTGTCAGGGAAGTGTCTGGAGAGACTGGAGCAAGCATAGAGATGTTCTCTTACAGGTAGATAACCACGTGGGGAATAGGAGGCTTTCTGATTGGCTGTTGAGGCACTCAAATTCTCATTATTTGGTGACTCCTTCACTCCCAGAAGCTGGGAAAAGAAGGCTCTGGGGCCTCTGAGGAGATGTTCCCCCTACCCCCAACAAATAGCCTCTGCATTTGTTTTTCTCCCTTCTAGGCGAAGGGGATGTAATCCCCAATCTGGTGAGTCTGGAAAAGTCCACAGGGCTCTTTGGCATCCAGAATCCGGGGACCAGAGCCAGGGCAGTATCAAGGAGCCAAAGTGACTTTTGGGGTGACTTTCAGCATGCCACCCCAGTGCTAAGGGAGACCAGGACCCATCTTGGAGTCAGGCTGCATGTGGACAAAATTTGGTGGGACCAAGGCCAGAAACGGAGTTAAGTGGCACCACCTCCCCCTAGAGGCTGACTGGAGAAATAGGGGAGCATACAGCCCTGTGTTCCCTGGGAAAAGGTTTCTACATTTGTTCTTGCTCTATCTTGAAAGTAAATATTCTTTGTAAAAGCTAAGAATGTTAAGTAGATCGGTGGAACTGGAGGCCAAGTCCCCAGCTGGTGGGAGCTGGAGCTGATGGCACTGGAGAATTAACGCCTCAACCCTAGAAGAGAGGGGCCGACAGAAGAGCTTGTCTCTGTCTGGGACAGTGAGCCTAAGCATGCACTCACACGACACCGTGTGACAACCATCCTGGTTGTCCTCTTCTGGACACCCTCCTTACTGATGTCCTTCTGAGGCTGGGATGCCCAGAAATGAACACGATGGGCTCCAGATGTAGTCTGAGTAGGGCAGAGGTTCTTAACCTGGAGCCGTGACCTTATTCGATGACTGTACATCAGTATAACTGGTTTTCTTGGTAATCTTATGGATTTTATTTTAAGCTTTTAAAAGCATGGTTCTGAGAATGGGCTCAGGCTTCACCAGACTGACTACTCAAGTGATCTATCACACAGGGAGGAAAAGAAGTTCCTGGACAAAGCTAGAGGGACTGGCACCTGTTTCCTCCTGAAAGCTGGGCTTCTCGTAATGCAAACCTACATCAATTCACCTTTCATCATTCCTCATGGTACAAAAGTGTTCCATTACAGTTGCATTGTTCAGCCCATCCCCAGCTGATGGCAGCTTCATTATATTCCAATTTTTTCTTCTTTTGTTCTCTTTTAATTCCCCCTCCAGAATCAAGATGTTCATTTTACTTGACCTATTCCATTCCTAGGTATCTCCTTTGGAATCCTTCCCCCTTTCTAGTCCTTACTTGTTTGCCTATGTTGTATTGCTACACCAAACTGTGTGTACATGTGCATGTGTGTGCACATGTGTGCTCATGCATGTTCAACCCTTCTTTATCCATATGTGTACTGGACACCCAATTTTAGACGTCTGAAAGGCAATTGGAGATGAGAGACTGAAGGTCAGCAGAGAGTTTGGGATAGAAAAGGTGGATCTGAGTCATCAGCTTAGATGATAGTGATAATAGTTGAGCCACAAAAGGGAAGAAAGATATAGGATGATAGCGGGGATAGATGGATCAAATAGGGATGGCAGAGCTCTGGGCATATTTATAGGGAAACAGTCAGCAGATAGGGAGAGACTGGAGGTAAACGAGAGTGTGAAGATGACAGAGGGGTGATCTACTGGAGGAGGCAAATGGATGGAATGAGATCTCTTGTGCATTTAGAAGACTTAGCACTGACAAGGAGAAGGGGCACCATATCATGTGAGACGAGGTGAAGGAAGAGACAGCGGCACAAAGCATCTGAAAGATAGGAGATGAGAAAGAGGGGCGAAGGGGGAACTCCCAGCTAAGGGCCTCAGTTTGCTCAGGAAGTGATCAACGGGTTTTTCTATTTTCGTTTTACCCGCTGATTCTAATAGGTCTAGGCATTTTTCTATTATGATTTCTTGAAATATTGTATCTAGGTTTTTTGTTTAGTAATGGTCTATCAGGGAGATTCATTCATCGCAAGTTATCACCACCCTTTACCAGTTGTCCGGGCCAGTTTTTAAAAAAAGTATCAGATATATCATACTTTAGTCCACTAGTTTAGTCTTTTGATTTTTGTTCTAATATTTCTGTCTCATGGAGCTATTGATTTCTGTTTGGTCTTTTCCGGTTTTCAGGGACTCCATTTCTTAAATAAGACCGGCCACCTTCTCTTCTGATTTCTGCTTTCCAATTCTTTCCTTTACTACTTTTACCCCTTGCTTTATTTCTCCTAGGTTTTCATGTAATCTTCGTAGAAAATCCACTGAGACACGCAGAAATGCAGAGCAGGCAGGGAGGCAGGGCGGGGGCGGGGGAGAGAGGGAGAGAAAGAGAGAGAAGGAGAGAGAGAGGAAGAGAGAGAGGGGAGAGAAGGGAGGAGGGAGAGAGACAGAAACAGAGAGATAGAGATAGAGAGAGACAGAGAGAGAGGCAGAGAGAAGAGACAAAGAGACAGAGAGAGAGATTTCCTGAAGTCTCTAGGGAGGGAAACTGGAAATCAGGGCAATCTTGAGGCACACTCTTCTACATGTCTACCCCTTTCCATAGCCTGTTGTCTGTCTCTTTGGTTTCCTCTTCCTCCTTCTCCTCCCTTTTTCTTCTTTGTTACTGTCCCTCTCCTCCAAACAACAACAACATTGAATTAGGGTTAGCAAAACAGATCCCCACCTTGGCCATTTCAGCAGTGACAGGTAACATTCATCATCAGTGTTGTGGGATAGTGGTTGCTCATTTGTGAGTTCTTTTAAAGTCTGTTTTCCAGTTTTTTGCTAAATAAAGGTGCTCCTATAAATATTTTTGTATATGCATTCCTTTCCCTTTTTCTTTGATCTCTATGGATTTAAGTTTGTGGTATTTTGGGGCCTTTTTCAGTCTGGTTCCAAACTGGAGTGAGTCATGCCTTGGCTGATAGTGCATTTATTTGTCCTCCCCCTTCCAGAAGGCCACCTGATAACAATGGTCATTTCCATTTTTTTATGAGTGATTTAAGTACATTTTTATGTGGTTGTTGATTGCTTGTATTTCTTCTCTGGAGGATTGCTTATATGTGCCCTTTAACCATTTATCTCTATTAGGAAAGGCTCATTCATGTTCTGACATATTTGAATCAATTCCTTGTATTTACGTTGGCTCTCAGATCTTTGTCAGAGAAGTTTGCCACAAATATTTATTCCCAGTTAATTGTTTTCCTTCTGGCTTTAACTGCTTTAATATTGTTTTTGCAAAAACTTTTCATTTTTGTATTAAAAATTTTCTATTTTATCTTAATCTTTTCTGATCCTCTCTATTCTTTGGTCAAGAATTTTTCCTTTATCCATAGTTGTGAAAGACATTTCCTTCCCTGTTCCTCTAATATGTTTATGATATGACCACTTATATGTATATCCTGATTCCATTTGGAGCTTATTGTGGCATGTAGTAAGAGATATTCACCTAAAACCAGGTATTCTTTTTTAATGTATGATATTTTATTTTTCCCCAATTATATGTTAAAACAATTTTTAAAACTTTTTTTTTGAGTTTTGAGTTCCAAATTCTTCCCTCCCTGAGATGGGGAATAACTTGTATTTTTATAAATTTGACTCAGTTCTCTATATATTTGAGAAATGAGGCCTTTAGCAGAGATACTTGTTGCAAAAATTCCCCCCCACACACACACAGTTTTCTGCTTTCCTTTTAATTTAGGTTGCATTGGTTTTGTTTGTGCAAAAGCTTTTTATATACATTTTATATAATTGAAATCATCTATTTTACATCTTGTAATGCTTTCCATATTTTGTTTGGTCCTAAATCCTTCCCTTAGCCATATAGCTGACAATTAAACTATTCCATGCTCCCCTAATTTGCTTATGTTATCAATCTTTATATGTAAATCATGTACCCATATTCAACCTTATCTTGGTATACAGTGTGAGGTTGAAAACCAGGTATTCTTATTCTGGAGTTTACGAACCTGTTTAGAAAATATTTTGACAGCTATATTTCAGTATAGTTGTTTCCTTTGTAATCTAATGTATTTTATCTTTTGCATTTCAAAATATTACTCTGCTAAGGAGTCCATAGGCTTCATCAACCTGCCCAAAGGGCCCATGATACACAAAAAAGTGAAGCACCTTTGGTCTGGGCAGCTAGGTGGCGCCATAGTGCATACAGTGTGGGGCTGGGATTATTTCCTATCTTACTACTTTGCTGAAGTTCTTGTTTCAATTAATTTTTAGTTGAATCTTTAGAGTTCTGTAAGCAAACCATCCAATCATTTGCAAAAAGAAATGATTTTTAGTATGTCTTGCCCATGGTTACTTCTTCCATTTATTTTCTTTTCTTGTGGCTTTAGCTATAATTTCTACAACTGTACGAAAAAAGTTGTGATAATAGACAATTTTGCTTGACTCCAGATAGGAAAGGCCTCTAGGATTTCTCAATTATAGATGAAGCTCAGGCTCTAGAGCTACTCTCCCAATCCTGACTTGTACTGTCAGCCTGGGTGCCCAGAAGGTGGCTGTCTCCTCCCACTCCTGTCTCAACCCCCTGAGGGGCTCAGGCTGTCTTTCTAACGCTATAGACACAAGCCCCCACTAGTGTGCTTTTCCCATTGATGATCAGTTGACATCAACTAGCCATCCAGACTTAATTAGCTTTTAGAAATGATGTTTACTAACATGCTATAGTAGAAAGAGTTAGTACAAAATATCTCCCCCAAGCTGTCCAAAGGCTCAAGCTTAGAGAGCATGGGTAGTCAGTCGATAAACATTTAATAAGTACCTGCTATGTGTCAGACACTGTGCTAAGCATCAGGGATACAAAAGAGAAGCAAAAGACAGTCCTTGCCCTCCAGAAGCTTATAGTCTAATGCGAAAGGTAACAAGAAAACAAATTATATACAGGATAAATAGGAAATGATTAATAGAGGGAAGGCACCGGAGTTAAGAGGGGTTGGGAAAGGCTTCCTGTAGAAGGCAGGATCTTAGCTGAGACCTGAGGGAAGCCAGGGGAGTCAGAAGGCAGGGGTGAGGAGAGAGAGTATTCCGGGGGGATGTTAGGGTTAGGTTTGACCATGCAGTCAAAGGGATACCCTGGAAGACCTTTCGATAAAGCCTCTTTAATCCCCTTTGTGGACCCTTCAGGAAGTTCCCCTTCGGAATGGTGTCACTTCCAGCTGGATTCCTAGGAGAGGCTTGACAAATCCTTTTCTTGCTGTGTCTGGTGTTTAGTCATAGCCATCAGCTGTTCTGGGGACATTGCTGGGATACCAATGAAAAGTGCAAATGCTCTGACCTTCTGCAGTGTAGTCAAGAGGGAGAGGAGACAGAGGACCCAGTCTTTCCTCTCAAAGTGAATCCCCTCAGGGACCTGTTCAGAAGGTGCCACAACATTGAATGTTGGGTTCCAAACCGGTTTCTTGTTTTTCAGAAGACCCACAGGGTATGAGAGGGAATATATTAGCATTCCATTCACTAAATAAAGATCTTTTCTCAGAAAAGGTATCAGAGCTAGAGCTAATAGAATTAGAGTTAGTTACTTTAAGTGAGGTGGGGTTATTGATTGACTCAATCCACCTCCACCCTTATAAATATAATGCTAATTTGTGCCTTTAGAAATACTATTTATTATATTAAAAAAGTTTCATTCATTCTTGTGATTTTAATGTGTGTGTGTTTTTAACATAAAAGGGTGTTGTATATTTTGGAAGCTTTTTCTGAATCTATTAATGAAACCATGTGATTATTTTTGTTACTAATATGGTGGGATATATATAAAGTTTGGCTGATGCTGAATGAAACCTAGATTGCTGATGTAAATCCAATCTAATCATAGGGTATAACATTCTTTTATATGCTTTTATAATCTCTTTGCTAAAATTTTATTCAAATTTTTGCACTGATATTCGTTAAAGATATTGGTCAACAGTTTTCTTTCTAGGATTTCTCCCTGATTTAGTTATCAGGAACATATTAATCTCACAGAACAAATTCGGTAAGATCCCCTATTTCCCTATTTTTACAAATAACATGTAATATTAGAATTATTTTTTTCTTTAAATGTTTGATAGAATTCACTTATCTGCTCCCAGGCTTATTTTCTTTGGGAGTTCTTATGGCTTTTTCATTTTATTTTTATGAGATTAAGTTATTCAAATTGTCCATTTTTTATTCTGCTAATCTGGATCATTTATATTTCTGTAAATAGGAATCCATTTCATTTAGATGATCAATTTTGTTGGTATATAATTTGGTACAATAGTTTCTTAAGAATTCTGTTCTTTTAGGTGGTGCAGTGAGTAGAGCACCAGCCCTGGAGTCAGGGGAACCTGAGTTCAAATCTAGTCTCAGACACTTGACACATGTACTAGCTGTGTGACCTTGAGCAAGTCACTTAACCCCAATTGCCCTGCCAAAAAGTGAAAAAAAAATTCTATTCTTTATTTCTTATTTCTCATGTTTTTGATATTTACAATTTGCTTTTCTTTTTAGTCAGACAATGGTTTATTAATTTTTAAAAAAACAGTTCCTAGTTTTAGTCATTCAAAAATTGCTAGTTTTCTTTTTCTTTTATTTTTAGTATGCCTGTTTTGTGTTTAGTTAATTGAGGATTTATAATTTGTTGTTTTTGGGGGGTTTTCTTGCCCAATTTAATGATTTATCCTTTATCTCTTTTGTTGATGAAAGCTTTTTTAGGAATATAAATTTGTCTACTAGGGATTGATTTATTTGCCTTCCGAAACTTTGATATGCTTTTTTGTGTTGTCATTTTCTTTTGCAAAAATTTCTATTTCTTATATATTTATTGTCCCATCCATTCTTTAGGATTAAATTTTTTATCACCATTTAAGTTTGAATTTTATTAATTATAATTAAATTGCATTGTGGTCAGTTAATGTTATGTTTAATATATTGACTTTTCTGCATTTTTATGAGAATTTTATGTCCTAACACATGATTTAAAAAAAAAAAAAGATACTACACATTCCTGAGTGATAGGTATATTCCTTTCTATTCCCATTCCCTAATCACCAGAGACCTTTCATATTTTTGTTGTTGTTGTTGTTCAGTCATTCAGTTTTGGCCTAGTCTTTGTGACCTCCATGGTCCATACTGTTTATGGGGTTTTCTTGACAAAGACAGTGCAGTAGTTTGTTATTTCCTTTCCAGTGGACTGAGGGAAACAGAGGTTAAGTTCCTTGCTGAGAGTATGAGGACAGATTGAACTGAGGAAGATGAATCTTCCTGACTCCAGGCCCCGTGCTTTATGCACCATGGCATCACCTAGCTGCCTCCTCTATTATATTTAACATTCCTAAAATTCTGTTTATGTCATTAAATTCTTTCTTAAAAAAACTTCTTGTTAAAATGTTCCAGTTCAGAAAGGGGCACATTGAGGTGCAAATGTATTATTTTGCTAATATTTTATTATCTAAATTGCCTTTAAGCATAAGGCAGTTTACCCTGCTCACCTCACTTTATACATGTCTGTTTTTTCTGTTGCCTTGTCTGAGGACATGTTTGCTACTCCTTTTAAAAATTTGATTGGAGCATAATAAATTTTCTTTCAGAATCTCATTTTAACCATCTCAATCCTTATGTTTCAGTGTTTCTTATAAACAACATATCATTGGGTTTTGTTTTCTAGCCTCATGCATTTTATTGATGAGTTTATACCATTCACATTTGTGATTCGCTTTTTAAAAACAGATTTTAATTGATACTTTTTGTTTACACATCACTTAGATTTCTTTACCAGAGATACTTGCCGCAAAAATTGTTTCCCAGCTTTTTGCTTTCCATCTAATCTTAGCTGCATTGGTTTTGTTTGTGCAAAATCTTTTTTAACTTAATGTAATAAAAATTATACATTTTACATCCTATAATATTCTCTATCTCTTGTTTGGATATAAATTCTTCTCTTATCCATAGATCTATTCTTTGCTCTCCTAATTTGATTATGGTATCACCCTTTATGTCTAAATCATGTACCTATTTTGATATTATCTTCATATATGGTGTGAGGTGTTGGTCTGTACCTAGTTTCTGCCAAACTGCTCTCCAAATTTCCCAGCAGTTTTTGTCAAATAGTGAGTTCTTTTCCCAAAAGCTTGCATCTTTGAGTTTATCAAACAGATTACTATGGTCATTTACTACTGCGTCTTACGTACCTAATATTTTCCACTGATCCACCATTCTATTTCTTAGCCAGTACTAGATTGTTTTGATGAGTGCCATTTTATACTGTACTTCATAATTTGGTATGGCTAGACCACTTTCCTTCATCTTTTTTTCCTTATTAATTCCCTTGATATTCTTGACTTTTTGTTCTTCCTGGTGAATTTTATTATTTTTTTCTAGCTCTATATAATAGTGTTTGGTACTTTGATTGGTATGGCAGTTAATAAGTAAATTAATTTAGGTAGAGTTGTCATTTTTATTATGTTGGCTTGGCCTACACATGAGCAATTGATATTTTTCCAATTGTAGAGATCTGACTTTATTTGTGTGAACAGTGTTTTGTAATTGTGTTTATATGGTTCCTGGGTTTGTCTTGGCAGGTAGACTCTCAAGTATTTTATATTTTTTCTACAATTATTTTAAACGGAATTTCTCTATCTCTTGCTGCTGGATTTTGTTGGTAATATATAGAAATGCTGATGATTTATGTTGCTTTATTTGTATCCTGCAATTTTGCTAAAGTTGTTAGTAAGTTGACATCATTTTTAGTTGATTTTCTAAGTCTAACATCATCTGCAAAGAGTGATAGTTCTGTTTCCACATTACCTATTCTAATTCCTTCAATTTCTTTTTATTCTCTTATGGCTATAGCTAACATTTCTAGTACAATATTGAATAGCAGTGGCAATAATGAGCATCTTTGTTTCACCCCTGATCTTATCGGGAAGGTGTCTAGTTTATCCCCATTACAGATATTTGCTGATGGATTTAGATAGATATTACTTATCATTTAAAGGAAAGCTCCAATTATTCTTATGCTCTCTAGTGTTTTAATAGGAATGAGTGCTGTACTTTGTCTGCATATATTGAGACAATCATATGTCTTTTTATTGTTTCTGTTATTAATGTGGTCAATTGCGCTGGAAGCTTTCCTAAAATTAAACCAGCCTGAATTCCTGGTATAAATCCCAGCTGGTCATAATGTATGATCTTTGCGACATATTGTTGTAATGTCCTTGCTAGTATTTTATTTAAAATTTTTGCATCAATATTCATTAGGGAAATAGGTCTAGAATGTTCTTTCTATTTTTGCTCTTCTTGGTTTAGGTATCAGCACCACATTTGTGTCATAAAAGGAATTTGGTAGAACTCCTTCTTTACCTATTTTTCCAAATAGTTTATATAGTGTTGGAATTAATTGTTCTTTAAATATTTGGTAGAATTCACTTGTGAATCCATTTGGTCTTGGAGATTTTTTGATTGATGGCTTGTTTAATTTCTTTTTCTAAGATGGGGTTATTTAAGTATTTTATTTCCTCTTCTGTTAATCTGGGAAATTTGTATTTATGTAAATAATCATCATGGTTTCTCTATTTTATTGTTTCTCCCCACCCCACCCCCCATAAAACTAGTTCCTAGTTTTATTTATTAGTTCAATGGTTTTCTTACTTTCAGTTTTACTAATCTCTCCTTTGAGCTTCAGGATTTCCAATTTGGTGTTTAATTGGGAATTTTTAATTTGTTTTTTTCCCTAGGGTTTTTTGTCACCTGTCACAATTCATTGATCTGTTGAGATATAAAATTTCCCCTAAACACTGCTTTGGCTGTATCCCATATATTTGGGTATGTTTTCTCACTGTTGTCATTCTCTTTAACGAACTTATTTAGTTTAGATAGTTAGATTTAGTTGTTTAGATTGCAACAATTAAACTTAATGTTTCCACTATCCTTTATTGAATATAATTTTTATTGTATTATGATCTGAAGAGGGTGTATTTAATATTTCTGCTTTTCTGCATTTTGTTGTGAGGTTTTTCTGTCCTAATATATGGTCAATTTTTTTGTAGGTGACATGTACTGCTAAGAAAAAGGTATATTCCTTTCTATTCCTATTCAATTCTCTACGGATGTCTATTATATCTAACTTCTCTAAACTTCTATTCCTCTCCTTAACTTCTTTCTTGTTTATTTTTTGGTTAGATTTATCTAGCTCTGAGAGGGGAAAGTTGAAGTGCCCTACCAGTATAGTTTTACTGTTTATTTTCTCTTGTAACTAATTTAACTTTTCTTTTAGGAATTTGGATGCTGTTCCCATTTGGTACATATGTTTAGTATTGATATTAATTCATTGTCTATGATAGCTTCTAGTGAAATATAGTTTTCCTGCTTCTCTCTTTTAATTAGGTCTATTTCTGCTTTTGCTTTACCTGAGATCATGATTGCTACCCATGCTTTTTAAAAAAAAAATTTACTTCAGCTCAAGTATAACAGATTCTGCTTCAGTGCCCTTTCCTTTCCTGTATCTGTATCTGTGCTTCAAATGTATTTCTCATAAATAACATATCATAGGATCCAGGTTTTTAATCCACTCTGCTATCCACTTCTGTTTTATGGATAAGGTCATCCCACTCACATCCACAGTTATGATTACTGTGTATTTCCCTCCATCCTATTTTTTCCCGTTTATCTTACTCTCCCTCCTTTCATTCTGTCCCTCCTCAGAAGTGTTTCGCTTCTGACTACTGCCTCACTTCATCTATCCTCCTTTCTATCAGCCCCCCACACACTTTTATCCCACTCCCCTCCTACTTCCCTGTAGAGTAAGATAGATTTTTATACCGAAATGGATGTGTATGCTATTCCCTCTTTGAGCCAATTCTGATAAGAGTAAGGTTCAAGAGTTGCCCATTCCTACCCCCCATCTTTCTCTTTACTGTAAAAGTTCTTTTGTACCTCTTAATGTGAGATAATTTGCCCTATTCTACCTCTCCTTTTCCTTTCTCCCAGTGCATTCCTCTTTCTCACCTCTTAATTTTATTTTATTTTTGGATATCATCCCATCATATTCAATTCATAGCCATGTTATCTGTCTTTGTATAGCTCTTCTTACTGTCCTAATAATGATAAAGTTCTTAGGAGTCACAAGTATCATCTTCCCATGTAGGAATGCGAACAATATAACCTTATTGAATCTCTTATTTTTCTTTCCTGTTTACCATTTTATGTTTCTTTTGAGTCTTGTATTTGAAAGTCAAATTTTCAATTTAGCTCTGGTCTTTTTTCATCATGAATGCTTGAAAGTCCTCTACTTCAGTAATATTTATATTTTCCCCTGAAGGATTATACTCAGTTTTGCTGGATAGGTGATTCTTGGTAGTAATCCTAGCTCCATTGCTTTCCAGAATATCATATTCCAAAGCCTTCTGATCCTTTAATGTGAAAGTTGCTAAATCTTGTGTTATCCTGACTGTGGCTCCATGATGCTTGAGTTATTTCCTTCTGGCTGCTTGCAATGTTTTCTCCTTGGTCTGGGTGCTCTGGAATTTAGCTATAATATTCCTGGGAATTTTCATTTTGGGATCTCTTTCAGGAAGTGATTGGTGGATTCTTTCAATTTCTATTTTACCCTCTAGTTCTATAATATCAGGGCAGTTTTCCTTGACAATTTCTTGAAAAATGATGGCTAGGCTCCTTTTTTTGATCACGGCTTTCGGGTAGTCCAATAATGCTTAAATTATCTCTCCTGGACCTGTTTTTCAGGTCAGTTGTTTTGCCAATAAGCTATTTCACATTTTCTTCTATTTTTTCCATTCTTTTGATTTTGTTATTGTTTCTTGATGTCTTATGCCATTATCCAGCCGCCCAATTCTAATTTTTAAGGAATTTTATACCCCTTTTTTTCATTTGGCCAATTCTACTTTTTAGGGAGTTCTCTTCTTCCGGGATTTTTGTACATTTTTTTTCATTTGTCCAATTCTGCTTTTTAAGAAGTTCTTCTCTTAGGTGGATTTTTGTTCCTCTTTTACTATTTGGCCTATTCTGTTTTTTAAGGTGTTATCTTCTTTAGTATTTTTTGTGCCTCCTTAACCAAGTTGTTGACTTTTTTTCATGATTTTCTTGCATCACTCATTTCTTTTTCCAGTTTTTCCTCTACTTTTCTTTTGGGCCTTCTACCCCTTTTGGGGCTCTTTCAGGAATTCTTTGGGGGTCTGAGACCAATTCACACATCGGAGGCTTTGCATGTAACTGTTTTGACACTGTTGTCTCCTTCTACATTTGTTCTGATCTTCCCTGTCACCACAGGTCAGGTTCTTTTGTCGTTGTTGTTATTGTTGTTTGCTCATTTTCCCAGTCTATTTTTTTTAAATACTTTTACCTTTGTGTTAGAGTTGTGTTCTGCTCTCTGGGTGGAGGGGGCACTGTCCCAAGCTTCAGGTTTTTCTTGTTGTTGTTTTCAGAGCTAGTTCTTGGTCTATAAGTGTTCAGTTCTTCCAAAGTGGCATGTTCTAAAGAAGAATGTGTTCACCGGTCTCCTGGCCTGTGCATGACGACAAGTACTCTTTTCACCCTGGAACTGTGTCCAGGGTCCCTACTCCTGTGCAAACTGCTCATCACCCTGGGACTGTGACCCTGTAACACCTCATAGGCAATGCAACAGAGTCCTGATCCCAATGCCAGCAAAGGGTCCCCAGTAATCTCCTTCTGACTAGCTGTCTGACCCCCTTCCTGTCTGTGGACTGAGAGCTCTGGAAGCTGCTGCCACCACCAATGCAACCACCAAGGCTTGCTGCTGGCTTGCCAGGGTGCAGCCTGTACTGGACTGAGCTCTATTCTCACTCCACTGATACAGACCTTTCTTGCTGACCTTCTAAGTTGTTTTAGGCTGGAAAATTGTTTCACCCTGACCTTTTGTTAGTTCTGCCACTCTAGAATTCATTTTGTAAGAAATGGGAGGAGGACTTTTGTTTCCACAGAATTGAAGGTGTACCTCCCCCCCTTCCCCTACCCCAGCTTTAGCAGAAACCAGGCCTCAGGTTGGTCAGGTGAAAGGTCAGAGGCTTGTAAGCATGCTTAAAAGAGCCATTTGAAGAGGGCATGACGTAGGCAGTCAGGGGGTTGTATCTGGCCAACGAAGAGCCTGGCGGGAGATTTGAGGTGAGGGTCTATTAAAGGACTGGTGTCCATCTGAGTCCTTTGTACTTTCTCCTGTACTCTGTTCAGGGGAGAGACCCATTTATTCAGGGGGAATAAATGTAAATTATAATTAAAATGTTCCTGACTTCCCAACGAGTCTTGCTTATTCCTAGACAATGTGAGTATGTTTCTAACAGTTGGGGGCTTGTCTGGGATCAATGTAGCATCAGAAGAAAGAGGTACTTCATGCAGAGAATGGGTGGTGCCCCCACTCTTTTGCAGTGGGCCCTAGTATCTGCAGGTGAAAATTTCCTTCTTCAGACTGCTAATTTCCAGGGAGTATTTTTCTGGAATCCTTGGGAAACCAGGAATGTGAGTAAAGGGGGAAAAGGGGAGGAAAATGACCATAGACAGCGCAAGTCAGGTGCCTGAGCAAGGTGGGTGAGTCCTGCTTTGCCATGTCTAGATTCACTCCAAGTTGAGAAATAAGATTTTGCTTGGAACAGGGAAAAGAGCTCTTAAAATATTTGACCTAGAATGGGAAGAATGGATTTCTCCTAGTGCTTTGAAGAAAAGCACTGGTGGATTGACCCAGGGGAAGTGCTGTTCTACACCCTGGAGCAAGCTCTCAAGAAACCCCGAACAAGAAACAGGGAGTCCTTGTAAGGATTGGCTCTGTTGAGTTTGCAGGGTTGAGGGAGGACAAGAAAACATATGACCGAATTCGAAAGAGAAGAAACCTGGGAGCTCTTAAAATTAAGGTTTGATTGGATCCTAAAGGTTAAAAATCTGTGTATTTTCACTAAACTCAGTCTATCTAACATCAAGCAAGAGTTTAAACTATAGAAGAGAAGCAAAGGGGATCTTCTGTATGATGGGATGATTGCTTTGGGGATTCAGTGGTCTGTTTAGAATGTGATTAAATTGCTAGTCATTTAATTCTTAAGTTTTAAGGTAAAAAGCAGTTGGAGAAGAAGACTGGTGAGTATAATATTGTTATCATTTATTTGAAATGTTTGAGGTAGTTTGGATCAAGATTAGGAAAGAAAGATTGAAATTGGTATTCAGAGGGTAAAGTTTCAGTAAATATTGGGAAAGAGAGATAGAAGCTGAAGATAAAGGAATTTAGGTGGGGGTTGTAGAATGGCAGCTTTCGACTGCCTGGCTTCTCTTTGCTGCCATGTGCTCCTGGCCACCCCCTCCCCCCCACTCCACGTTAGAAGACTAGGTGTATCAATCAGGAGCTGAAGCTAAAAAACTTGTAACCTGATTGGAAAATAGGGCTGATTAGTTAGTGATGAAAGGTTTTATTGAATCTGGGTATTGACTATGAGAAAGATTTTGATTTGCATAATCATTAAGCTTTGCCCATGTAAAGTATGAATTTTTTTTCCACAGAGATTATATAAAAATATGAAGTCTTACTGTTGGCTAGTGGCAGAAATCAAACTGCATTCCAAAGAGGTTGAGGAAGCTGGCCATCTGAAAATTAGCATATCTAAAAGGCAGGCACCTTTGTTCTCAAAGGGATGCCAGCCCCAAAGTAATTTACCTATGGCTGAGATCTTTATTATGAATAATCCTGTGTTCCTCTTCAACTCACTTTTGTCAATCCTCCTCAGCAAGTGAAAGGGATCCACCTCCCTTGCTGAGGCAGACAAAGGGAGGGGAAACTAAAAATGTTTTAGCTTGGTCATTTTGCTTGAAAGGGAAGTGGCCTATCTTTTTCAAATTCCTTAGGCCTTTTGTTAATTCAAACCTTTTTGTAACAACTCTAAGGAATTGGAGTCAGGGATTGGAATACATAAGATGAAGCTTGGAGAAAGCAGGGTGCCAAGTTCAAATCTGGATGGTTCATGAAAGCAAATAATGATATGAAATAAAGTTTTCTTTTTTTAGAAGTTCCTTCATGGCCAGGCAAATATTCCTAATACCTGGGCCAGAGGTAGTGGATAGCTCAGAAGAGCTGTTCAGTGCTGAAGAATATACAGCTAAATAAATAAAATGTATTTAAGGTATTAATGTATTAATATATAAATACCAGAAGTAATAGGATCAACAATTTCAATATGTGATAATCTGGAAATGCAATTGATGTCATCTGAAATTTATTGTTTCTGTATTTCCAAAATTATATTGTATTTCTAAAATTCTCTAAGATTGTGAAATTTGATAAGACCATTATGTGATTTTAATCTGAGTTTGATATATGTGAATTGGGTGCTTCTAAAGGATGAAAATTTGATAATTTTAAACTGTCATATTTGGTTTAGAAATGTATTTACCTAGACTGAAATGAGTAGTCCAAATTTTACATACATGTGGCCAGAGTGGCCTTTGTTTTCTTTGAGTGACTCAATTTATCTCATTGAGCCTTGCTGGGTGCTGGGTCTGTGTGACCTCTTCCGGGGCAGGAAGCCCAGAGACCCATGCCTGGGTGCAGAAAACTTCCTGTGTGATGATTCATGGGGCTGGTTGAGGGGAGGTGTTGACTCTAGAGCCATGCCCTATTGGGTGTTAACCTAGGTGAACCTCCCAGGGTCCTAGGGGAAGGGGCCAACTCAAGAATCAATCAGCTCTGGTCATTCAGGTGGCGCTTGATGATGTCAAAAACTCTATAAGAGGGGAGAAGACAATTTGAAGATCCTCTTTCCTTTTCCGGTTGGCGCGGGAGCAGTGGCGAGAGTGACTCTGGGCCAGCCCTTGCTCTCGGGCTGAACCCAGATGTTGGTAACTATGAATTGTATTGGGTCTGTCTGTTGATATTTGTAATTTGTTTGTATTTTGTTCTGAAGTTCGGGATGCTGGTTTTGTTTCCTCCCGAACTAAATGAATGTTCTGAACTTCAGGATGCTGGCTGTTTGTTCCCCTGAACTAGCTGACTGTAATCTGTATTTGGTCTGTCTGTTGATGCTTGTCTGTATACTCCCCTGAACTAACTGAATGCTGGATTAAAGAAAGCTGGTCAACCCCTTCACTGCGCTTTCCTTGTTTAAGCAGATAAAAAGAACCTGTGCTTTCCCGGCGTGCCCGGCAGCCTCCTGGGTGCTGGCTGTGGGGGGATCTTACGCCCCCTCAGAAACTGCTAGCCGGATTGTTAAAACAATACATAATGATGTTTAGGGCATTATTACATTTCTATAGTATACATTTTGTTAGAGTTGTATTAGGTTAAGAAGTTGGACAATTGCTGTAACCTAAGAAATTATAACTTCCAAGTTTTGTCTGGAATTTCAGTTGAAATTGTTTTTGCTATAAATCAAGTATTTATACAAAGGCCTTGTTGGGTAAATCTTGTTGTTTTTAATCAAATGACTGGTTACATTGGTACTCTAGTAGAGTCAAATGAAAGATAGTGTTTCTGGATATTGGTGGGAGTAGTTTGGACAGGGGGGAGAGGTTTGTGAAGTGAAGGTGCCAATGTAAAGTTGAATCATTATCCCATAGACTAAGGCTGGGATTTAAAGTTATACTGTATCCACATGAGATAGAGTCCTTAGATGTTTTAAAGTGATAAAAGAGCAAATTAGGTGTTAATACAAATAATGTGATTAATTACTGCAACTAAATCAGAGACATCTTCAGTTTAGGGAAAAGAATTTCAATGTAAGCCTCTTTAAGAGAGATAAGTTGTAGAATATTTTTGCATTGATGGGAAAAGTTAAATGTGGATTTGAATTCATTCCATAGTCTAAAACATAAGGATCGAAGTTATGTGGTTCAATTCTTTCAGATCAGGCATAATTAGAGAAGAACAGAAAAACAGAGGAGAAACTGATGCAGATGTGTTAGAGCAATAACTTATGATGTTAATGGGAAGATTTTATGAACAAGGGAGGAAATGCATGCAAGCTATTTAGAGCTAGCTTTAAGGATGTTCCTCAAGTAATGTGAGATTATACTCATATCCTAAACTGATTATTGGAACTTGCCATTCAAAGACTTAATGGGACTGTTAACTGACTGTTTTTCTGAGTCTAAGTCCAGGTGTGAGTATCAAGGAAGGCTGACCCAAGATGCCAGCAGCTCCGTGGGAGGACAGGCATGAGCTGGAGGTATGAGTTCATGGGAGGGTTGAGAGGGCAATTGTTCAGCATGTGTTGAGGTGGGACCCTCTTGACTTGATCCCCTTAACTGTAACCTGGCAGACTAGGCCTGGCTTAACGCAGCTTGCAGTTTGACACAACTTCTGCCTGGAGTTGATAGGAAGCTGGGGAAAATATGGTCCCCTTACTCTTAAGTCCATACTCTCTTGGTGGCAAATATCTATAATCAGAAGGTTTTGTAAGTACAGTAACAAATCTATTAAAATAACTGATTATGGAACATCTTAGATTACTACAGGACTGTGACTAGTGTTCTTGTATAAGTTAGGTTTTTTTCTTGGTAATGGTATGGAGACAATTAGGTCAAGGGCTTGTGAGAATGTTATTTGGTTAATAGCATGCTTGTCTAAAGCTTTGTTACAATTAGTAATGTTAATAGAAGAATGGCTTGTGGTTTATTTTGTAAATGTCATCAGAGAAACATAGCATGACTAAAAGTTTATGATGTTATATGTACTGTGTTAAGAATTGGTTATCTAATGTATTTACGTATGTACTGGAGCCTGTTAATTCCTTAGTGAAACATCATCCTCCTGGTGAGGAAATTAATAATGAGCTAATGTAAAGTATGAGGAACTGGGTTCTGATGTAAAATTTCTTAAACATGACAATCGGCCAAAGTTCCAATTTTGAATTTGTAAAAATGATCAGGGTATAAGGATTAGAAATGGTAACTTAAAATTGTGCTAAGGTAACTCTTGTAGCAGAATGGAAAGAAAGCTGGTTTCTAGAAGAAGGCAAGAAGAAGATGCTGGAGATGGCTGGAACAAATACCAAGGTTCAGAGGGCTTCATTGATGGATGTTCCCTGCCAGACAGCCTTATGGGAAGAGACTTTTGAATTTTAAAAGGAAAATTGCATTATCCTTCTCTTTGGGGTCTCTGTATCTGTATTTACAAATGGGACTGCCCCCTTTGATTTGTCAATGCATCGATCAATCCTTCCCATATTTACTTAAAGGGGTGATGGTTAAGGGGAAAAATTCAGATGAGAAAGAGAATAAGGGAGTATTAAAAATGTGGAAACAAAAATTCGAATAAAAGAAGAGGGGGGAAATTGTAAGAAATGGGAGTAGTTTTGTTTCCACAGAATTGAAAGTGTACCTCCCTCCCCCACCCCAGCTTTAGCAGAAACCAGGCCTCAGGTTGGTCAGGTGAAAGGTCAGAGGCTTGTAAGCATGCTTAAAAGAGCCATTTGAAGAGGGCATGACATAGGCAGTCAGGGGGTTGTATCTGGCCAACGAAGGGCCTGGCGGGAGATTTGAGGTGAGGGTCTATTAAAGGACTGGTGTCCATCTGAGTCCTTTGTATTTTCTCCTGTACTCTGTTCAGGGGAGGTGCCCATTTATTTAGGGGGAATAAGTGTAAATTATAATTAAAACATTCCTGACTTCCCAAAGTGTCTTGCTTATTCCTAGACAATGTGAGTATGTTTCTAGCAACTTTGAGGCATTTTTAAAAAGTTGCTTAACGTTTAAAGAACAATTAATCCCAATACCATATTAATTATCTGGAAAAATAGACAAAGGAGTCCTACCAAATTCCTTTTATGACACAAATATGGTGCTGATAGCTAAACCAAGGAGAGCAAAAACAAAGAAAACTAGTCTATATATATAGGGAGAAAATTTGGAACTCAAAATGTTATAAAAAATGAATGTCAAAAATTGTCTTTACATGTAATTGGAAAAAATAAAATACTATTTAAAAAAAGTTGTTTGAAGGGGAATTTGGGAGAGCTCAAGCAAGTCCCTGCTTTTACTCCACCATCTTGGCTCCACCCCAAAAAAGCAACCATTTTTATTGTTTCTTATAGTAATATTGCAAGAAATCCACATACCACAGTTCCTTCAGTCATTCCCCAACCAGTGAGCATCTAATTTCTTTCCAGAGGGAGTCAGGTACAGTGGATAGAGTTCTAGATCTATTGTCAGGAAGTCCTAAGTTCAAATCTTATTAGCTCTAAGACCCTAAGGAAGTTACTTAGACTTTCTCAGCCTCTGTTTTCTCATCTGTAAAATGCGATAATAGCATCTATTCAACAGCACCTAAAAGGAGCTATTCATAGAACCTAGTCACTTATTGTTACAATGACCAAATAAGATAACTTGTGTAAAGTGCTTTACAAATCTTCAAGCTCTATAAAAATGCTAGCCACTCTTTGCTACCATCTACCATTTACAGGCAAACTCTTGTGTGTTCTCCTGTCATATTTGCTTGACTTTTTTATTTTCACCCTGTTCCTTCTCTGTAAAGAGAATTAGAAAAGAATCTAAGAAACACATAGTGTTTTTGTTTTAATTGTTCCTACTCCCCCACTCCTGCTCTCTCGACTATGTCCACTCCTACCTTCTTTTTGACCTCTGCTTTATGAGCTGCCTCTTAAATTAATGTTCATTAATAATAATATATTATACTGCATAGTGGTGGGGAGCAGATGACACAGTGCATAAAGCACCAGGCCTGAAGTCAGGAAGGACTTGAGTTCAAATGCTGCCTCAGACACTAGCTATGTGACCCTGGGGAAGTCACTTGACCCTGTTTGTTTTCTCACCTGTAAAATGAGCTGAAGAAGGAAATGGCAAACTGTTGCAGCTTGGGGCTGGAAACCCCAAAATGCAAAGGTACAAGGGTCTGCCTCGAAAGATTTCAACCACTTATGCCTTCTTTCAGTCAGAGTAACAAGGTTGATTGTATCACCAATAGAAGCAGTGAGAGTCTAAGAACTGCACAATGTAATGGGAGTAAGATCGGTAAGTTTATACAGAGAAAGACTGAGAAAATCTGGATGGGATCAAGGAGTGGGATGGTCTGGAGGTAACAGAGAAAGAGTCTGGATGGGATTAAGGAGTGTCAAGTAAGCTAATTAAGCAATCAAGATAGGCTGCAATGGGCTGACTGCCTCAGGCCAATGCCAGGAACTGGGTTCCTGAAATTTGTGGGAAAGTTCAGGGGCAAAGACGTGATCTTTTCCTTTTAGCGGTCCAGGTCCCATCCCGCATCAAAACCACTCCAGTAAATTTCTGCCAGGAAAACCCCAAATGGGATCATGAAGAATTGGACATGACTGAAAAATTATTGATATGGCCGAATGACAAATACTACATAAATTGTTATATGTTATATATAATGCTTTTTTGATGATGCTAAAAGGTAAAATTTGTACAGCACCCACTACGTGCCAGGCACTATGCCACGCACCTTACAGTTATTTTATTTGATCCTCACAAGAACCCTAGGAGGCAGATGCTATTATTATACCATTTTACAGATGAAGAAACTGAGGCAAACAGAGGCAAAGTGACTTGCTTGAATATTCCCTCCCCAAGCCAGCCCCTTCTTCAAATCCTTCCTTTCTCTTTTCCTGTTTCTGGTTTTTCCTACATTTTTTCTATATTTCTACATTTTTCTACATGCATTTTTACACCAAGCTCTGTGTATATCCTTCCTTTGTGCATGTCAGATTAGTGATTATGTCAGCTCCCCATGCCCCCCTTTCTATAGATTTTATCCTTTCCTTGTGTACCCCAATTATTTGAATAGTAAGATTCTGTCTCTTCCTCATTTGTTCCCCAGTATAATTTTTTTTCCTATTCTTTTCTTTTCACTATTACAACCAAGGAAACTGAAGTCACATCCAGTCCTTGTGTTTGCACACTTCCTTTTTAAAATGATCCCCCCAAAACACGTAAGAACACTTTTTAAAACGTTGTTTTTTGAAGTTTTGAGTTCCAAATTCTATCCTTCCATCCCACCCCTTCCAATGACAACAGTTCAGATTTACCTTATGATAACTTGCATGATGGTGAATATGAGGAGGAAGAAGATGCTGACCATTATGATGATGATTCTGGGAAGGAGGAGTTGTGACTTGATCCCTTTGCTCCACGCCAAAGGCAGCTGCAGTAACTCAGCAGTCCAGTGGCAAAAACCATACACAGGGGGTGGGGAAAACAAATGTGTGTAGCGTTGTTTTTGCTGCATGGATCTCCTTGTGGACCTCTGTGTTGGATGGATTTTACGAATCCAAGAATTAAAAACAGAGGCATCTCAAGGTGAAAGTAGAAAGGAAAATTTATTACGATCCCGCGGGGAAAGGGCAACCCGGACATCGAAAGGACTGGGGGTCCTCTCAGTGTCAGAGCGCACTGGACACAGAAAATTGGGGTGTTTATATAGGTCCCTAACCGCAATTCCCCCTCCCAACCTCCTTCCTCTCAGCTTGCAGACGTAAGCTTTGAGGGTACAATCTGGACGCGATAAATCTACCCAGGGACAATGGCAAGGAACAAACAGTGTGGTTATTTTTGACAAGCAGGTGACGGACATGAACTTCCCACCATTCTTATTTCATTCTACCATCAACCTCAAGGTACTAAATCTGTCTTAATGACAACGACAATGACGATTGAACAAACAGTTCGGTTATCAGTAACAGGCAGGAATTAGTTGTTTTACCTCATCTTCACATCTGTGGCTACGACGGATATCCCCAGTACCCTTACACCTTGTCTCCCATCATTCATACCTGACTGGTCTTGCACGTCTACATTGCACCTGGCTTTCCGGCTTTTCATTCATTTTTCTGCTGAGCTGAGGGTCCCTTATCCTGGGGTAAATGCACAGGGGGTGAGCATCCTGTGTCCTATCCGTACTTTCAGAGGATTTTATGGCTGCTGACTTATTCACCTCAACCCTTCTTTCTTTCAGGCCTCTCGCCATTAGGTAAATACACAGGATGCGAGCATCCTGTGTCCTGTTCTTAACCTCGGGGGCCTTATGGTCACTAGCTAAGCTTGTGGAGGGGAAAATATCTAAGTAGGGAAATAGGACTCACTATCCTACTTATTTCCATTTATTTAATTTGTTCCCTTTTACGAGAGGTCTTCACTCGTCCCACACACCTCTCACTGGAGATGACGTGACCCTTCACACAATGCATGAATTCTTGCATTCTTTATCATTATTGTCTTACAATTATTTCTTTAAAACAAAATGCAAAACTCCCTTCTCACTTCATCTCTACAAAGTGTTCACAGAGAAACACATTTGGTCTGTGCTTAGATTTTTGAAGAATTAAATACAGTCTCTCATTAAAAAACAGAACAAAAAGAAATGAGGGGTGGAGAGTAGTACTTAACCTGGAGCAAGCAGGGCTGTATTCTAGAGATGGTAAGCAATCTGATAAAGGTTATACATGTGTATTTACACATTTCTTAAAAGCCTCTGTGACCCTTGAAAGCAGCAGTAATTCAGGAGTAAGGCTGATCACTTCTCTTATCAGAATATAAGTGGTTTTGCACCACTTAGCCCCTTCCATTGGCTCAAATGTTATTTCCTAACAAGTTTCTCAACTCCTTTGATTGCATTTCAAAGCTACTAAGTTCTAGTCTTTTCATCAAGATTGCCTGAAAATCCCCTATTACAAGGGTACTTAATCTGAGGTCCATGAACTTATTTTTTAAATACTTTGATAATATTTAATAATCGGTTTTCTTTATAATCCAATGATTTTATTCTATACAATTAAAAAAAAAAACATTTTTCTAAGGAGTCCATATTCTTTATCAGAAAGCCAAAGGGGTCTGTCACACAAAAATGGTTAAGAACCATAGGCTGTTCTATTAAAGATCTATTTTTCCCTTGTAGGATCATATTCAGTTTTGGAGGGTTATTCATATTGTAAGCCTCTCTCTTTTGTCTTTTGGAATATTGTATCCCAATATTTTTTTCCATTTAAATACTTGCACCATAGTCTTATGTGAACATGAGTGGTTTCTTGGTCCTTGGAACCTTTCTTTCTGGCCATTTACAGTATTTTACTTTCACCTTGAAACTCTGGAATTTGGCCAGAGTATTTCTAGTTTGTACTATCTTCCAGGAGGTGATTGGGGGATATTTGATATTCCCTTTTTTCCCTCTGGTTCTCATTGATTTGGGCAGTTTTCTAGTATACTCCCTTAAAATACAGTATCCAGGTTTTGTGTTGGATCATGATTTCTTGGGAACGCAATGAAGCTTAGAATGTCTCCAACTCTAACCCTTACCTATTTTTTCCATCAGGTGTGTTCTTTTTTAAAAGTATGTTAGATTTTATTCTGTTTTCAGATTTGATTTTGTTCTAGTCTTTCTCATCTTGCAGAGTCATCGAGCTCTCAGACACTCATCACCTGGGTAAGGCTTCCTGCCTTGTGCCTAAGCTGCTTACTTGCATTCCATTTCTGCCCCTCCCACCCCAAGCTCTTCTTTCTTCTTCTTGCTTCATTTCTTCAGTTTTTCGGGCCCTTGTTGCCATAGCCTCCTTCAGTTCTGTTTATACTCTCTTCAGCAGGGACCAATGACCTCTTGGGTTCCTCTTTGTTGTGTTTGGCATTTCCTTCTCTTTGTTCCTATTTTCCCTGACGTGATACTCTTTCAGCCTTCCTGAGCTTACAGGTCTTTTTGCTACAGGTTGGTCTGGCTTCCCTTTCCCAACCTCCACTGGGTTCTGGGTGTCTTTAATCCTCTCTGGTTTTTATTTCTTCATTTTTGGAGACTGGGAGCCCCTCTCTCACCAGGCTGGAAGTGCAGTGGCCACTGGAAGGTCTAGGCCTCTTCCTGACTGACCCAGAAGCCGTGTCCTCCTCCATTTCTGTCCTGGGCAAGTTTGCCCTCCCTTAGGGAGCCTGACGGAGCCCCCAAGGGCTTACTATATTGGGGCTGGACTTGCCTTGGCCATACTGTAGCTCAAAATCTCCAAGCTCAAGCAATCCACCTCCTCAGCCTCCCCAGTAGCCCCATCCCCTTGACCTCGGCTGCCTCCTAGGGAAGTATAGCAGAGCACTGGCTGAGACCAGGGGCCGCTCTGCCATAATATTCTTTGGATACCTGCTGCTGGCTTCCTCCTTGGAGCTTTTACTTCCCTCTTCTCTACCCTCAGCTCCAGGAACAGTGATCGCTTTCCATCCCTCCTCTTGGTCACCGTCTTCCTTCTCCAACCTAGCAATAAGGATCAAATTTCTCTTATGTCAGGTTCCACCTCCCCCCACCGCCCCCAGTCCTGCTTGGGCTTTTTTATTCTTTAGGAACACTTTGCTCGCACCCCCAACAACCTGGATCGTGGAGAGATCTTAGGTACCTTCCCCTCCTTTTCCAGAATAAAATAATAAAGGTAATAACTAGCATCTGTGAAGTGCTTTAAAGTTTGCAAAGTACATTACCCGATGACCCTCTGTCTTTGGAGCAGAGACCAGGGGCACCGGCATTTTGAAGGAAAGCCTGCAAAGTGGCCTGCAGGCAGAGAAGGAAGCCCTGTGGGGGTCCGCTCCCCAAGCCTTCTTCCTTCACTCATTCTTGGATTCACAGCCTTGGAAATCAGCAGGTTTCTTCCCCAAGTTTTACCCTGGCCAGTGAGACAATGGATTTGGTGTGGGGCTGGGAGGTGGAGGCACAGGTACTGGCAGGTCATGGAGGAGCTCCCCACTCCCACCAGGTTTTCACTTCCAACTGTACAGTAACTAGCAGCCAGACTGACCTCCATTAAATACTCCTCTCCCTCCCTCAGTGTCCTCCATTGCCAGCAGTGCCTTCCCAACCCCCCACCCCCACCCCAGCCCCTTCTTATACAACCTTGCACCACCCACCCATCTTCTGTGGCTGCTCCCCAGGACCCTTACATTTCCCTCCACCTAATGGCTGCCTCCCATGAATGGAATGCTCTCTCTGCCTCCTGACTGCCCTCCATGCTCAGCTCAGAGCCCACTGTTCCAGGGCAGGAGAGCCCACACTTGTCCCGCCTCTCACGTGGCATCTCTCACTCGCACGTTGTCTCTCTCACTGTGTCCACTTGTACCCCCAGAGCTGAGCACAGTTCTAGGAACATAAGAGGTACTTAACAAATGCTTGGACTGACCATCAGGGTCTCTCACCGGTGGCCTCCCATCCCCATCCTTCAGGCAGGAAGAACTCCACATGCCAGCTACTGCCGAGCTCACTTTCATCGTCAGCAGAAACCAAAGTCCTCTGGTGGAAGGAAGGAATCAAGCACTTATTAAGCACCTGCTGTGTACCAGGCATTGTGCTGAGGGCTCCATAACTAGCGTTCCATCCTCACAAGCACCCTGGGAGGGAGGTCCCCTTATTGGCCCCATTTCACAGCTGCCTCTAGGTGGCATGTGTACGTAAAGAGCCTTGCACTTGGGCCACCGTTTGTGGTGCTGGGCCCTACAGGGGTACACGCCCATGACCTGGTGTCCTCAAGTCAGGGACAGGGGCTCTGGGAAGTTTCCAGGGTACTAGAGGCTTCTTATTAGTCATCCCATCTTTTCTCCCATTTTCAGATTCTTCTCTGTTGGGCCATGTTCCTGTTTCAAACATCTGTTAACAGCTTAAGTTAAGAGCTTCACGGGGAAAGGAGCAGGGTTGGCTTGAGCAGAATATGGTCACCCTCCAGGGTGAGGCTCTCTTTGCTGCCTTCAAACAACCCCAAATGGAAGGCCCAACATACTGGGTGAAGTTGACTTACACCATGAGCCATTCACTGATTCTTGAATAATAAAATTACCACCAAACATTCTACAAACCACTATTTTGCTTTATCCCTATTTTGAGAAAAGCTTTCTACTCAGGGCAACCAAGACTCAAAGCTGACCTTTCTAAAGTGAAGATGTTCCTGCAGGAAGGTCAGGGAAGTGTTAGACACTGGCCAAGAGTTCAACTCCTTTATTAATTATACAAAGGGATCAACAGACCTGGGGACAACGATTTGTCTTGGTCCCGTGTTCTTCCCATGATGGGGGGGGGGGGTAATCATAGAAAGGCCTGCCAGGGAATATTTGCAGACCCCTGGGGCAGGGGGAAGGAGGGACGGCTGTCTGTGTGTAGGAGGGTCAAAAAGTGACCGAAGGTCAAGGAGTTGGCCTTGGGCTGGAGAACAAGGTGCACAAAGACTCAAATGACCACTCTAAAAGGAGTGTGGGAGAACTGCTGAGAGGAGATGGTCTATACAAAGTGATGAGGAATTTCAGGGTGAAATCACAGGAAGGAGGCTGGATGAGGGATGGCTTCAGGCAAGAGGTCCCTTGCAGGCACACAGGGAGGTGGTGAGCAAATTGTGAAGAGCCTTTAACAGCAAGATGAGGGGAAGCTCTGCTTAGCTGATAAAGGAACGATCTGTGGGGACAAGATGGAGGAGGGTGCCAGGTAGATCTAGAACTGTTATGGAACACAGACTGGAGATGCACCCATCTCCTGAAAGGTTCTAAGGGGCAGCTTGGAAGAGCCCTTCTGCCTCATCTTTAGCGAAGGTGAGACCACAATAGGAATCATGAATGGTCCCCAAAGCAGTGAAATCTTTCTGGGACATGACAAATTAACCTTCTTCAGTCAGCGTAAGGCACCCCATGTGAAAAGTCAGTCATACTGATACTAGATTCAATGAAACTGCTTTATTTAGTACTGGAGACGTGAGGCTCCGGAAGAACTCGGCCATCCCTCTCCACACCCCACCCCCCCACCAAAATTACAAAATGATTTACAGTGGTAGTTCCACCCCACCCCCAAGTCCCAGGAAACCTACAAGTGGACACCTCACAGGTTAAGTGAGGTATCAATGATTTGCTTTTATCTCCCTAGAGAAAAACACAAGACCAGGTTTATTTCATACAATGTTATTCACACTTTTTCATTTTCTAGTTTATACAGAATATACAAATAAGTGAATAAAACATTATTCCATACGAACCAAAGAGCCAGGATTTATCAGACTAAACAAACTGGTCCATAAACAATGCATATCAAAAGCTGACGCTCCTGTGCAAAAACTGAATGGTTCTGCCCAAACAAACTCCCCCTTCAGGCCTTACCCTAACTCCATCCCAGATGAACACAAAGGCATAGGAAGAGGGGGTGCGGGGGGGGGGGGGCCCGGCGGGGGATGCCCCAACAAGGTAACCCCTGTTACTAGGTAACAAGGTAACCCTCTGAGGTTTCACAGAAGTTCGAACCTTTCCACTGAATGGGCCTCCAAGTGGTGGGGAGATGAAATGTCAACATCTGGACTTGGAGGGGTGGGGGGGTGGGTGGTGAGGGCGGGGAAAGGGAGGAGATCTCAGACTGACCTGTTCTCTGTGAACAGACACACTCACTCCCAGACTAGGACTCTAAGGAAGACCAGCCCTTAGGGAAGGTGAAGGGGCCTATGCATAGTGTCCCACAGAGGGGTTTCATGATCAAATCTCAAAAGCTGGGATCAGGGGCTAAAGCCCCATTAGGAGACCAGTGTCCCTCCCTAGGACTGGCAAAGGAGATACGGCATGGGTGGAAATGACCAATAAGCTCCGCATGGTCAAAAACCATGGCTGTGGTGATCGAAGTTGCTCACCAAACACTCCCTAAACCAGCAGAGAGATGCCAATAAAAACTGGCTAAATTCTCTCTTCTTCACAAGTATAATGCTCCAACACATTCCTGGCATCTCCAAATCCCTGTCAGTCCAGATTTCATGATACGAATGATTAAAAAGATACATTTCTCTACATGCAAGATTGCCCCAGAGAGGGTTCCTTCTCTTCTGAAGAGCCTGGAAAAAATGCCCTTTGACATGATCCAATGAGACTGAGATGGCACAAAACCGAAATGGGCCAACAGAAATGTTTTATACAAAATACTGACTTCAACAAAATACAAAGCACTTTCTTTATCTTTCAGAAACTGAATATACAAAGCAAGCTTTTTTTTTTCCAAAATATTTCCATAGGCAAAGGATTAAAAACGACTTTAATTATACACATATGATCACAATTTTGCCTTAAAAAGCTCCTTGGGAAATGTACATAAGGCCTCTAGTAAATGTACATCATCTTTGTGTTACTGTTACAATGTCCAATGTCCAGAGAAGACAAGGGTATTTTACAGATCTGCTCTTACTTGGGAAGTTATTCAAAAATACAGGACTCTTCTGTACAAAGAAAAAAAAAATCATACCACATTTAGGAAGATGGAAAAAGCATTGGCTTCCACAGTGAGTTGCCTTCTCAATCCAGAACTTTCTCACTAGTTTAATCAATCCAATTCTCAAAATGTGTGTAGTAACAGAATCAAAAGCTATGTTATGAAACAAAATGACATTTCTCACAATAGATTAAAAAGAAACCTGGTTCAGACTTCTGAAACCATATAAAGATAAAATATTTTAAAAATCACTCTTGATTTGGAGAAATAAATTTACATTATACAACACTATATGTCAGGGCAAAAGGGCTGGGGATCTGAATATACACTAAAATGCAATTTTCTCCCCCCCCAGGGTAAAACAAATTACATTTACAGCATGAAGGTTTACAAATGTACATCTGTACAGCCAAGAAAAGCTTCACTACCAAATTAGCCAAGTTTGTAATAAACATTGAACCAAGATCTGCCGTCAAACTGTAAACTTACACCTAAGAACTACACGCATACAATGCATATATTTATAGGAAGCAAAAAAAGCTGTCTGAATATGTCCTCATGCTTCAATGTCACCTCCAGCCAGGCCCTCGTGGTTACCCTGACTGGCCAATCCCCTCCTCCCCCAGACTCGCTACTGAGTCTGCCCCAGCAGGGCCGTTCGGGGGATGGATGAACAGCCATGATTTTGTTCCACTACCTCTCACGACCACTACAGGAAAAGCAGACACAGCTCGTCTTCTATACATTGCTAGAGAAATGAAGGGCAGTGTCTGTAAATAAAACCAGCTTCACAGCAAAAGAGGGAAGCCTTTCTCTTCTCAGATCATCTCTGTTCTTGTCCTCATTTAGTTACCTGGGTAACAGGTTGTGAATTACCAAAATACAACTTAACTTCCTCGGTTAAATATTAGTCATATTTATGCAGGTAATTGTCAATCTGGTATAAAAGACTTCACAGAAGGGGGACATAAGGACTATTATTCTATATACATTTCTATAAACCTGTTGTGCTATGGGGTAGTAGACCTACCAGATTGCAAGCCAGTTTATTAAAAGAATACTGTACTTTTTCCTTTTAAAAACTATTTTTTGTGACTTTACAAGGTAAAAATTTACAAAATATGTGACAGCTATTTTTGATACAATTACATCATATACAGGCATTCTGTGCTTTGCCAGCAATCCAATCTGATAGGTCTTTAATCAGGGCTGGAGATATTCTATCATTCACCTCCCCAAAATATACACAAGAACCTTAAAAAATGTACAAATGGATGAATCAAGTCAATAAATAGGTCTGCTTAACAAAAAACTGCCACCTTCAGAGTTGAGTTGTGTTTTGATAATTCACCAGAGGAGCGCCCCTACAGCACCCCATTTGGGGGGCCGCCAACGGGCCCCAGCTCAGGGCTGTTTCGCAGATAGTACTTTTCCAGCTTGACCAGTATGTGCTTCCCATACGTATACTTGCGCAGGGTGGTGACATGGGGCCGGATCTGTGGTTGAGAAAGAAAGAACCGTCACTGTCCTGGAGCCTTCTCACGACAGCCACGATGCCCAGAATGACGGAGCCCGGTCCGGAGCTGGGAAGAGTCTCAGGGCAGGCTGCTTACCTCAGCTGTGCTGCCTCTGCCCCTCTGGACAACTTAAGAAGCAGGTGCTTAATGAGCAGATGACCCTGGGGCGACCCCAGGGCTAAAGCCCAGGGTGGAGAAGGGAAAAGCCTTGGGTTTCAAACCTCACTCTGCCCCCAGGGCCTGTGAGATCTTTCAGTCTCCCAGGCCCAGGCTCTTCCTATGGACACAAGTCTATATCCAGAGCTGGAAGGGACTTTGGCAGGACAGCGAGGCCAACACCCTCAACACCCTCGTTGTACAGATGAGGAACCTGAAGCACAGAGACATTAGATCACTTGCTCAGGATCACACACCTTGTCAGTGCCCAGGGCTCAGTGGCTCTGCCCTCCCCCATGCCCCTGCCTGACCACTCCTCTCTGCCAGCTCTCCAACGGAGCTTCCCTCAGGTGTCCGGCAGTGTCACTCAAAAGGTCCCAGAGAGAAAAGACAAGACACCCATGCGAACCCAGCCGCCATCTTCATCCCTCCTCTCCAGTGGGCCCCTCTTTCCTGCCTGGCTGCATTTCCCTCCCTGCCAGGCCAGAGTCCCAGATAGGGTGTCAGGGAAGGGACAGCCCAAGCCTGGGGCTTTGGCCCCATCTCGCTGCCCACCTGACCCCACCACATTCCAGGACCAACCTTGTGCATGAGGACCTTGCGCTGAGCGGGCTCTGCCATGTCGATCATCTTCTGGACGACATAGTTGGCGTACTGGTCCTTCATCATGGTGTATAAGGCACTGTGAGGACCGTCATTCTGGCAGCAGACCTCATCAATCAGCAGGGCTCGCTCGGCACGGGATGCATGCGACACACACTTCTCCACCACATTGCTGGCCAAGAGAAGATGGCAGGCAAGGTTACTGTTTGCTGAGCTGATGATGGCACCTCTTGCTTCCTTCCCTGGCCCTCCAAGCCAAGGCTTCCGTTAACAGACACCTGGCACCATGTTCCTTGGCCCCAGGCTTGGCCACCTTCCAGCCAATGCCAAGCAGCCCGTCCTAGATGGCCAGGAGCAAGGTCCCCAGCCCTGGAGGTCTAATCAAAGGTGAAGCCTTGTCCAGATCTGATTCTTAAATCAAGGTTTTCTCAAAAAAAAAAACAAAAAACAAAAAACAAAAAACACTGGGTCCAAAAATCACAGCAGAAACAAATATCCAATGGAAAGGTGAAGCAGACGTCATGCACTACACAGCACACTCATTCCAGATAAAGGACATGGGTGGGGAGGATGCCCAGGCTGCTTCAGAAGACTCAGGATCCCAGGGATGTGGACTCACAGAGGGACCCAAGTTTTCCATTTCTCTGTCCACTGGGCTTAAACTGTTTTCTGAAATGATGATATTATTTCAAAGGGAAAATAATCTACTTTTGTAAACAAATAGTCAGGAATGTCAATACTTCACAGGCTATGGGACACACTGACTCCCCCTCAAAAGCTTGCCCTTCCAAGACAAGGGCATCTGAAAGCCTGGGACTGCAGAACCAGGAATTTCAAACATACCCTGTGATGCTCCAGGGTCTCAGTGGGGGGACTGTCTCACTGTAGCTCCTGCTCAGCAATCTGGGATTTATCCCCCCACTGACAGGCACAAAACTTGAGCTTTCTGGCTAGTGCTGTGCAGACTTGCACCCCCCCACCCTTTGTCAACGAGTGTGAATGGTATTCACAAATGACAAAAGCTGACACAAGCTAGCTGCTTGGTAGGGACAAAGGGTCTGGGGGTCGGGCAGCCTTGGTCCAGTCCTGCCTCTGGCCCCAATGCATAGAAACTTCCCTTAGACCAGCAGTGCTCAAGCTTTTTCATCTCAGGACCCCACCTCTGACCAGAGCTTTTGTCTATGTGGGTCACTACCTCAACATTTACCATAGCAAAAATTAAAATGTCTTGAAAATTGTTTTGACTTCAGAGATAGCACTTCGTGAGCAGGTATTAGGAAAATGCAGGAAAGCTGCGGCTCTCTACGTATGGAGATTCCACACCAGGACTCCCCTGCCCCACTTAGGACATATCTGAGGAACCCAGACCTTGGGCACACACCCAACACACTGGCAGGAGGGAGGAGGCTGGGTTATTTGAGGATGCTGCAATGATACCTGGCAAATTTGTGCTGGCTGAGGGTTAGGACCTTGCCTCGGATTTCGGACACAATTTTGCTTTTGTCGTCAGGACGGCCGTGTTCCAGAACGTGCTGAATAACATAGTTTCCATATTGATCCTAGAAACAGACAGAGTCACTGATGACATGGAGTCAGGTGTTAAGTACCTGAGACCTGAAGTCCAAGGCCATCCCTGGGCACAGCCCTCCCACTTCTCCACGGACCCCTTCCCTGGGACTGGGAAACCCCTCGGCCTCCATGCTGCTGGCCATCACCTCCCTGTGTAATTCTTGAAGAAAGGGGAGTCCAAAGGCTGTGGACCCATAGGAGCTGCCCAGTGGCCCCCACCCCATCACCTCAGTGATGCTCCTCCAGCCCTATCTACCCCTTGAGCCTTGGCAAGGATGTGTCCCCCACCAGCTTCAAAAACCCAACATTCTTTCATCGCCTTCTGTGCACCACAACACAAAGAGTCACACACAACAGGCCCTGCTGCAAGAAACCTGACATCTTATGGCGGGGGGGCTGGTGGGGACGGGACGGGACACGACGACAATACACACGTGTATAAATCAAGTTATTTTAGGGGAGACAGTCAAGGGTTAAGGAAGACTTCTTGCAGGAGGCAGCTTTTGAACTGAGCCTGGAGGAAGACCAGGGATCCCAAGCAAGAGAAGTGTTTACAAACAAGAAAGTCACCCTCAGCCCCAGGTTATGGGGAGGAGGCAGGACAAGAACCAGGAAACCCTGCCTGGAAGAGAATGCATTCGCTCCTCCCTGGAGACTCCCTGGGGGGTGGGAAAGGGGAGGTGTGCAGCCCCTCAGGGTGTCCCATGCCTGTCCATCCACCTCCTGGCAGTCTTTCTCGGCCTTAGCCTCCCTGCACACACACACCCTCAGCCACCTTCACCCATTTAGGTTGTAAGCTCCATGAAGGCAGGGCCTGGTGGCCAATGCCCGATGTGCCCAGAGCACAAGCCTCCTTCACCAGGCCCCTGCATAAGAACCCTTGGGGGCTCTCTCGGGTTCCTGGCCCCTCCCCCAAGGCACCTACATGGTGGCACCTACTTGGACCAGCTGCTCCGTGTGCTGGTGCAGCTCTTCCAAGACAGGCAGGGTCTGCTCAGCTGTGCAGTGCTCCAGGATGCGCTGGATGACTCTACAGCCATATGGGTGGGTGGAGAGCACAAACACCTTTAAGTGCAGAGGAACAGAACAGTTATGTTGGGAAGCTGGGAGCAGCACCACCCACAGCCTTTAGAGGCTACAGAACACTTTATCAGGGTGATCTTCACGACCATCTGGGGAGGGAGGGACTGTTAGGATCCTTGTTTTACAGGTGAGGTAACTGAGGTAGGCAGCAACAAAGTGACTATAGTCCAGAGATCAGAATTCAGGGCCCCCTGAGCCCAGGCCCAGTGCTCTGGTGCCATTAATGGGGCAGAGCTGAATCACTAAACCCGACTGAACACCACTACGCTGTAAGGAGAGACAAAGGGGAGGTTGGAGGAAACCTGAGTCTGGCGAAGGACAGGCTGCAGGAGACCTCCCCATCTGAACAG
This sequence comes from Trichosurus vulpecula, assembly GCF_011100635.1. Taxonomy (NCBI): domain Eukaryota; kingdom Metazoa; phylum Chordata; class Mammalia; order Diprotodontia; family Phalangeridae; genus Trichosurus; species Trichosurus vulpecula. Next base: position 412,656,266 of record NC_050575.1, on the reverse strand, counting down.
GCCGGCCCCCTGTCCCCATGCACCAGGACAAGCAGTGCCCAGGTCGCAGGCATTACCTGTCCTTTAAAAGCATCAATGATGAACTGCAGAGCCTGTGGCTGCACACACTCGATACACTTCTGAACCACGTGGTTCCCATTCTGATCTTTCACACATTTGAGAACATGGCCGTCCAGCTCCTTGACCATCTCATTCTGAAAAACAGTTACCAATTCACTCTCACATAGCAAATGGGTCTGGGGTCAAGGGAGCCTGAGGGGAGACTGGCACTCTCATCCCACAAGGCCCGAATACGAGGTCTATAACACTCTGGAGGACAGCCCCAACCAGGTCAAAGTAGAACTGGGATAACCAAATAAATACACATGCAATACAACCCAGATCAGAATGCATTTTAAAACTAAGTCAATCTGTGGCCCACAGAGATCCTCAGTACAGTTCAGCAGTGCCTGTTTCTTGTAGAATTTGACCCAACCAGTAGAGAGGCAGTTCTGAATTAAGAGCTGGTGAGGATCAGCACCTAGACCAATGCCTTGGCCACAGGAGGTATCTAATAAATAAATCATTATTGACTGACTGGAAGAAAACCTGATGGGAATAAACTGACCCAGCTTCAAGAATTTTAATCCACAATGACTGACTGTTCTCGAGCCACTTTAAACAACTGACATTTGGCACAGACAATTTTTAAAGATCATCTTACGTTAACCTACTTGGAAAAAAATTGAGTTTATTTTTGAAGGTTATTCAAAGATAATGAAAATGGGCAGAAAAGATAAGCTTGAAACAATTCTCTAAGAAAATAAAAATTTAAAAGATGTGGTCATAACTTACAATTACCTGCTGGTCAGGGGAAATCGATTCTAATGCTTTCTGAATGACCCGGCAGCCATACATTTGTAAGGCCAATGGCAGAACATGGCCTCGTATTCGGGTAGCCAGGGCAAGTTTCTGATCCAGGTTCCCAAACTATAAGAAAATAAAAGATGTGTGGTAGTAAGGAGAATCTGGCAGCTTTTCCCAAACATTCACCTCAGTGACCCAATGAAAGAGGGGAGAGGGCAACATTATTCCAACGTTAAGAGTGAGGAAACTAAGGGAGGCTCCAAGTTGCTAAGGGCAGAGAGAAGACATGCACCTACAGACTTACATGAAATGACGCTGAGCGAAGTGAGCAGAACCAGGAGAACACTGTACACACTAACAGCTAGAATGTTCAACGACTAACTTTGATAGACTTAGCTGTTCTCAGCAATGCAAGGACCTAAGACAACTCCAAGACTCATGATGGAAAATGCCACCTACGTCCAGAGAAAGAACTGTGGTGTCTAAATGTAGATCGAAGCAGACTACTGGCTCTTTTTTTTGTTTTGTTTTTTCTTTCTCATGGTTACTCCCATTTGTTCTAATTCTTCTATACAATAGGACTAATGTGAAAACATGTTTAATAAGAATGTACGTGTAGAGACTATGCTGGATTGCATGCTCTCTTGGGAAGGGGGAAGGGGAGGGAAGTGGAGAAAATTTAAAACTTATGGAAATGAATGCTGAAAACTAAAAATAAATAAATGTATTTTTAAAAAATGTCCAGAAGATAGAATAAAGGTCAGGGAACTAACGATGAAAACAAAGCATAGCTTGGTCCTGTAAAAAGTGTCCACCAAAGGGGATATTTATTTTAAAGGCATACTGGGAGAAAAAGGCATCTCAAAAGCAGGGTTCAGACCTTTGCTTGGGGAAAGGGGTGATGGAACAATGGCAGGGAGGGGGAAGGCAGAGACTTTAATTCTTTGGAATTCTCATTTGTTCTGGGTGAGCATTATGACCACTCTTTCATTGACAGAACATGTGGCCAGCAGGAGGTGGTGCCCAAGGTACATAAGGAGGCCATCTCCTTTGTGGGTCTATCACTCCTGTCACGCCCTGTGGGGTGCTCCCCAAGATTCGGCCCTGGGCCCCCTTCTCTCTGCCTCAGTTGCCTCAATCGCTCATAATCAGTTTTAGTTCCCTGACTGCCTATGGGACCCCTCACCCTCACCCTACACCCTCACCCCACACCCTCTCCTCTCCTGGGTTTGTCTTAGCATTATCCTGGGCTAACCCCTCCATCAACCTCACCTCTGTAAGCCTTTCACACCTGACCCCCTCCCTCCACTCCTAAGGCCACCATCTTAGCCAGGGCCCTCATCCCCTCACGCTTCCATTACTATTCTCCCTGCCTCAGGTCTTTCTGCATTCTAGTCCATTCGGCATGCCACTGACAAAATGATATCCCTTAAACGCAGGCTCAACCACGTTACTCCCCACTGTGACCAACTCTGCTTCCTTCCAACTTCCTCCCCGCTTAGTATGTAAGGTCCTGGCCCAAAAGGGCCACTCCATTCCTTGTCTCCCCATTGCCTTGCAGAAGCTATTCCCCTGAGCCTGCCCAGCCAGAGGATTTTACATTTGACCCTGGAGTTTGTAAAATGGAATCACTAGAGTTTAGAAAACAGATGGACAACAAGGTCAAACCTATGTTTTGGAAAACCATTCTGACAGCAAAGTGAAAGATGGACTGGAGCAAGGAGGGAGCTGAGGCAGGCAGACGCCCCAGCAGGCTGGTCCAGACCTGAGGTCATGAGGGGCTTGTACCAGGGTGGTGGCAGTGCGAGAAGAGAGAAGGGAGAGAACATGAGACATATAAGGCGGAAACAAAAGAGAAGGACTTGACCATTGGTTGGATATGGAGCGGAGCGGGAAAGGGAGAACAAGAAGCCGAGGGTAACATCTAGGCTGTGAGCCTGGGTGACTGGAAGGATGTAAGGAAGAGGGGAGGGCTGCGGGAGAACAAAAATGAGTTCAGTTTTAGACATGTTTAAATTGTCTACATCTAGTTCAATGATTGTCCAATGATTATCTATGTCCAATGATTAAGAATGAAGGTCGAGAAAGAAGTTAAGGCTGGACAACTGGATCTGAGAATCATCAGCAAACAGATGATAAATGAACTCCCAGGATCTGATAAGACAACCAAGTGAAAAAGTACAGAGGGAGGAAAGGCCCAGAACAGACCCTTGGAGGTAACAAGCATGAAGATACAGTAAAGGTGATGGAGAAGAACAGTCAGACAGGTAGAAAGAGAATTGAGAGAAAGACAGGTCTGAAAAAACCCAGAGAGAGAAGAGTCCATCCAGGTGAGGAGGCTCACTGTGTTAGAGGCTGAGGAAAGGCCCCAAGAGTTCGCCTGCAGGCCACCAACTTGGGCAGGCAGCTGTCACGGCTGCAACTGTGCCTCTCTGAGAACCAGCCTAGCTGGGGCTTACAGGCACTGGTAAAAAGCATGTATTTCATTGGAAACCAAAACTCACAAACAGCTTGGACAAAGGTGTAAAAAAGTTTTGATCTGTATCCATGGATGAAATTGGAGACCCTGGAAATCAGTATTTTCGTTATTGACAGACAAGCTTGACATGAATTTCTCTGCAAGCTGAAATGGCTTTTATGGTTCTGGCCTAACAGGGATAGATTAATTTATGCAGGAAGCAGCCATCTCTCTATGGTCCCTATTCCCAAGGTCTTCAGGAGTGAAGGCCCATCTGGGATATTCCTGGGCCTCCGTATTGCTTAACTCCATCACTGAAACCAAAGAGGTTTTGCCTCTGTCCCCACGATTAGAACCCCTGCTTTATCAGAACCCCAGACTGAAAAGGTCTGCTCCCAGTCCCATCAGCAACTGTTAAAATGTCATCACTAAGAAAAAAAAAAGGAGTAAAAAAGGCAGGAAACTACTCACTAATCAAACTAAGTCCATACATACTCCTGAGCAGGATCACATTGTGACTGGCATTTCTTTTTGTAAAAACAGATGCACAATCTAGTTAATAATAACTAGACAGTTTATAAAAGGGTTTCTTCTGTCCTTCCCATTTTAAAGAATCCTTCGACAGCGATGTCAGACAGCCTGTAATTTCTGAATGGAGTGAGTTAAGCTGTGAGTTTGCAACCTGTGCTGCTGACCATCAACATCCTCTTGCTGTGGTAAATCAAACACCCAGACGTGACCAACCCAGCTCTCTGTTCCTGGCCTCCCAAGGTTCTGTCCGGCCCAAGAAACAACCTGAGCTGAGTGACCAGCACTGCCCACAGTGGGTAAAGAACAAGGTTGGAAAAGGCCAAGAACTCAAGCCCACAAAAAAAAAGGGGGTGGGGAGGGGAGGAAGGGCATGGGAGGCAAGGCTCACAAACGTGATGCCTAGATTTGATCCTTACCAATCCAAAGCTAAATAAGTTTCTGGATATACAGGCAAACTAGTCTGGAATGGTTACATAAAAATTCTTAAACAAAGACCATCAGAGACGGAGACTGACAGAGACAGAGAGAGACAGGAAGGAGGGGTTGGGTAGGAAAGAGACAAAATGAGAAAGAAGATATACAAGGCACATGCTTCTGAATGCCAAGGTGAGTCCATCAAAAACCAAATGATCCCTAAGGCCTTGGAATCCTTGGACAGTAAGATACAAAGTAAAAACACCCAGAATCGGTGGATGGAATCATCACTGCTACAACACTGGGCACGTGCTTACCTCAAAAAACTTCTGAATTACATAGTTGCCAAAAACATCTGTCATCAGTTGATAGGCCGCTTGCAGAATCTCATTAAATACCATCTGACGCTCGGTAGGTGTAGCTCGCTCTAGCTTCTGCTGTATGAATCTACATGGAACAAAAATACAAAGGCCATCTGTAGCTAATGGGAAACTGTAACCGATACAAATGCCTGTTGTTCTGAGAGGGGTCTCTTAGAATACAATCTGCTCCCTCCACAGGAGGAAACAAGGAAACGGAGCTCCAGAGAAAGAAGGGCACACATGCCTACAGCCACACGGCTAAGAAAGAAGTAGAGCTTGGGTTTGAACGCAGGTCCTCTGGTTTTCTCATTACTCCCCATATTCAGAGAAACCCAGAACTTAATCCTCCCCTCAACCTCTCTGACAAGTGTCTGTCCTGCCTCTGTGAGGCCAAATCCACCACCTATCTCCCTCCCTTGAGTTCGCCCTAACCGTTGGGCTTGCAGGACAAGGCCATAGTTCTTTCTCCTCAGGGCTACACTTTGCCCAGTTTCTTCAACCAGTCTTCACGTGGGACAAACCTAAGGCCCTTCTGTACCTGGCTCTCCTCTTATCAAAAGGCTCCAGTAATGGTCTGGCCACAGATGATAGCTAGTTGAAAGGAACTCCCAAAAATTCATCTAATCTAATACAGATGAGGAAACTGAGACCCCCTAATCCCCTCCTATTCTATAAACTATGTCCTTTGTAGATATAATGGGAGATGGCAACAGATTGATCACAAACATTGTGAGGTCATCACTTCTTAAAACTCTTAGATCTCAAAACTCTACCTAAGCCTACCTGCCTTCATTTCGGGTTTCTGACATCGATTTTTCTGAAATGACTAACATGAGGCTAATTACTTTGGGTTTGTTTCTTTCTTTGGCTAAAATCTCGATAAGCTATGTCTATAACATTTCCCTGAACTACCATTTTTAAAAATGTCAATGGAGTTCAGTCCAGCCTATGCTGGCCTTCCTTGATTATTGCTTTCTCAGATGCCCAAGAATTCTATCAGGAGTCAAAGTCAATTCAGTTACTCATGCCATTCTTTTCCCTTTGGGGGGAAACTGGACAAGATCAGTCTTTCTCTGGCTCTGTGGTAATCCATTCCTCCTCCCCCCCTCCCGTTCTGTATTGGTGCTCCAAGTCATGGGATCTCCTGAGCATAGACCATGACATCTGAGAGCCTGACAGCCTTTCCAGTGTTGACTTCCTTAGGGCCACTGTCCAGGTAAGAAGCCAGGGTATGTCTTCTTGGCTCCACGGACAATGCTCTTTCCACTAGACCTCTCCCTACCTGAGAAGAGACTGTTTTATCATTACTTTAATGATTTCATCTGCAGATGGATTCTTTAAAACAGAGTACATGGAGCTTTCTAGCATATTGACTGATGAGATACTAAGAAATAAAGGTAAATATAGTCCTTGCCCCAAGGAGCTCACATTCTAATGAGGGGGACAACATACAAAAAAGAAAAATAAACCCTCTGCAAACAAAGTATAAACAGTGTAAATGCAAGGATATCTCAGAGGGAGTCAGGTGAAGATGGGACAGTGCTGGGAAAGGCCCCCTGAAGAAGAAGGGGAGACACAAGCTGAGTCTTGAAGGGAGCCAGGGAATCCAGAAAGCCGAAGAAGGGCAATTTCAGATATGAGGGGCTACTAATGGAAAGGTACAGAGGCAGCACATGGCTCATTTAGAGGGCAGTCGAGTATAAAAAAGACTAGAAAGCTAGGAAGGGGCCACCAGTCAGGTTACGGTTTGCCCAAGCTTCAGAGTAAGGTGTATGACTAGAATTTCAACACAGGTCTTTCTACCTGAAATCTACTATCACTGTACCATGCAGGCTGCATATTCACAAAGTTCAGAAGAGAAAAGGGAGTGATGGAAACAATTCAGACTTTATTCAGTTCTTTTCTGGCCCAGATGACTTGTTGAGTCTTGTTTTTTGTTTTGGGGGAGGGAAGAGTCATTTGAGCCTGATTTTGTCTGTGCAAGAAAGCCCAGGTATGTGATTAACCCCTAAGTATTGACACAGGGTTGTCTGGGAGACTAAGAGGCTGCATGAGGGGCTTGTCTGGGGTCACAGGGTATGTGCCACAGGCACTGTGCCCACCCTGTGCTAGAGCCTTCCCATCAGCCACAGTCAAGACACAGTGATGTGGTCTGGGTCCTCTTTGAAAATTCAGGACAACCACCCCCACTATCACAGGCAGAACTTGAACCCAGTCCTACTCAACTGCAAGGTCAGTCCTTAGCCTCTGTATTATTATAAAAATACTTCTTAAATGCACAATCTGGGCAGTAACATGGATCAATATGCAGAAATGGCACCAGCCAATCTTACACATGAACTTGCTTGATTCATGTGTATCAAACGTCACTTTAATTCATCTTTGAGAAGAAAATCACGGACGAGTCACTCTGACATACAATGGCTATATGACATGGAGCTAGGCTACAAAGCTCTCCAAGGTAGGCAACTTTCCCACGATAATGTGTATAACACGTCCTGTAGGTCTGCACTGGTGGAGGGCATTTCTTCTTCCTACCCCAACCCCTGCAGAAATCGCCAATCTTGGATCACCCTACCCCACCCAAAAAAAACCCAAACCAAATCAAAACACAAGTCTAGGTTTTGGCTCCCAGCGTAACCTTTTATTATTATGCTTTAATTATTTTGAGAACATTTTAAATGTCACCCCTAACCCCTAATTTATATATCTCAGTGCATGCAGGTTACCCAATCACATTTTTCAGGGCTATACAGTTACAGTCAGGAGTGACCTTAAGCAGGAATGGGAAACACTAATGCCAGAGGATAGCACTGAGCAAACCAAAGCCACTTTGGCTCCAGCACATGATAACTGCCATTTGTTTTGCATTTTACCTTCAACTTTACGGTAAATCCTGACATTCCCAACCCATTAAAAGAAATAAAACCAAAGGTAAATGCCAATGACATCATCAAGCTACTAAGAGCAAGTGTGAAGAGACAATATCTCAGGGCGGCTTTGGGCCTAGGGTTCTTCACAAAATTTCGGTGGGAAAATGCAGGCTCATCAATCATGTCACCAGCTAGCTTTTCCTGTTCTTGGAGAATGCAGCAAAAAGGGCAATTTTGGAACCTTCCAGGTCAGATCTCCCCAGGGAGCAGAATCTGGGGCTGCCCACCACCCAGACTGCTGAGGAAACTTGAAACAAGCACACATGAGGACGAGCTGAAGACACTCACCTGGAGCCATGCTGGTCTTGGGAAAACTCTACTATGTGCCCCATAAGGTCTCTGAGCTGAAGGTTCGGGAAACGGTTGTTCCGGAAATCTTCTAATAAGCGACTGCGACCGGAGGGCATGATGTCAGCCCGGCTGTAGCGCAACCGGGAGGGAGGGAACAGCTGGCTGCTGGAGCTGAAGAGGCTGCATGTGCTGGACGCACTACGGTGTTTGGCTTCGGCTCCAGGAGCTGCCGAGATATAACGCCCACTGCCATTGGCCAGGCCTCCTACAGCAAAGGGGCTCTTGTCAACTGGGGGTGTCAAAGCATTCCTCCAATACAAGTTTACTGAGAGCATAGATGCCATGAGCAAACAGACATTTTCCCCTTTAGAAGTGAGATTCATTAAACTGCAGGTTAACATTCCTCAAACGCCTTACTGTGTATAGGTGCAATTAGCAAAAAGAAATACGAAAAGCAGGAGGGAAAAAATGAACTTACAGAAAATATGCAGAGACTCCCATTCTAACCAAACCTCAGCAGCTGAGTTCGAAGTGTGCCCAGGAATATCTTGGGGGAAGGGGAGGTAGGCAAGCATTTACTTGGCATCTGCTGGGTGCCAGGCACTGGGCCAAATGCTTATTACAGGATTAGGGACTTCAGGCCCATCACTGTGTGCTCTGCAGCGCCCTCTAGTCGCCTCAAGAGCAGCTCAAGCTCACAAGCAAGATTTCAAGAGCCCTCCAGCCTAAATGTCCCAGCCCCTTCAGTTTGGAGGCTATTTCTCAAACACATACCCTCTGGCATAAGGGATCAGAGTTCCTTGAGCGAGTCAGACAGAATCAAGCCACGGGTGATACTAGTCACCTAAAAAAGAACCCTTAGGGGGATGGATACACTAAATATTAAGAGTTAGCTGTAATAATGAGTTTCTAATATTAATTTTGAAAAATATGCTTCTTTTGCAACCGTCATACTGTTCTGTGAACATTATACAGACATTGTGGTCAACACCAAAAATTCCTAGGGGTTTCTCTGGGCAAAGGAATGAACAAAGAACTGCTAATTTCAGGTCCATTTTGAACAACAAAGTTGAATGGCTGCCAACACTAAGACAAAAGAAGAAAACAAGAACATCAAAGGGGAAGAAAGCACTTGACAGTGTCCTTTTAAATAAACCTTACAGAAAATGGAAAAATAGGGATTTAGGAGCAGGGTCTATTTTTTTAAAGGCCAAATTATGAAAACTATGCAGCGAATCTTTCCATCCCCTGGGAACAGGGCGGTCCAATTAAATCAGATTTATGCGTTGATCTCATGATGGCAAAAACCAGTCCTATGCTATACAGAGTCACACAAATAAGGACAGGATGCCAGGGGCTGCAGGACAGACACCCCCAGCAGGGCCAGGGAACAATTTTGCCTTCTTCCCTGTCATAACCAAAGCATCTCCAAGTCCCCATTTTAAGGCCTGTAGAAAGACTCCCAGGTTGGTTGGTTCCTTAGGAATCAGCTTGTGGTTCTCAGCAATGGCCCCCGCTGGCTGAGTAACTTCTTCCCCTTTCCTTCACCCCTGAGAGAAAACCCCACACAACCCACGGCCTTCATATTGCTTGAGTCAACTCCCCCCGTAGCTGCTTCAGCTCTCATCCCTGGCTCCTAGACTAAGTGACAAACAGCTGGTATCCCGCATTCTTCATCTTTTCTTCCAGGAGTGGGTCCTAGATACTCTCTAAGCCATCCCAAAGTAATAGAATTCTCCCCTACAAGGACTATTTTGAAGATGATCCTCCTTTGCTGGAAACCCTGCTCATCATCTCCAATCTAAGCCATTCAGCATGGTATCTGAATACCCTTCTCTCAACTTCCATGGTGAATTCATGCCTTACTACACCCTCTGATGAGGTTTCCTCAGCCAAGCCTCTTCTCTAAGAAGAATCTCCTCTATTGCTTTAGCGAACTGAATTCCCTTGACTCCTTCCCCTCAATCCACAGCTTTTCCCACTGAAATCCATCACTCCTCTGGAAACGCAACTGTGGCAGGGTTATCTGACTTGGATTTATACATTCAAAGGCCACCAGCAGTATTTTCAGAGCTGTAAGTCACCTTGGTGGTCACAAAGGAATGACAAAAGTTGGAGTCCATGTTCAGTCCAATACCATCGCTTCTAAAGTGAACAAACCAAGGCCAAGAAATAGCTGAAGTGACTTGCTCAAGGCTATACAAGTAGTAAGTGGCACAGCTAGGGTATGAATCCAGGCCCAGTGCTCAAGGTTACAGATTACAAGATTCCTGTTGCACTAAACACAGTTTCCAGAATTCTTGTCACTAGGATGCTGCTCTAAGGGGTGTGTGTGTGTGTGTGTGTGTGTGAGACACGCTTCCCGATACTATATATGGATGTTTTACCTCCCCAATTAAAGCTACAAATTTCTGGAAGACAGAAGGTGGCATTTCTAATTCACCATTTACATTTTAGGAACCTGCTCATTTTAAAACTTCATTTAATCATATGAAGTGGTTAAAAAGACAATGCAAGTAATGAAGCCCTGCTTTTTCTCCATAATGACTCACTTTCAGGGATGCCTCTGAGGACTTTGCTTGACCTAAGCTCCTATTTTCATTGCACCTGACTGCCTTCAAACATATCCTAAGGCAACATTTCAAGAAGACTCCAAGTCCCTACTCTTTTCATGAAGTAGATGAGTTTGGGCAAAATTGGCTGTCGGAGAACAAATTACATTTTCTCCATGGCCATTATAAATAAGAGATATGCTCCTATATTTAAAAAGTCTTAAAAAGTTCACTGAAAGCTTTTTATTAGGGAGATGCTCAAGCAGCAAATGGGCCAGCCTTCCACAATCTCTTCAGGTCCACACCAGAAGATTCCGAGTTGGGAGAGCCATGAAGGAATCCTCGACTCTAACTTCATCATTCTACAGACAAAGAAACTGAGGTCCAGGAAGGGAAAAGGACTGGCGGAAGGCTGTGGTCTTGAACAGAAAAGACTGCCCAAGGATAATGCGGAGATTGTGAAAATGGGCTGCATGGGACTGAGTGGACATAAAGGAGCCCCACCTAGTGAGGAGGATTATCTGCATTCTGGAGTCCATCTGAGCCCACAACCAAACTGCAGAAGTCAGAAGGGGCAGGGGCTGAGGACTGGGGGTATGGTCTAGAACTATCACCATCGAGGATGACATGTCAACCTGACAATGGCTCATTTCAGGATTCTAGGATTCAGGATTACTCCTCCCCCAGTAGTGCCCATCTATCAGATCCTCTCTATGGAGGAGAGAGAGGAGGAGGAGGAGGAGGCACAAGTGCCTGCTACATGGTTGCTGATTTTAGGAAGTTTACCATTTAGTTAGGAAGGAGGACATGTCTACAAATAATTACAAGTCAACCTGAAGCCTACCACAGGAAAGGCCACAGCCCCTGGGTGTGCAGAGCTGTGTAGAGAGAGGCTCACCTCAAGGAAATTATCATCTAACTGGCAGCCATGCCAAAAGAGATCCCAGGATAAGGCCAGACCCCTTCTCTGAGGTGGCACTGACACCAACCCATCTACTCATGGACAAGAAGGGCCATGACAACTCAAACCAAGTAAGCTTGAAGAGACTCGAGGGGGAGGGGGCCTACACCCCTTTCCAACCATCTCAGTGCCCAGGCCCTCTTTTCTCCCTGCTGACTGTCCCCAGGCCTTTGATGACCTCACCAGGTCACCTCTCCTGGATACTATCCATTTCTTCCCCCCAGTCAGCAAATACAGATTAATTGGCTGCTGTGCTTGGTCCTGAGGATTACAAAGAAACACACAATGGGGAAAATAGAAGTAGAATAAATCTGACTATACAAAAGGAAGTTTGGGTGGGAGGGCACTAGGCTTGAGCCCTATCTTCAAGGAAAAGAGGGGGCTCTGCTGACCCAGGCACAGAGGCCAAAGAGGGAGGATCACAAACATAGGGAAAAGGGGGGAGTGGGTTTGTGCAGAGCTTCCCAAGCTAAGCAGAGGAGCTGTTATTTTATCCCACAGGCAGAGGAGAAGAGTAACCTGGTCAAATTGGAGGATAAGAAAATTACTTTGGCATCATCATGGAAGATGAATTGAGAAGGAGAGTCCTACTGAGACAGCAATACTATTGGAGAAAGGAAATGGGAGCCTGAAGCAGAGAGGTAGCATCATGAAGGGAGAGACTAGGTGAGATGGGAGTGATGCAATGGAGACAGAAAAGGCAGAATGAGCTGGCTGTGTGGAGTGAAGGAGAGTGAGGAATCCAGGGAAACGGCCAAGGTCACAAACCTGGCTAACCTGGTGCTGGAGGACTGAAGCTTGGGGGAGAGCATGGGAATAGATCAGCACATCAGGCCACATATAAATGAACTAACACACTGGAGCTGATGAGGCTTTCAATAGGGAAAAGCAAAGGGGGCCTATGAGAGAGCCCTAGGGAACATCTACAGTCAGAGGTCATGATATGGAGACTTAGAACAGGACACGAAGACAGGGAGGAGGAGACCAGCAGTGTCAAATGCAGCAAATAAGTCAAGAAGGATAAGGATTTTTTAAAAAGACCATCAGGTTTTTGCATGCAACTAGGAAATGAGATATACAGGCAATGGGGCATAGAAATCTACCTTGCCCTAAGAAAGTAAGGGAAAAGGGGATGGGGGGAGAGAGGTGACAGAAGGGAGGATTGACTGGGGAACAGGGCAATCAGAATATATGCCATCTTGAGATGGGGGAGGGTAGATATAGGGAGAAAATTTGTAATGCAAACTCTAGTGAAAATCAATGCTGAAAACTAAAATATTAAATAAATAAATAAGAATTTTTTTAAAAAGACTATCAGATTTGATAACATTAATAAAAGTTAACATTTATACAGCACTTATTATGTACCAACTCTGCTAAGTGCTTTACAAATATCTCATTTGTTCCTCACAAAAACCTGGGAAGCAGGTGTTTTATTATCCTCTTTTAATAAATGAGGAAAAACTGTGGCAGACTAAAGTGAAGTGATTTGTTCAAGGTCATACAGCTAGCATCTGAGGCTGGATTTGAACTCATGTCTCTTGACTCCTGCTAACTTTCAAGGCAAGAGAAAACACCTTCAGTAGAGTGATAAGGCTGGGTGCCAGAACCAGCATGGTAAGGTTTTAGGAGTGAGACAAGAAGGGGAGGAAACAGCTTTTTTGGTAGACTGGCTGAGAGAAGGATGAGAGCTATAGGACAATAGCCTGAAGCGATGGAAGGGTCAAAGGAAGGTTTTATTTGAAGGAGGGAGGAGACTGAGGCATGTTTGAAGGTAGGAACGACTAGATCAGCAAAGGCTGAAGACTCAGGGAGCTTCAGAGAGAGATCACATTGTGCTGAGGAAGATGAGAGGAATGGGGAGGGCATCAAGGATCAGCTCATTGTCAGAGCCTGGGGAAAGAGGAGAGAGCAAAGATCAGGAGGAGAGGGAGCACCTCTTAAGTCTGAATGGCTAAAAAACCAGCTGCCTTAAAAAAACAAAAACAAAAAACACCTGAGCCCTTGAAAAATGGCATCATTCGACTCAAGGAGGAAATTTGTAACAAGTGTGTGAGAGGGAAAAGTGCATACGGACTGCCCCCTCCCTCAAGGCCCTCCTGGCCCCACGAGGCAGACGTGGCCATTAGAGGTGTAGTATATTCTGGGGCTTTGCAGGGCTCTTCCTCCTGGGACCCAACTTCCTGCCTTTCTTTACAGGCCACTCAATTTGGCTGTTTTACGGATGGGGGAGTGGAGATTTTTGGTTAATACTAACCCCTACATTTTCTACTCTATTTCCTCAAAGAGCCAGCCATGTCCTCTCAAGGATGGGAGCTTAGAAGTCACCCTGGCCCCGTAGTCAAGAGAGGTGAAACCAGCCAGGTTAGGGAGCTGCTAGCTGTGCCACTGTGTGGCTGGCCATATAGACGTAAGGATCAGTTTGGTAAAGAGCGTGACTGTGAAGGAAGAAATCATTCTGTAGTCTTTGTGAAACAAGCTAATGGGGGGTGGGGGTGGGGGGGAAGATGTCCATATAAGAATTGTACTTTTTTTTTTTTACTACAGCCCTCACAGTTTGGAGGCTTTAACACCCTGTAAATGAGTTCCTAATGACAAAGTGTTAATCTTGGAAACAAAATAGAGGCTACAGGAAAAGCCTCCTGGGGCACAGATCAGCAGCCGAGGCTCAGTGTGGAGGCCCTAACCCTCCTCTGTGTCATGGGCCCCATGGGCAGCAAGGCTGCTGAAGCAGATTTAAAACCTGAGAATCAGGTTTTAAAATGCCTAAAATAAAACACAGGATTACAAAGGGGAAAAAAGGCTTAAAAAGCCTGGCTCTTATGTGACTTTGAAGCTCAAAGCAGGAATGACTGAAGGCAGTGGAAAACTAATGACTTGAACCAGGCAGGAATGAGGAAAAGAAAAAAGAATCCAATCCTGAAATGTCATGGCAATCCTGGGTCAGAAATCATACTTTTGGTAGCAAGTCTTCTTTGTTACCAGCCCCATTACCAGAGGTACTTAAGAGTGAGTCTCCCACCTCCCCATAGAAATGTTGCTTAAAAAAGGGGAGGGGGGGCGGGGAAATGACCGTCTTAAATTATAGAAAGAAACAGTAACAAAGGCCAGAGGGATTCCAGTCCAAAATTATTTTTGCAACCTCAATTATCTGAAGCACCTGTATTAGCAAAAACCTGTGGTTCCACTAGATGGGGACATTGCTCCATGAAAATGCCAGTGAATAAAAGACTGAATCCCAGCCACTGTCCAGGCTAGAATAGGGGGAATTTATCTTTTTTATTTTTTATCTTTTTTAAAGTGGGGTGAAAGAATACCATGAAAATGGCTGTCCTCTCAAGCTTTCTGTAAGAATTACAATGGTTTTAAAACCTAGCTTTCCTCCTTTCTTCCTCTTCACCATCCCCACCCCACTTCATTTCCTTTTGGCAATGATTACTGATCTTTCTAATCAAGAAAGGGGAGATTTTCAAAGAGCAGCCTTCATTAGCCCTCATGTTTCTGGCACCTAGAGTCAAAGAGCTTCTTCAGTGGCTGCCAAGCTTCTTGTTAAAGCTCATTTTCTGAGGCCCTGCTCTGGGCTGGAGGTTTCTGCTTGCTTCACCACCTCAGGGGATGGCACTCCCAAGGGCTAGCAGGCTTCCAATGCCAGCTTGAGGACCTTGGACCCATCCTGAAACCTCCCAAAACTTTACAGAATCCCAGGGCTGGATTCTGTAAATTCAGCTCAAAGAAATTTCAGAGATTCTCTACTGATCAAGCAGCCTCGGTGCACCTACTGTGTCAAGCATCGTTCAATCCACAGATATATACAGATCAATCAGCCAATTCAAAAGCGCCTCCTATGTGCCAAGCACTGGGCTATGTGGGAAAGTCATTGCACTGGGGAGATGTATGTTCCTAGATAAATAAAACCCATCCAGAATAACGGACTCTGAAAATGCCTCTTGAAGGAGAGAAACAGTCACTTCAGGAAGACCGGAGAGGCTGCACACACCAGGGGTGAGCCAGCCCACAGTGACTGTGGGGAGGGCATGCCCTTTTATCCTGGAGGCAATGGGAAAGCCCTGGGAGGGGGTAAGCGTGAACTTCTGAACTTCTCCTCCAACTCGGGTTGTATAGAGCCGAAGTGAGAAATGTAAAAAGTGTTACTTTAATACCATGTACACAATATGTTTTTTTTTCCTTTTCGAAAAGACCTCACTCTGGTTGTGATGTGTATTTTGACCCCTGCAGCAAACATCATCCAAGTGCCAGCTCCTATTTGTTGGCAGAATAAGCCCTCTGACAATGCCTATCAAGTTCCCGGTGACTGATCTCTCTTCTACTGCCTGCAGGGGCCACACTTTGTACATGAAGCCTTTTCTGGATTGCCTCAGAGGCACGTTGATTTTGTACTACTCAGATGGACATGCTGGTTCCTTAAGAACACTTTCTTTTCACGACCTGGCATCACCGGTGCCTGCCATACCCTAGGTGTCACAGATCAATGCCCAGAAGCAATGGGCGACATCACAGACCCTTCGCTCTCTCCCCTTCAGCAGCACCCCAGCAGTCACTGGTGCCAAGGCTGGTTAATCTGAAGGTCCATAATAGCTATGGTCATTGTAGTTCTCTGCCCAAGTTCAGATCCTTATGGCCTCACATGAGGACTACTAGACTGCCTTCTTCCAACTGCTATCCTGAACCCAGGTATCTTCCTTGTCCAATCTCCCCAGTCTAGCAGCTCCACAGTGCAGCGGATAAAGCACTGGGCCTTGAGTCAGGAAGGCCTAAATTCAAATCCAGCCTGAAGTGTTTACTAGTCATGTGACTCTGGGCAAGTCACTTACTCTGTCTACCTCAGTATCCTCACCTGTAAAATGGGAATAACAGCACCTGCCTTCATTGTCAGAATCAAATGAGATCATATCTGTAAAGTGCTTAGTGGAGTGCCTGGCACATAGTAGGTGCTACAGAAATGCTAACTAGTATTCTTATTATTTATCTCTAGGATAAAAGCTCCTTAGTAGCTACCACACAGTAAGCATGTCATAAACAGCTCCTGAAGTGGAATGAATTCTTCATCTCTCTATCTCTCTGAGTCGTTAGTTCAGTACACTGTATAAACAGGTTTTCCATAAAGGTTTCATGAATGAAATGTCCATTTCTGGCTTTCCCTGACTAGAAATATCATTCATGTCTCCCATTCTACTGAATGGGTTGGTGGACAGCGCAGTCTGGGAGCTGACAAGTGCACTAATTCTGTGGTCTGCTCCATCATTCGATGCTCGCCAACTCTCAAAGACTATAAATGTGGAAATGCTGAGGGAGATGGGGGGAAGCACGGGGCCTGCTTCCCTCCTCCACCCAGTCTCACTATGTTAACACTTAACAATTTATTTTTATGATTAAGTCGCTATTTAAACTACCAACTACCACAACACATTAACATTCAAAAGAAAGTCCAGATTTAAAACCAGAACAAGGCAGTCTTTTATTTTACTAAAATAAGTACAAAAAAGGAAATAGAAAACCTCACACATGTGGCCAATACCACCTAAAAGCTCAGGCTCAGCTCCCATTAAATCCCAAGTCTCTGGAACTCTCCAAGAAAGATTTTCAACCAGGAGAAGCATTTCAGGAAAAGGGGTCACTGTCTCACTGCCCCCAAAGCTTTTTATATTATCTAATTAATGCTAGAGTTTAACACATAACTGCTGGGGTACCAAAGGAATGCTTGCTCCAAGAGCTCTGCCCCATACAAAGCCATCTGTCCTATAGAAGCACATTCCAGGTTAGTTATGAGGAGCCAATGCTTAGCACAGTGCCAGGCCCGGAGGAGGCACTTGAGGCATGCTTTTCTTAATATTCTCACAGAAGTAAGACTTGATCTTGAGACTTAAGAGTAATGAAGGACATGAACACAAGGAAACTATTTGTAGAGGAATAATGAAAGACTCCAGAAATGAATCATGGGAGTAAAGATGAGAACAGGAAATTGACACTACCTGAATGGATTTCCACTAAAGCTTAAATAAAAAAGCTTACATGTTTAGTGGATCTATCTACCAGAAAGAGAAGACAAGCCCAGTCAAAAGAACCTTTTTAGCCAGCCAGCCATTAAATGTGACACCATTTAAATGTCACTTATTCCCCAAAGGGAATGGGAGTGGGAGGTGGGGGTGGGAGACACAAAGAGCACTGGATTTGGAGTCAGAAGGCCTGTGTTCAAATACTGCTGCCCACAATCTAAATACGTGGATGAAGTCATTTGCCTATGCTATGCCTCAGTTTACCTATAAAGTGAGGGGTTTGCACAAGATGACTTCTGAAGATTCTAAAATCATAAATGGGAGCTGTCTGCTGTCAAGGGAAAATTTCCCACCAATTTGGTTCATTGACAGTGGAACAGGTTATCAAGGGAAGTTATAAAAACACCTCATGTTTTCAAAATCACAGATCATTCATACTAAGATTACAACATCCTACATGTAAGACAGAATGAATTCTTGTTTTTCAATCCAACAGCCTAATAAAGCCAAGTAAGCTATGATCATCTTTTCTCTCCCAGGAAGCTGGAAAGGGCAGGGACCTATAGCTGATGCTTTATATTTTACAGACTTTAAGATGTTACAACCTTTGATTTTAAAAAATGTTGCCAGGGCAGCTAGGTGGTGCAGTGAGTAGAGCACCAGCCCTGGAGTCAGGAGGACCTGAGTTCAAATCCAGCCTCGGACACTTGACACACTTGCTAGCTGTGTGACCTTGGGCAAGTCACTCATCCCCAATTGCCCTGCTTTCCCCCCTCCAAAGGAAAAGGAAAAAAAAAAAAGGTTGCCGGCCAGTAAAAATTTGCCACATGTAGCCTGATGGAAAGCACCAGGAATGCAAGGCGGATTTTAGAGTTTGTTAATGTAACTAAGCAAACATAACTGAAACTAAAGAAGTGTTTTCCAAGAGCTCATACAAGGCTTAAAATACAAAAATGAACTATATTTTAACCAAATCATGTGAAACTAGATATCAAAAAGAGCACATAAATAACAAGTGTCTTAACAGAAAACAGGAATTCAGGGATTATTAAAGGATCTCAGAGGTAAAGAAATCAAATATACAAAAATATAAGCCAAACCAAAAGTCATCTTCACATTTTTTAATGGTTTAGCTAGACCGTGATATCAGAAAGGTCATGCCAAGACTTTCAAGTGAATTTGGATTTAAATGAGGAACAGCTGTACAAAGTCACCAGCCTCACCTTCTTTGGCCCAGTGGCAAGATACAGATCAGGACAACTGGAGATGGCCCTGGATGCAGTGGGAGACCTTGGCCTTTCTAAGCTAAGGTCTTTTCCAGGTCTCAGTTTGGCTGAGGCAATATCCATTCAGTGATTAAGGCTAGGTAATAAATGAGGCAAAGAATGGCCTCTTTTAAAGTACAGATTTATGTAAGTGAATGAATAAAAATGTATACAAGTAGTCTGGAAGAGAGGGCAGTAGCATTTGGTGGTAGGGAAGGGGATGTGTATGGAAAAGTTTCATGCTAAAAATGATGCTTAGACTCTATGTTAAAGGAAAAGAAGGATTCATCGACCCAAAGTTAAGAAGGGAGTTCACGGTCAGCATGTGGGAGAGCCATGGCTAAGGGGATAGGGAGAGAAAGCACTCTGGCTGGAGTACTAAGTGGGGGAGCTGTGTTAATGTCCAATAAGGGCAGAAAGAGAGGCTGGGATCAAGCTAAGAGAACTTGCATTTGATTCTAGAGGTAATGGGGCCACTACATGGGGAAGCAATAGTCAGATCTGGCAGCACGGTGGGGAGGGAGGAGATATGTGGGCCTAACCAAGAGTCGTGCCTGTGGGACTGGAGGGAACAGGTCAAACGAGGAGGATGTTTTGGAGATAGGGAAGACAATGACTGGGAATGTGCAGGAGGAAAAGTGAGGAGTCCAGGATGATGGTAAGGCAAAGAAGGCAGCAAATCGAGGCCTGTAAGGAAGAGAGGACGAGTTGGGTCTCAGACAGGGAGAGGCTGAGCTGTGGTCTGAGGTCAGTGGTGTTTGGCTCAGATTCCTGTGGAAAAATCATGTTTAAAATTGGAAATACAAGTCTAGTAAGCGAGTGAGACAGACAAAGAGAGATAATCAGTACCTTTGGAGAGAGCACTTTCAATTGAGCGATGAGGTCAGAAACGAGACTGAAAAGGACTCAGGAGCAAGTGAGGGGAGATGAGTGAGGCAGTATGTGTGAATAGCCTTTTCTAGGAGTCTGGCTGAGAAAGGAGTAACAGATACGAGCTGACAGCTTGAGATGATAGTAGACTCTAATGGATGGTTGCTTTTTTTAAAGGCTATGGGAGATTGGGGTCTTTGTTAAGGCAGGAGCACTAAGACATCAGGAGAGGCTGAAGATTCATGGGATGGAGAGGGGATGCTTGAGGGTGCTGAGAAAGATGGGAGTGGACAGGCAGGTACACAGAGGGGCATGGGCCACCTCACTATTAAGCAGGGAAAGGAAGGACGAGGGATGGCGTTTTGACGGGAAAAGAATAGGAGACAAGGAAGCCGACACCAAACGCCTTGCTCATTCTCAGAAAAGGAAGGGGACAGATGTTCAGCTGGAGAGAGGAGGGTAGAAAAGGTGTCAAAAGAAGGATTCTAGCAGTTCCTCTGGGGAGTGATGGATAGAATGAATTCTGGAGAAGTGAAAGGGCTCCTTTGCACGGTGAAAGCCCAGGTGCCTGGATAAGCCAACTTTATAATGTGCACAGTTGTGAGACTTTTCCCAGCTGCATCCTTGGCTTGGGAGGAGGAAGAGAGAGAAGAGAACCAGGAAGGGGCTGGGGAATGTCAGTCAGAGTTAGGGAAACTTGATGCTGAGAGGACATGTGTATGTGTATACATACAGAGTGGAAGGGTGCTAAGTGAAGGAGGTAGAGGAAGTCGAGAAGAACAGTGCAGAGGAATGAGTGCCCTGACTCTTCCTTCCCCACCAGGGTGCAAAGCTGTGGCATGGGGGTAGGGGGAGAGTCAGCCATGCTCAACAGGACCACAGGGAGTCAGTTCCATCAGTGGGTAACTAGGTGCTAGGGAGGGCTAAGAAATGAAAGAAAGTAAGAGGAAGAGGTCCAAGATAGAGAGAGCGAGGTGGGGAGGGAGGTCAAAGGCAAACCCAGGTGTGAGACTTTTTCACAGTGATTCTTCTTTCTGTCCCAAATTCCACTTGGTAATCTTTTTAGATCCCAAATGAAATCCATCACACAACCTAGCTCTGTATCACCAGCAAATCTGATAAAACAGACCACTGTTGTTAATCCAAGCTTCTGATATGAACAGGCCCCTCACTATGTGGACAAAATCTGCCTTTATAAAATGATCTATAAAGCAAAAAATGTCTATATTGAGCACAAATGTGCCAGAGCAGAGGTGGACCTTCAAGGGTCTTTCAGCTCATGCTCCAAAGGGAAGAAGGCTCAATCCTGGAAAGAAGGCAGATGACAGAAAATTCCAAGTACAGTTCTGCCAGAAAGACTCTATGGAATTGGGTTAAAGAGTGATCCATAAAATGAACGATACCATAAATCGTAACTGCCCTTTAAAGTTAAAATAAAATAAAATAAAAATCCATCAATCAACTGTGGAAGGATCAAGAGAGAATGTTTTCAAACCTAAGGGAATGGACAAACCCCTGTGGGACTGATAGAGAAGCCAGGGTGATAGAGAAGGGACCAGGGGACAGCACTGAGGCAGCTCCTTCCTAACCTGGAATTCTGAGATAAACGTCTTCAGGGGCTGGTGTCTCTGACTCATCGAATGCCTAAAGGGAAGGGGCTCTTTCCTTTGGTAGTTTGTATCCTCTGCACATAGCAGGGTGCTAATAAATGCCTGTTCCTCATGTCCCTATGTATCCTGCGTTTTAATTCCCCACTAGCCACATTTGTTACGTCCTATTAACCTTATTTTCCTACGTTGAGACAGTTGAGTTAGGGGTACAACCCACAAAAAGTTGACCTCAACAAAGATAATTTTAGAACTTTCCACCAATCCATTTATTGGTCCCTTTTTCTTTGCCTCATATACAGTAGGCACTTGATGAGTGCTTGCTGATGTCATCTGACCCCAGGAGGCTGCCCCAGCTCAGCCCTGGTGCTCCCCTGGGATCTCTATGTTTTTGTGTTACTATCCTGTTAATCAATGAGCCTACAAGCAGAGTTGGAGGGCCACTGAGGGCCAAGTCCCTGTCTCTTTGTTTTGTCCTACTGTTCCAATATATCCCAGAGAGAGGACCAGGGGGATGTGGCACCTGCATCCCCAAGCTTCAGCTTGAAGTGCATCCACATCAATAGCCTTCCTTCTCACTGGGAAAGCCTTAAGCCTTTACCCTTATTCTGTTCCTCTGGAGAGATGGGCCGTACCTTAAAGTTACAAGCAAGAAAGTTTTGCTTCTCATCTTCAAGTCTGGACAGCTTCTACCTTTCTACCACCTTCCCAGCAGGCCAACCCAGTCCTAAACCTCAGGGTCTCTGAAGAACTCACACAGCACTCAAGCCACCCTGACATCCTCTCCCCCAGCCCAACTATCACCTCAGATTTCTGTACGACCCAAATCCAGCTTTCTGAATTTCACACTAACAAAACCACCTTCCATGTTGCTATGAAGTAATTATACCTTATAATACCACCAACTAAAGCCATATCCTGCCTGAATCAATTGGCTGCTAGGTGAGGTGGACGGCTAGCTGTACACTTTGGGGATCACTACTACCAAATCAAACAAAAACCGATGGAGGCTAACTGTAAAATGCTTATTTGTATAGTGTATGGCACTAACATGTGATGGGGAAGTGGGAACCTTTTAAAGTGAAAAGTATTTGCATCTTGATTAATCTATTCAGCTACAAATATCATGGTCAATGTTTACCTGCAAACCTTTGGAGAAGAATTCCATGCTCTGTCAAACCTCCACTGAGATTTATGGTATTTTAGGATTTAGGGACCTCCTCTTTGTAGAGAGTTCCCAGTAATGACTCGCCCTCCATTCTATCAGTAATTACTCTCCCCACTAAGAGTCTCTTGGCAAACTGCCTGAAGCCTGAGAGATTCCGTGAGTGCCCAAGGCTGCCCAGCCAGAGTGTGAGCAAGGTGGGGCTGAGGGTAAGTAACAGTTAACCTCAAAGCTTGTCCTCCCTCTTCTCCCCATCTTCCTAGTAGAAGTTGCCCGCACAAATAAAAGAGCAGGGGATTATGAGACTTTCCAGATGCACCTTCCAGAGTTGAGAAGTCTGAGCACTAGGAAAACCTGACCTGAGAGCACAGAGACAAGAAGGCATCAAGTGTGTTGAGAAGCTTACTTGCCTTTTAGCTACACCTTACGACAGACCCTTGAAGGCAGAGAAAGACTTCATTTTGGTCTTTGCACCAACAATTAGCACAGTGCCTGGCACAGAGTAGGTGCTTAATAAACACATGGACTGACTGGAGCAGAACATTTGATTATTTTAGAATGAGAATTTCTCAGGGCAACTGCTCTCGAAAGGGGCACCACTTTTATGCCCAAGGCACATTGTCTTCCTTCTTATCACTGAAACCTAGAAATGTTTTATTTACTCCCTCTACCCAACTCAAGAAACCTCCTCAGTAGAGCCAGCTGGCTACTGGCTCAAGGAAGCCTGCTGAAAAGGCCATCTGCTCCAGCTTCTCTGGAGCATGAACTCAGAGAGCAATCTAGCGTCCACCCTCTGTAGCAGGGATGGCTAGCCTTCGAGGGCAGGGCATGGTGCTACCTTGGTGGGCTGGCTGGTTGGCCCAGTTAATAGGTCTTTTCCCCTGGCTGACTCCATCCTCATTGTCTCACAGCAGACACCTGCCTATCATCGAACCCAACCCCATGACACATGTCCTGGAGGGAAATCCCCAATAACCATCTGAGCCATGTACAAGGTTGCTTTGTCACTCAAGGGAAGCTCCCCTCCACAGAAAAAAGCCCTCACACCCAACATAGAAGTCCACGGGGCCCCAGGTACTGCTTGCCAAAGCTCCCCACCTTGTTCCTCTGCAAAGTTCACAGAAAAGGAACAAACCCATGGGCAGAAAAGCTTCGCAGCGAATGTTGAGGAAAAGAGGACAAGAAGGCAACGTGCTCCCAAGTGGCCAGTCCCTGGGGGAGCCTAGCCACAGAAATGGATCCAGTGTTCGCTAAACCAATGTCAGCCGAAGCCCAGAACCATGCAGCTCTTCTTGGGCTCCTCTCTGAGGGGGTGTTATTACCAGCCCCCATCATGACAGAAAGAGGGGGCTCTGCTGCAACTGTAATCACGGAGAGGGAAGGCAATGATTTCCGGGACAGGTGCTTTCCCAAACACTTTGGTATTAAGACAACTTTGATAGAACCCTCATAAGAAACTGCTCAGAATACACTAAAAAAAATTTTTTTTAAACAATCAAATGGCTTTTCACGGCACTCACTGGCAAGATTTTACAAGTTTTACTTTGAGGTGAACAGAAGGAACCCAATCCTAATATCTAACCCCAGGAAAACTGCAAGTTCTGAAGGCTTCAAAGGATCAAGCCACATCAATTAACACAGTACATTTTTAACCCACAAGGAAAAGAAAAGAAGAGACAGGATGAAAACTTATATTTCAAAGTAAAACTAATAAAAATTTTGCATCAATAGAGGTACCTGGTCCTTTTAGTGTTAATCCTTTTAAGATGAGACTATCACAGTCCCTATATGAATATCATTTATATTAAATTATTTGTTAAAATTCATTCACAGGTTATTATGGACATGGACAAGTACATCCATGTGGGAGAGAACAAAATGACTATTACCCATTTATAATTTAAGTGCGACTCTATACCCAAATTGAACAGTCACAGAACTTTTACATATGCAAAATAAATTTTTTCATCAAAAATTTAGGCTCAAAAAAAAAATCCACCACCTGGTGTTCATCTTGTTATATTTTAGAGAAATGGGGCATAACACATATCTAAAATACTGTTTAAAGGCCTCAAACTAATGTAACAACCAAATACAGGGGCCATGTGCCCGGGACTAAGAAGCCCCCGTCCGTTTCTTGTTCCCAGCCACCCTCAATTCCTTGACTCTGGTAGGCACAGAGGGGTCACAGGGCAAGGAAACCAGTCCAGTACGCAAACCTCGGCTAAGCGTTTGCCTTCTCACATACACAAACTTTGGAGAGTGAAATTCTCATTCCACTACAACCTAGAAAAGCATTTGGTTCTTTAGGGGTTTGAGAAAAAACACACACACACACACACACACACACACACACACACACACACACGAGAATCAAAAGTAGAGATGAAAAAAAAAACCACACTTTTGCATTTCATCAAAAGAACGTTAAGATATAAAAAGGTCTTGAACCTGACTGTACATCAGACTCCTATTTCAATGGTGAGACAGAAAAGTGAACAATTTTCAAAAGGTTATGAAAATTTCTAGAAGTAAAAGCAATTGTGAATCTCTTATCCCACATGAAATTGTTTCCACACATTATAAATAGCCACACACACACACACACACACACACACACACACACACACACGTATACACACAAATAAAAAGGGTTGTTGGTTTTTTACCTAAATGCAAACTGGATGAAGATCCGTGTGATGAGAGTGATGGCGGTGGCGTAAGACAATGTCCTGGCGTTTGGCTTGGCAGAGGCATGCCTATTGGGCTTGGAGAGGAGGAAAATCCCAGACTATTGTAAAATGGCGGCCCTAGGGGAGGAGCTAGGCTGCTACTAGATCTTTTGTACAATTCAGAGCTAGTAGACAGAGAATCTCTCCTTGGAGCACTACTACTTGCAGAACTGCCAACTGAAGAAGAAATAAAAAAAACCCTAATTACATACAGTGGTAACTGGATAAACCCTATCCCCAGCTCCTCCTGAGTAATGCCAGGAGGGGTCACAATAAGCATTGGGTAAACATCATTGGGGAGAAAATGGTCACTCTGCAACCTGTAAGGATTCCCTTAGGAAATTCAGCAGGGTGCCAATGCACCCTGACAAGGAGCAGAAGACTTCTGAGGTCCACATTACACTTCTGATGGCTTCCCTCAGGACTAAAGCCTGTCCCACTGGAGCACGGGACTTTCTGCAGCCCTGGGGTAACAATGAACCACAGTCCATTTCATGTCAAACAGTTCGATTTGGGGAGTTTCCTAAACTCAGGAAACCAGTCCTTAGAGCTTCCATTTCAATCTTTTCTAGTCACGAAGGAAAAAAAAAAATCAAAAATGGTCTCCTGCAGTCCCATGTGCTTTGGCTTCTAGCTCAGACTTCAAACTTTGCCACCTGATGGGAGGTCCGTATTGGCCCGAATACCAGAGACTTCTTTCTGAAATGTGCATGGCAATTCCTCATGCCAGTCCTCCAGAGGTGGATCATCAGAGACTAACCCCAGCTAATGGCCACCTCCCAGACCCAGGCCTTCTACTCAGGACACCACTACGCAGAGTGCCC
The DNA here is from genome assembly GCF_011100635.1 of Trichosurus vulpecula. Lineage (NCBI taxonomy): Eukaryota > Metazoa > Chordata > Mammalia > Diprotodontia > Phalangeridae > Trichosurus > Trichosurus vulpecula. Next base: position 412,630,441 of record NC_050575.1, on the reverse strand, counting down.
TTCTCTGGCCCTGCTCCTCATCCTCTCCCCTGCCACCAGTGTCTCAGGCCATTTCACAGCGCTCCCCTTTTCCACACTACATTAGCTCCCCCTCTCTCACTGCTCATGTCCAAGAAATCTGGACAAAGTGGGCAGGATTCAATTCTCACATGCTGCTGCTGAGCTGAGCATTCATTCCCCGTAGGGCAGTCCAGATTGTGACTCTGGGCAAGCAGAGGTGCCAGCACTGCAAGCTTGGCCTGACCCCTTGACCTCTTCCCCAACTAGCTCCTCAGATCCAGCCCTTCTCAACTAGGACTATGGTCCTGAGGAGATCACCAGCGAAAGGGAAGATCAGGAAATCTGACCGAGGTCAAAAATCCTGCTGCATATTCGGACCAATACGGCAATTCTTTTCAAGACAGCTTCAAATGTTTTAGAAAGACCTGGCTTTCCAATGGAAGGTCTTTGAGGGGTGAATCCATACAGAACATAGATTAGAAAGAGAAAATGAGCAGAGCACGAGGCGGCCTGCAGATCAAGCTAAGCTAATAAAATACAAGTGTGAAACTTTAACATGCTGGCACAACAAAATGTAAAATTTTAAGGAGGAAAAAGACTTATTGTCCTACTATATATTAAGCCAAAAAGGAGGTGACTTATCCAAACTTGCTGCCAGTCTTTAGTCTAAAAAAATCATTAATATGAAATATTTGTTTTAGGGACAAATTTCAAATTTAAGACAATCATGTAATAGCAAAATGTTAGGTCTTTTAAAGGAAATACTAAAAAAATTGTACAATTTAATAGATGAGGACTAAGAAAGGAGAAGCTCTCTTGGAGCTGGGCTTGGCAAAGCTGTTCAGGGCACGTCTTTACCAACTAAGCCAATTTAAAAGGACACTGTCAAAGTGACTGTTCCAAAGTTGAATGGCTAGTCTCTGCAGACATCGGATGCCTCTGACCCAGAGCCAGTAGCAGCTCTTTCCAAAATAGGACTGCTTCGTGCTAGCTCCCCCACCCAAAGGTCTAAGAAAACGAAACATTGAAAAATAATTAAGAAAATCTTTAACCACCTAGGTAAATAGGAGAGTAAGTCAGTGTAGCTTAATTAAACTATCTCTGAAAACCAGGAGGGCACACCTAGAGCAATGACACAAGAAGCTGATGATGGCATCTCTCATTCTGTGTCACAAACAGCTGCTCTTTCTGATGAGATGGGCCAAGAAGAAGTGGGGCTCAGGGCTGGGACCTGATGGCGAAGCTTCTCTCCCAGCAGGCATCCTGCTCAATGCCACACTGGAACGGGGATCATTCTGAGCTTGGTGCCACGACCGGCCGGGGGCAGGAAGCTCTGCCTGGGTCCCCCCCAGGGCACAGCCCACTAGGCCATGAAAGCAGGCCCTTGGAGCATGTGGTGAGAAGAGCAGACCCAGACAGGGCAGGAAGCCTGAGCATCATCAGCCACAGAAATTGCAGGACTGTGGAGGCTTCAGAAGGTGGGCAATATTGGGTTTGCAAGTGCCAAATTTTGTGTGGTTTGAAATAAAAATAGGTCATCAAGGCAAGTGAGGGAGGGATTCTGCATGGCTTTTCCTACACACTAAGGTTTCCTGTGGAAATAGGCCAAGAAAAACTTAGGACTTCAGTTAGTTCAGCTGGATCCTTAAATGGATTGTTGGGGCTTTAGTTTAGAACTCTTTACCACCACACTGAATTTCTATAAGAAAAATTAAGGCAACCACAGACTAGTGAGTCCTATCAATTACATGATGAACACGTCATTTGTCATCACATGAAAAATTAGCCGAATGACTGGCACTCAAAAGAACAAAAAGGGGCTAGCCAATGACGTCTAAAAATCAATGTAAAAGTTATTGGTCCTTGAAAAATCTGACTAAAAGCTTACCTTTCTAAAGACAAGGCCCTGTATTTGAAAAAGCTCTAGATTACTTGAATTATGTTAAAGTTTTTATTCTAAAACCAAGAGAGCAGACTCAATGCACACTGCCTTGTTTTACTTTGTGCTGAACTATCAAGAGAAGAATCATGATTCCCATTTTTATTTAAAAACCAAACCACTAAGGAGGCTCAGGGCACAAAAGCCACTTACCGGATGAGCCGAAGCCACTGAGAGCCGAGCCGAGAGCAGCCCCCAAGGAGCTGCTGCTCCCAAAGCCCAGAGACGTGCCTCCAGGCTGGCCCGGCCCATGAGAGAACAAGGAAGTGCTCTGCGAGGTGCTGGTCAGAGAGCTGCTCCCATAAAATGAACTAGACTGAAGATTGGTGCTGGGCTGGGGAGGAGGCTGCTGTGGCGCTGGCGGTGGTGGTGGTGGGGGCTGGGTGCCAAGAGGCCGGAAGAGGCCATTAGTGGCTCCCGTCAGACTGTTGGCAGTCCCTCCAGCAGAAGCCGCGGCAGCTGCAAGACACAAGTTTGAAATCCTTGTTCAAGCTGAGTCCTACCCTTCAGAAGGAGCTTTGCAAGAAAGCCTCTGTCCTTCCAACTTACCAGCCTGTGCCGCTGCAGAACTAATGAGGACAGGCGTGGAGGCCACGAGGCGGACTGGGGCGCCCAGGCCTGTTCTTGCTCCGGGACCCACCACTAAGGCACCAGTCTGGTCATAGTAGGCGGTTGGGGCAAGGACTTGATAGCCTAGAGGTTGGGGAAGACACAGACAAAGGGTCACGCTCAGCATGTTTTTTTTTCCTGAGAAAGCATCTGACTGCAAAAGCCACCAGACAGAGCAATGCAGAGGCATAGGAATTCAAAGGAAGCCCAACTAAAGCCAGGAGGGCCAACATGTCCTCCTCAGGCTGCCCTGGAGACAGGGAACAGCTGCTGCCAAGAGCTCTCAAATACTGCAATGACCACAGGAGGAGACCCAGGAAGGCCCCCACACACGTGATAAAGGGAGCTCCATGACACAACCAGAAAAGGCCCCTGGGCAACCCTGGCATGCTTCCATTGCTGAAGGAGGAAAGGATGTAAAGGGCCATGATAGGACAAGGGATTTCTGCTGCTGTATAGACTGTATTTTGACTTCCAAACTCATCCACAGCTGACCTTTCAGACTGAACATCCAATTGTGCTTTCCTTCTTCTGCATAGGAAAGGAGCACATTCTCTGACTTCTCCCTTCACATTTATAGGCTGCCAATCAAAGCCCACCACTCAGACCCGGTGGTACAAAGCAGCCTGGCCCAAATGGGCGCAAGTACAGTTCCTTCTTGGGACATGCTCCAGCACCTACCAGGATGCCCATGAGCATGTGAACCTCAGGGAAACTCAGGGCAGCCCTTTCTCCCACGACAGCAAAAGTAAAATGGAATGAACATGGCTTGGCCAATCCAATACCTGGCATGCCAGTAGCAAGACCCTGCCCGAAAGCCAGAGCGGGATTGGCAGCAGCGGCGGCGGCGGCGGCAGCGGCGGCGGCGGCAGCAGCAGCAAGGGATTCTGCTGGCTGCCCCTGCTGAGTCTGGTTGGGAGTGAGAGGGCGCTGACTGGCTCCAGCCCGGAGAACCTGCAAGAGAGAGACCCAAGAAAGCACATAACCAAACAATTGGTCACATAAGCTGTCAAGGACAACTCACTTTGACTATTTTACAAGTTTACAGACACTGGGGGATTGAACCCAACACCTGGACCTCAGGATAAAAAACATGGAAATGACCAGAGGCTGTCTCTCAAACTGCAGGAGTACAGGGAAATTCTCTCATCTGAAAAGGACCTCAGTTTATCCATCATAAATGGGATGAATGAACCAAAATCTGGTTTATTCCCTCTTTCACATCATTTTGGAAATGTAAAGGCTTAACTCTTAACATCTGTTCTTAGTTTTATCCCACAGTTGTCTCTGAAAAACAATTTTCTTCCTCTTAATCCCAAAAGCAATTTGGATTTTCATCATCCAGGTAGAATCTGCCAACCAAATTGGAGGCATCTCTAGGAAAAGACAACTCTCTTGCACTCTTGTTCCTAGACCAAGACGTTTCCCCAAACTGCCAAAGTTTTCTCCAGAGCTGTCATTTTTCAATCTTCTTTCAATTCTGATGTTCTAGACAAAGTTTCAGTTGAAGAGCTCATGTGTGTAAAACTGTATCAACTCCACCAAGCTCCGCACACATATAAAGAACCAAACAGCACATTGACAAATGCAGCTGATGTGAAGGGGATGGAGCCAGAAGAGGGGAGCTCCCCGGGAAGCAGCACCTCAAGGGAGAACATCCCATGGGCTCTAGGTGTGTAGAAAACTGGGCCCCTACAATCAAAGTGGGATAAACAAAACCCTCTGCCTCTAGAGATGGGCTGATCAGGAATGACAAACAAGCCGCAGTAAAAAAAGAAGCTAGAGCTGCTCCGCTGAGATGAGATCCCAGCTGCCAGTAGTGAGTGCAGAGACCCACCCAACAGCAGCTTTTGACAAAGGTCACAGGTTCACCACCAGCATCCTCCCAATTCGCCTGACAGTCTTAGGCCACTGTAAGTACCCAAGATCTGATAGTTTCCCATAACACAGACTTAGACTAAGAGCCCCCAAAACACTGCTACAGTGTTCACCATAACACAGTGATAATCATACAAACAACTTTCATCATTACTATTAAACCAGGCCACATTAAAAAGAAACTCCAATCTTAAGGCACTGTTTTGATTTTAAAAGTAGTCATGAATCTGGCAGCAAATAATGCCACCTCACTGTGACAAACAGGTATTTATGTAAAGATATGTTACGTACACACATCATGGTCACCTTTGACAGCAGGTCTGTTTCTTCAAAAGATAAAGAACTTTAAGCTAAGAAGTAAAAGTTAATTGTTGATAATAATATTCTTTTTTAATCTTCAGCAATAACACACAGCTGAAAAACAAACTGGCTCTGAGGAATCATCTATCGATCGGTCTACCTATCTACCAACCCAACAACCCATCCCCACCTACTGGGCAGAATGAAGGAGCAGCTCAGCTTTTCCCATATTAAGGGCATTGCAATAAACAAGCGGAAAACCCATTTCAGAAGATCTCAAGGAGTGGCTCTGGGAATGAGGGAGGCCCTGGGCACTACCTGCTGCTGTCCCGGAGGTGGTGCCTGGGATGCGGCTTGCTGATTTGCTGCACTGGTGGCAGCAGCTGCAGCTTGCTGCTGAAATAAATTGGCTGGATACACCCCCCAGGGCACGCCGTAATACTGGGGTGGGACCACTGCAGGACCTATCCAAAACAGAGGGATGAGGAATTAATTCACTGCTAGCACAGAAATGTAGCCAGCACAAGAGACCATTCGAGATTACCGATTATCCTCCCTTTTTTCAAAGGATAAATCTGAGACATCTCTAGAAATAAATAACTTTCCTGCATTCTCATTCCTAGAAGATAACATTTCCCCAAACTGCCAAAATCTTCTCCAGTGCTCTTCATTTTTCAATTCTGCTGATATTCCAGAAAAAGTTGGTAACAAAGTGCTTACTATTGGATAAACTCAAAAAGGAGGGTGTGAAGGGCATGCATTAGGAGCAACAGCAATGGAAACTAGGAGTAAAGGCAGAAGACGCCTGAAGCAAACCGCAAGGAGCTGCCAGGACTCAGAGAGATTCCCATGGAAGCACTGGGAGGGTTTCCTCTATCTCTCATCATCACAGGATCCAGGGGCTAGAGTCCAAAGGTCAGATACCATCTGGACCCAGCCCCTCATGTTCTAGACAGAAGAGCAGAGGCTCCAGACAGTGGACTGCCCAAGAACAACAAGGTGACGGCAAGTTTGCCCAAAGCCTGCTAAACTGATTATAGTAAACAGTCTATTTTTTTCATGTTAAAACTAGCTCTGCATCCTACATAAATGTAGTACCAAGGTGGCCAGCTGGCTTAATTAAACGTGTACATAGCTCTTCTCCCTTTATGCCTTAAGGAGACTGAAGTTGTGCTGAATGTGAAATTGATAAAACCAATTAATTAACACAAAATTAGTTCTGTGGAAAAACAAAAACATTTTATGTGATTAAGAAAATGAGGCTAATAACAAAAATCAAAATAGTGAATAGCAAAATGCTATGCACTTCCAAGAAACAGCTTGAGAACTGGGCTGGATGAAGAATTCAATGTGAAATTTAAAGAGCTGGGGCAGTCAGGGTGCGCCACAGCGAAGAGAGTGCCAGGACTGTAGTCAGAAGATTCATCTTTGTGAGTTCAAAGCTGGCCTCAGACACTTACTAGCTGTGTGAGCCTGGGCAAGTCACTTAACCCTGTTTGCCTCAGTTTCCTCATCTGTAAAATGAGCTAGAGAAGGAAATGGCAAACCACTCTAGTATCTTTCCCCAGAAAATCCCATATGGAATCATTGAGCAGGATGTGACTGAAACAACTGAACAACAAAAGCTGTCAGTTGGTTCCAAGGGATAACACAATTGGTAGAACAAATTCTTCTGACCCTTCTGACCCAAAGCTCCTGGGCCATCTTACCAAGATCACACAGTTCCAGGAAGAACGCATGCAAACCAATGGAAGTGAGCAGGCTAGTGGCTCCTTACCTGCTAATGTCGCTGCCAGGCCTGCTGCAGTGTAGGGATCAGTGCCAGGGGGGGCAGCACTAATAATGTAGGGGTTTGGCACAAAAGCGGCTGGAGCAAGGCCTGCCGAGAAGACACCGGCTAGAGGAGAAAAGGGAGGAGAGTGAATGTCAAGACTCTTTTCCTAAGAGGACAAACCACGTTGGATACTTCATCAAATGGAAAGACAAGGAGTTGATCCTCACAACCACCCTGGGAGGCAGGTGCTATCATCACCTCCATTTTGATTTCAGAAAAGTCAGGGAAACAGAAAGTGTCTGAGGCCGGATTTGAACTCAAGACTTCCTGACTCCAGGCCCAGTGCTCTCTCCACTACCCCTAAAGTTAGTAAGAGTTCTGGGAAGCTCATCCTGCAACATTTGACAAGTGAAAATGAACTCAGGAGACAGGAACGACTCTCCATGATAATATGCCCCACCCCTCTCCATTGGCCACCCTCTGGGCAGACCCCCAGAATAGGGAAATGCCCTGTGGGGGGCACCCAGCCCCAGGACACCTGGGGAGACAGTAGCACTGAAGAGTCAGCCATGGGGAGTAGGTGGCCCCCAGGCTCTCCCTCTATTTCCTCCCCAACTCCTTAACCTCCAGCCTCCAGGGCACTCTCCTGTCTTCCTCCACACATCCATGGTCTTCCTCCCCAAGCCCTGTCCCCCACACCTCCCAGGGCTTCAATTTACGCATGTCCCAGGTTGAGCTCCTCCACCCGCCTCAACTAACCCCCAAGAAGGGCCATCACTCCTGAGTGCTGCAGGTAAGATAACTCACTGACCCAGAAATGCTCTTAACCAGTCCCCATCTGTTTCCATTCCCCTCCCCCTCCCTCACTATCCCAAGGCACATCATTCACTTCAACATGAACTCCAACCACTAATGATGCTCCTTCCTTCCCTACCCTCTTCTCTTGAGTCCCTCATCCCCTGTGCCTTGTTCCTGCCGCTATCTTGGTTTGCCAAGGCTAAATCTTGCATCACTTCCACCAAAGGGGCAGCTGGTATCACAAGCCTGGAGTTAGGAAGACTCAAATACCAATGCGGCCTCGGACATTTCCAAACTGGGAGATCCTGGATGAGTCACTTCACCGCAGTCTGACTCTGGGGCCTTGATGGTACAGTGAATAAGAGTATGGCCCTAAAGATAGGGTCATCATGAGGATGAAATGTGAACATATTAGTAAAGCTCTCAGTACAGTGACTGGCACACAGTAGATGCTTAATAAATGTTTAAGCACCTATCTACTATCTCAGGTGCTAACTGGGTACTGAACAAAGTTGGAGAAAAATCATCACAGTGGGATGAACCCTCTACAAATTGGTGCTGGCCCTCACTATGGCAAGGTCAGCCTCTGACAAGCCCCCTCCTCACTGCTCCTATGCCTCCCCTTCCCCAACCATCCCAGATGAGGCCTTTCACAGACACCTTCTGCCACCATCTCTGATGGCACCAGGATGAGGAGGGTCAGGGCTGGGAGAGAACTCAGGTTCTCCACGCACAGCAAGCAATTACGTGTGTATCACCTCATCGGAAACCAACCATATGCTCCTGGTCGTGTTGGGAAGGTTCTTCCACATGGCCACAGGGCCAACCATCCAATGGTCAGAGCACTCCTTCCTTACTGAGCCCAGCTGCCTCATAGCTGAGAGAGTCATGTCCCACAATGGCCCCCAGGATCCCTTCTCTAACACAGGAGAACCTGCCATGTCTTTAATCCTCATAATCACTCATGATTAAGGCCCTGGGACACCTCCTTTGCCTAGGCAGGCCTCACAATTTCTGACCAATTCCTGGTCGTCTTCAGCATTCATGTATTTACTAATTAAACTGTAAAGGTACCATTAACAGACGGCTCTGGAAATCAAAGTATGCTTCGGCAGTGAGCATAACGCCAGGACTCTGTCTCCAGCCCCCCTGCAGAATCACCTTGCCTAATGAAGAGTGAGAAAGATCATCATCAACACAGCCAAGAGGGATCCCCAGAACAGCAGCTCTTGTTTAGGATTAAGGGGCATCAAGAGTAAGAAGCTTCCCAACCGGAATATGATGATGATGAACAGGAAGTCGTTGAAAACCTCACCAGCACACTCCTAGTTATCCTGCAGCAGCTGGTCTGACATTGAGGCTGGAGCCCAGTGACCCCAGGCACTGCAGATTATTTAGGAGGACTGGATCCCAGCACCAAATAACATCCACTGGTGAAATACAGGGAACGTCAGCTTTGTGGACAAGGACAAAATGTGCTATGACCAACTGACAAGCATTTAGGAAATACCTCGTGTGTGCCAGAGAGTGAGCTAGCCTTAAATAAAAATGGAAATCCCTAGACTTAAGGGGATAGAGTGCTAGACCTGGAATTAGTAAAACTTGGGTTCAAATTTGGCCATAGCCCCTTGTGATCCAGGGCAAGTCACTGCACTCACCTGCCTCAGTTTACTCATTTGTAAAATGGGAGTAATAGCACCTCCCCCTGGGGGTTGTGAGGATCCAAAGAGAAATGTTTGCCAAGAGTATGGCACAATGTCAAGGAATATGAAAAGGCTACTTTGGTTATTTCTCAGATTTCACTGGAACCAAACAACAGACAAATAATAGTCTAGTAAAAACAATTCTGTAGGTATGTGTAAATGGGGGGGGGGGGGGGGCCCGAGAAGAATGGTTTGGCCAAAATAAAGGTGGCCCTTGAAATGCCGGGCAGAGGAGAGAAGTGGGACACTAAGCTGGGCACACAGGCCTTGGTGGCTCCCCACGCCCTGAGGCCCACTCATCCAGCTGTGCTCACTGCTACTACTGAGCTCCTTCCCACCTAGGTCACCCCTCCATCTCACTCTTCAGCTGTCCCTTCTGTGTTTTCTTTAGCCACTGACAAATGCTGATGCATTATTAGTGGAACGAGTGTGAACTCGTTCAACCATTCTGGAGAACAATTTGGAAGTGTGCCCAAAGGCCTAGCAAACTGCATACCCTTTGACCCAACAATGCCACAACTAGGTCTGTACAATAAAAAAACCAGGGGAAAGGGCCCATATGAGCAAAAATATTTATAGCAGCTGTTTTCGTGGTGACTAAAAATTGGAAATCAAGGGGATGCCCATCAATTGGGGAATGGCTGCCCAAGTTGTGGTGTATGATTAGGATGGAATACTACTGTGCTATAAGAAATGAGATTCCAGAAAAACCTGGGAAGACTTGTGAGCCAAACCAGGCAAACAACGTATACAACAATCACAGAAAAGATTAAAGGACTCTAAGGAACACAATGACAAACTAGATTCTGAGGGGCTCCCCACCAAAGGGGTATGAACCAAGAGGGCAGAAGGATGTTGGAATGTGAGAGAGAAAGAAGGTAGATTTTTGTTTCAAAATAATTTAAATTAAAAAGCAAGGAATTAGGGAGTGAGAGAGAAAAAAGAACGTAAGGTGCCTAGGGCAGTGCAAGTCTTTCTTTCATTTGCATGTGTTTCCCTTGGCCTTAGCACAAGGCTTGGGCCCAGGTTCCTGTGTGACGGTGCCCAGCCTAGGCATCTCCTCATCCCTTCTCTCCAATGCGCCAGACTGTGAACCTCCTCCCTCCATTCCTTTTTGCGATTCCCCGTCCACAGAAGAATGTTACTAAATGCATTTTCTCTATGGTATTGCATGGAATAGCTGCCGTTCATGCTTTTTTGTATTGCAATAAAAGGTATAGTTAGCTTAATAATAGCAAACATTTCTCTATTCTTTTAAGATCTGTAAAACACAACATACATTATCTCATTTGATCTACATGGTTCATGGTTTTATTACTCCTGTTTTACAGATAAGGAAATTGAGGCAGAACAGACATCACACAGCTAGTAAGTGTCTGTGGCTGTATCAGAACTCAGGTATCCCTGACCTGACCTAGGCCCATCACTCTAGCCATTGTCATGTAGCTGTGTCTAATTTAACAAACTCCAAGGACAGTGGAAGTGAACTGCCAAGAGGCAAATTCATGTTTGATCTCAAGCAAACTTTACTAATAATGAAAAGTGTCACCCCCTCCCAGAGCCCGTAAAGCAAGGGCCAGATGAGTACTCTCCATTTGGGCATCACTATCAGGGAGGCCTCTGGTGTCTCAGTTTGACTAGACAGTAACGAAGGCACTGAAATGCTCTCCTTCTCTGATGTGTGGATGTCATGGAACAAACATTTTTACACAGAAAGAAACAAGGAACACGAAAATTCCAACTCGAACGAACTGGTACAGGGCCACATCAGTAGGAAAACACCATTTACAGAAATCAGAAATTCCAGCAATTCAATGGCCAACCTTAGCTCCATCAGACAGACATAGACAAACAGACAGACATACACACACTCACACACACCAGATGAGCCTGAGGTCATCTCCACTTTAGTCTGTACATGTCCTGTCTGCACATGGGTTCCTCCATCACACTGGAAGCTCAAAAGCTGGGGCTGCTTTCTGCCTTTCTTTCTGTCTCAAAGGTTAAGCTCAGTGCCTGGCACACAGGAGGTTCTTAATTAAAGTTTTGGACTTGGCTCAGCTCCAGAGTCCCCATTGATCATTCTCTGGCAGAAAGCCTTGGACTACAGGTGGGGAGTGAAGCATCCCATGTCAGCCATGGCCAATGCGATGGACTGTTTGACCTTACTGGATTTGTTACAAGAGCTGGTTATATTGGGTTAGGGGATGGAGACAGGAAAAAAAGATTCCCAGAACTCATTGAGAAGCGACGACAATATTTTTTAAAAGCAAAAATAAAACACTTGTTTAAGGAAAAACCTGGGGGAGGAGGGGGAGTCCTCCTTTCATCACTCTCCCTATGTCCTAAACTAAACAAAATACGCACGGGGAGCCTCAGAAAGAGCAAGAAAAAGGCAAGAGAGCCAGAGGAGGAGGTAGTGCTTCATACTGTTCCCCAGTCAAGTGTTTAATGAGAAGCCCAGTAATGACGCTCAGGAGGGAGTCTATGAAACAGAAAGGGTCCCTGACCAATGTTACACCCTGGCACCAGCCCGTTCTGGAGATATGGGAACCAAGGACTTTGCCACTGCCCCCGGGGAGGTGTCCCTTGTGGGCCTGTTGCCTCCTCCTTACAGCAATCAGAAGCTGCCAACAGCAGGCTCCAGGCCCAGCCCCAGGAGGGGAGCTAGCAGGGAAGCTCTTCCTCCACCTGGGGGAGGCAAGCAGATCACATCTGGCCCCAGGGCCCCGACCACCCAGTCCCAGGCTCCCAAAGCCTACAAGCTAGAGCACAGGACAAAGAGCACGATCATAGGCACAGGCCAATTGGGACAAAGAGATCCCTGTAGGAGCTAAGAAAGCACAATCACTGATCCCCAAGATCTTCCATCACCTGCAGGAAATAAGCTTCCTTTTCACACCCTGCTGCTGCTGCTCAAAGCCTTAGACAGATAACATCCTCAATAACCCGCCTCCCCATTGCCCTTGTCACTCTCATCTGACCTTGACAACAATGCTGGGAAAAGTGGGACAGGTGGGAGGGAAGTCACTTGGCCACAGTCATGCACAGAGTCTCAAGTCTCAGACACAGCAGATGATGATAGTGGTAAGAGTTTACGTTTATAGAGAGCCTACTGTGTGCCAGGGACTGTGCTAAGAGCTTTACAAACAGGATCTAGTTTGAACCTCACAACCACCCCATTGACAGATACAGGAGTCAGCAGTTAAGTGACTGGCCCAGGATCACAGGGCCTAATGACCCCAGGCCGGTCTCCAAGTGTACCCAAGCACAGTGCTGATCCCCATTGCACCAAGGAGGGAGTGGGCAGCCTAGCCAGAGCCCCCCAGGTGCTACAAGGTGGAATTTCTAACTCTTCTTCTCAAGTGTATAAGACCCTGCTGCTCTTCAGCCACAAAACTGACCAGCACCCACCAGGAAGTGTCACTCAGCCCTGACCTTGCACCAAAATACCAAAGGAGGCCACTCGCTAGGAACATGGTCTTTAGGGAAGCATCAAAAGGCCAAGGATCTTCTCATAAAACCCCCTTTGCTTTGCTGAGGAGGACACCCGCCCCTCCCTGCCCTGTCCCCACACCAGCTGCGCTCCTCACTCACCAATGTGCGGCTGCTGGGCAGCAGCTAACGCGTACTGCTGCTGCTGGGCGGCCGTTAACTGCTGGACGGTTAATGCACTGGTCCTCTGAAAGAGCTAGGAGACAAAGAGAGGCCCATTTGAGCTTTTCTCGTAGACCTCACCCTCATTGTGGGCAGCACCAATTGCCCCAGTAAGCCCAGTTACCTGCTGTGGCTGAGAGCTGTAGTCAAAGAGGCCGACAGCAGCTCCTGAAGAGTCCATTGGCACCTGATTTCCAGGATAGTCAAACTGCAAGGAATCCAGGCCCACCTGCTCCATGGCATCCAAAGTCTGGGCTTCAGGGCTGGGGAACTCCTCCACGAGGGGCTTATTAGCTGCAGGATTGGGGAGAGGACCCAGTCCTTCAGGAGGATTTGAACTGGGGCCCAGGCGCTCAGCTACTTCTGTGGGAGAAGCTTGGCGGCTTCCTGGAGTACGACTAAATAAAGAGAATTAGGCAGGATCAGAACGAGGAAAAGCTCCCAGCACAAGGGAAAAGGTTACAGTATCCTAAAGAAACACAGAAGGTTCCAGAAACGCTTCAAGTCTAGACAACACACGTAATAATCCAAGATAGCCAAGGAGTGCACAATGTCCATGTTATTAATTAGAGCCAGGAAGGGCCTAGGCATCATTTGGCCCCCAGCCCTGTAGGACCTAAGGAACCTCAGACCAGGAATCAGGGTCTCCCATGCTCTACTGAAGAGAATAAGGCTGGTGCATGAATGGCTAACTCAAAGCTCCAATGGAACTTCTCCCATTTCATGGGAGCTAGAACTACTCATAGTGCCTTGGAAGAGGTTCTAAGTTCTTGGCACTGTTGAGTTACTCATAGAACCAAAGATTAAAAGGTAAAGGGGAATGTGGGGGCCAACTAATCCAAGCTCTCCCAACCCTGGGAAGTGGGGGCTATTATCCCCATCTAACAGGTGAGGAAATGGAGGCTGAGAGAGGCAGGTCACACAAGCAGTGACAAAGATGGCATGAGATGCACATTTCTTAAAGGCTTGATATGTGCAAGGCAGTGTGCTAAGCACCTTTCTAGTATTATCTCCTCAAATCCTCACACTGAGCCTGAGAGGTGAGGTAGAAGCTATTATCTCTGCTTTATACTTGAAGAAAGTGAGGAAGACAACTGTGAAATGGCTTGTCCATGGTCACATGCTAAGTATCTGAGGCTAGATCTGAACTCAAGTCTTCTTGACTCTCCAGGCCCAGCACTCCAGGCAACAACTCCACTGAGCTGTCGCTGGGACAGCTAGGAAGTAACCTCTCTACTTTGTAGATGAGAGCAAATAAATCACTGCCAACCAGAACAGAATAAATGCATCAGAATGGAAACCAAACTCCAGTTTTCATGATGAAAAAAAGACCCTGAACTTTAATTTTGAAAGAACTTCCAGGAATCAGCCAGCAGGTTTTTTTGTGCCATCAATGAAAAGCGATGACTTGACCAAGAGATGGAAGGCTCAGTCACCTAGACTAAAAACATGGCTTAACCTGGTGTCCAGGAGAAAGGCCAGGAGAAAAATGGGGGCTCCCCTGAAGCTTGGAAGCAAAAGCTCTCGCCCCAGAGATCTGGGTCACTTGAATAAAACAGAAGGCAAGCAGCAAAATAAGTTGCCTGTGTGAAAATCTCCATGGATGCATCCCCAATGGTTTTTTTTAGCCATTCCCCTAAATAATTCTCTTTTGTGTCCAGGGATAAGGAGGATACGTATACACACAGATATCCCTGACTTTTCTGAAAGCCAGGCTGTGCCAATAGCTCCCAGCACCACACAGCAGCATTTCCCCCTGCAAGGGCTCCTCCACATTACTGCTGGAAACTGTGGACACGGAATAAAAAGAGAAAAAATCCATTCCTTCATTTCAACTCTTGTCACTTATAACCACACCACCCCCCCTTCTCTCTGCATGATTTCTGGCCTCCCTCCCAACCCCACTCTCCAAGCAGAGGCCCTTCCAGAAGCCAGATCCCAGGGCCCTCCCAAACAGGGCTCTACCAAGTCAGTCTATCAGAAACATTTCTTAAGTGCCTACTAAGTGCCATGCACTGTGGAGACACGGTGCCTGCCCTCATGCTTACATGTGTACAAACAAGGTACAGAGAGGGTAAACTGAGGGGCAATCACCAGAGGGAAGGCACGAGCATTAAGGGGAAACTACGAAAGGCTACTTGTAGAAGAGGGAAGCCTGGGCAGAGCAGGTGGCCAGAGCAAAGCGACGAGTTAACACTGAATGAGAAGCTAGCAGGCTCTTGGGTGTGATGAGGGCATACACAGTGTGGAAATGGCAATGTCAGGAGCAGAGAGCACAGAGGAAAGGTGGGCAAAGGTAGAAACCACGGGGGGATGAGAGAGAGCCAGGAGTCCAGGAGCACATCGAGACTGTGAGCTCGGGGGAATGAGAGGACAGCAAAAACCTTGAGAAGAACAGGGCAGTCGGGAAGACAGAAAGGCTTTAGGGAAAGAGGATGAGTTGGGCTGCGCTGAGTTTAAGAGGACAATGAGGTAGCAAGAGATATGAGACTGGAGGTCAGCAGAGAAGACAGGGCTGCATAAAGAGATGCAAGAAGGTGGGAGGCTGGTGAGACCACCAAGTGAATTTATGGAGAGGAGGGGAAGGCAGGGGAGAGGAGGCACAGCACAGCGACCTGGGGACACAGGCACAACCCAGATGAAAAGCAAGCAAAAGAGACTGAGAAGACGCTGTAGGATAAAGAGAAGACCCAGGTAAACCAGGAGACAAGAGAGGATCCAGGAGAAGAGGGCAAGAAGAATGGGGCCTGAGAAAACCCCATTAGAGCTGTCAATCCAGAGATACCTGCTAACATTGGAAAAAGCCATTGCAGCTGAATGATGAGGCTAGAAGGCATACTACAGAGAATGAAGAAGAGAGGAAGGGTTAATGAAGTAGACACACTTGCTGGAGATGGCCTTCTCAAAAAGCTGAGCCAGAAAAGAGAGGACAGATATGGGACAATAGCTAACACGGAAGGGTGGAGGAAAAGGTTTGTAGAGCAAGGAGGCAGCAAACAGATAAGGAGAGGCTAAAGACAAGTGAGAAGATGGAATGGAGATGGCAATCTGATGCAGGAGAGGCAATGGAATGGGGATCGCTTGCGCAGTTAAGAGGCATTGGCCCTTCAAAAGAGAAGGCCTTCAGACTGCAGAAGGGATCTAGTAGATGTGAGATATGCAGGAGGAAAGGGGAAGATGGAGCTCTCATCAAACAGTATCAATATTTTCAGTGAAATACAAGCCAGGCTCTCAGCTGGGAGAGTGGTATAGAGGGGGAGCCATGGGAAGCTCACAGAGGGATAAAAGGTTGGGAAGAGCTGCTGCAGAGCGCAGGACAGTGTGTCAGATCGGGATGGATCCACCTCACTGCCGGGCAGCAGGGAGGACCCTGATGACCTATGTAAGCACAGCTTCATTCAGCAAGCTGTGAGCGGGAGTAAACGCAGAGGATGGTGATAGTGATGCAGGCCTAAGGCTTGGCAGGGAAAGATCAGCAAGTGGAACAGAGATCTGGGCACTTGAGACAGGAGATGAACTGGTTCCCCAAGGGGCTGAGACAGGGAAAGGAGGAGGTGGACAGAGCAGGGAGGAATGGGCTGGCAGAGAACTGCAGGTCAAGTGGAAGTCACAGGGAGGACAAGGAACAAAGCTTGGGGTTACAAGGCAGAGCGAGAGGTGGCCTGACAACAGAATAAGACCAGCATTCCAGAGCTCATGGACACAGACGTGATAGATCTGTGAGTGGTGGCAAGATCAGAGTGTGGCCATCTTTGTATATGATCATAATGGAGTGGAGCAAGTGGAGGTGAGAGTATCTGAGGGCAAGCCATGGGGAGGGGGCCCGCGCCTGAGCATGGACCCTAACTCCAAGCAGACCCAGAGAGGCGAAAGGGAAGCTAGAATGATGTCCTGGTAAGGTGGTGGGCCAGAGGGCCTTGCCGGACTTGATTTCAGAACACCCTTAGTTCTTCTCCAGATACTGAAGAGAAGATCAGGCTCCTTCTCTACCACGGATATTAGGGACAAGTCTACGAATCCAGCCATAATCAGAAGCCACACGTGACTCTCATTTTATTTGTTCAGGCTAATGCTCAGACTCATTTCCATGTTGCATAAACAGGAAGGACAAAATGAACAGAACTGACAATAAACCTTCCAAATTCCTCAGGAAAGCTTTGGAGATTCAACGATTCCATCCCACTGTTTAGGATGCTAGGATGACACACCAATGGCTCTGGTTTGGAAAAATGTTTTCTGTCATCTAGTAACTGAAGCTGAATCCCCCTATTTAGTAACATGACAAAATAAGAGCACTATTAACATAGAACAGAATTAGAACATTCATACGAGTGCAAAGCATTTCTACGCAGAAAACCAAAACCGCAGTATTCTCCACCAAACACATCTTAATTTGTTTAAAAAAGAAAGGCTGCTGCTAGGAAGTCCGTCTCTCCATGGTTACTGTGTTTAGGGTCTGCCCCTTTCCGTGGTGCCGTTTTTTCTTGCTATAGTTAATGTTGTTTTAACACTTCAATTATAAAGATGTGGACCCTGAAGGCTTATTAGTATTAACTAATTAGTCTGGGATGAAATCTGTGTTCCATAGGAGCTGGGAAGCAAATGCAAGATGCGTTTTCTAAACATAATTCCTTGCATTTCACTGAATTCATTTCTATTTTCAAAAGAGGTTTACTGGATGCTGTTTTGCACTCAGCCCAGTGGGCTGCATCCGTGATTTTAAAATCATTTTATGCCAACATCTCCCTCACTATGGCTATCTAAAAGCAACAGATTTAAACACCAGTCCCTCTGGACATGTGGATAATTGGCTTTTAGACACAATTAATTTAGTATCTGTTTCGATACAAGCTGATAAACAGGAAACCAATAGGAAGTAATAATATGTAAGATTTATAGAATTTGGTGCTGTAAGAACCAAGCCTTTGAAGGAAAAGATCAAGCACATCTGCAGATGACTGGGCCACACTAATTCCTCAAAGCAATGAAGTGCATTCTCAGACTAACTCCCAAATCTCCACCATCTACTGTCTTCTTGCCATCAAAACCAACAGACTCCTTCAATAGGGTCATTGCTTCTCAGTGACATTAAAGCCTTCATTTCTTTTGACTAAACTATTAAGGGGAGGAGGAGGGGAGGGAGGAGGGGCAGGAGGAAGAGGAGGAGGGGGAAGGAGAAGGGAGGATTCACCACCAGGAGCTCAGACAAGAGGAGGCACTGTTGGGCAGGGGAGAATAGAGCAAAACAAATGAGAGTTCTCGATCACAGTGCTGTTCATTTGAAATGCTGCAAAAGACTTGCATTTCCCATGAATTATTCTGAGGATCCAAAGGTTTTGAGCAAACCAACTAGCCTAGCTCCCAAGTAACAAAAAAACCGTAGTCCCAGGCAGTGGTGACCCAGGCATAATGGGAGGCACCTGGAAAAGTGTCTGAAGGAGCCCCACAGCCCAGTAAGGACATGCTTGTCTTCTGGAGAAAGCGAAAATCTTACTTAAAATCTTTGCAATCGGCATCCATTCCATTTGGCAACCCTCTGCCTTTTATTTTAGAATCCTCCTCATCTCCTTGTTTAAGATCTCTGTCTGTGTCCTCCTCAAACGGAGAAGCCTGGCCTTTCTCATCTCCTTTCTCAGGTCCATCTGTTTCAGCATCTCTAGGGCCCTGAGGAGAAAGAATCTGTTTGATTCTGAAAATTTAATAGCACACAAAAAAGGCACCGTAAGGTGACCTCAGTCTACGCTGCAGTGCACAGAAACAACAAATACACTTCAAAGTTGAATGGAGTGGTTCCCTTGTTTACCAAAGGCCAGAACTGGAATACAACACCATCGCCGTTTATAATGGAAGCGCTAAGGCAACCTTAACTATAGCGGGGCTAAGGAAAGCACTAACACCACAAAGTACAATGACTGCTTCACACAGAGAGAATCTCCTGGCAATTACAAGGTGCCACATTCGAATTGCAATGTGCACGGCTCCCCTACAAGGCATTAAAATTTCATCTTGAAGATTGGTTGAGGAAGTTACTGGGGCTTATGCTTTGTGTCATAATGAAGCCCAAATCCCTCCCCAAATGCTGCTCTTTTTCTCCATTTTAGGACTCCTTAAATAAGGAGGACTGAGGACAAGAACTAGGCATCCTCCCTAACCGTATTCAAGATAACCGAATTAGACACAAGCAAAGGACTGAGGCTTTCCTCCAAGCACAGAGGTACTTACAAAAGCTCCTTTCCTAAATCGAGAATCCAATTTATCTGCAGGAGAAGAACTTAACACATATTCTACCATGCTCACGCCGAGGCCTCCGCTTTCGGACCGAGGAGACAGAACTGCATTTACTTCACTGTTTCCATGAAAACCCTGTCCAGGTCTTCTCTGCACCATAATAGGCTGGGACATCGAATGGTCTGTTTGGAAGAAAGAATAAAACGAAAACTGCGTCAACTTCCAAGTTAAACAGGTCATGAGACAACAGAAGGGAAGAAACCCCCTGCCGTATTTCAGCTTAAATGCTGCTCAACGTAAACTCAATGGGAGGACACTCATTTGACAGTCGCTCAGATGACAAAGACTCTTTGAGCTACTGGGAAGTAGAGAGAAAGAACAACCTGAAAGCAGGTCAGAGGAAGTCAGGGCACTGGGGAAGAGGTTAAAATAACAGGTAAGATAGAGGACTGGGGGCCCAGGCAGGGGATCACAGGCACCCTCAGGAAAAAAATTCCCAAAAAAGAACAATTAGGACAAGCTAGGAGGGAGGGGAGAAAGACTGATGCTCCCCTAACAGGAAGCACTCTCACCAGCACAGCCCAAGGTGCCACCAAGCAAGATTATATTCCCCGCTCAGAACCTGGCTTACCCACAAGTTGAGTAACTTTTCAAAGACCACTAATTCCAAGCTACCTACTCCACTAGCTAGTTTAAGAAACACTCATAAGCAATCCCATTCCTAGCACTGCAGCTTTCCATACAGATAAAAAATGAGTCCTTTTAGCTTCAGTAATATTTTTTGTTACTACTACTTTTATTACTACTATGGAAGGGAGAGAGGGAAGGGCAACATTTATATGCATGTGTGTGTGTAAGCTAACATGGATATATAGCAAGTACTATGTGCCAGGCACTGTGCTAAGCACTTTACAAAGTTATTTCATTTGATCCTCAAGAACCTTAGGAGGTAACTACTACTATAATGCCCATTTCCAGAAGAGGAAACTGAGGCAGACAGAAATTAAGGGGTTTGCCCTGGTTACTTTGTACACATTAAGTGTCTGAGGCTGGACATGAACTCAGGAATCTTGACTCTAGGTCCATTGCTCCAGCCATTGTGCATCCTAGATGCCAGGGAAAAAAGGATAGACAGTTTAAGAGAAGTGGAAAGTAAAAATGATCACAATACACACTCAGATATAGTAACTGAGGCAAAACTTATTAAAGGAACTTCTGTCACAAAGTTTTACAAATGGTTCCCAACAGGGTGCAGAATCACAGCTCATTCTCTAATCAATCTAATCAATAGGAAAATCAAGTCTGAAAGGCTAAGGAAGTGGTTAGCCCAACTAACTAGCCACAGAAATATAAGTACTCACTTAAAAAAGCCAGCTAGTTGGCACAGTCCAGAGTACTGGGTTTGGAATCAGAAAGACCCAAGTTCTAGTCCTTCCTCAGGCACTTTGTAGCTATGTAACCTTAGCCACATTTCTGAATCTCTCTCTCTCTCATCCATGAAAAGAGGGAGGTGGACTGGACAGCTTACCTCCTTAGAGTTCTAAATGTTACATTACTACGCTCCCAAGTACACTGAAAATGATATTCTTGTTCAGTATTGAGCAGGCTGGACGTCCGACGTATTCCAAGTGAAGAATGATCACTTTTACTTGCTCCTTAATGGCCTGAATCCTGACCAGGGCTGATCCCCTTCCACCGTCTCCTCCAGCAGACTGCCCCGTCTCTCACTTGCCCTCAATCTCTCCCTCCTGCCTACAGACGTGCCTCCCTGCTATCACCCTATTCCTCTTCTGCCTTGATGGCTAAACTCCTCAAAAAGGTCATCTACAATCAATGCCCCCACTTCCTCTCAATCTCTTCTTAAGCTCTTACCATCAGGTTTCTAACCTCATCATCTCACCGAAGCTGCTCTCTTTAAAGTTAATCAATAATCTCTGGGTTGCCAAATCCAATGGCTTTTTCTCAATCCTCACACTCCTTGACCTCCCTGCAGCCTCTGACCCTGCTGGTCACCCTCTCCTCCTGAATCCTCTCTTCTCTCCTGGTTCTTTTCCTCCCTCTCCTTTGCTGTATCTTTCCTCCAGACTACACCACACCCTCTAACCCTACATGTCCCTCAGGTTTCTGTCCTTGGCCCTCTTCTCCCTCTAGATTAGTTCATTTGGGGATCTCATCAGGGGTTGGGGGAGAGGGGACTCAGGGCATGGTGAAGTCCCACAGCCAGTGGGACTGCATGTCTGCCCTAGGCCCCCCTCCTTACTTGTGAAAGACCTTCAAGGAGCTCTCCAATGTCCACTTCTACTCTCTCCAAAGAAGGGGAAAGGGGGTGCTGAAGAGGTGGGAGTTTCAGAGTTCATTTGATGCTGCAAGTGAGTTTCTTGGAGAAGTCTAAAGGAACAACCGGGTGGGAAATAATGTAAGGGAGTGACATGGTCAGATGTGCACTTCTGAGAGATTCATTTGTCAGCTCAGTGGAAAGCTGACTGGAGAGGGGAGGCTGTAGGCAAGCAGACCCCCCGGCAGGCTATTACTATAGTCCAGGCACGAAGTCATGAGGGCCTGGACCAAGACGGCGAGAGTCAGAAGAAAGAAAGGAGCACACATATACTGGAGAAGGTTACAAGAATCGCCAGGACTTGACAACTGGCTGGATATGAGTGGTGAAAGTGAGGGCTCAAGGATGACATGAGGGTCAGGAGCTGAGGTAACTGGGAAGATGATGGTCCCCTTGACAGCAGTAGGGCACCTCGGAAGAAGAGGGGATGTCCACAGGACATGCCACTACAGAGGTCCACATCTTGGGCGCCTCAACTCTGAGCTGCTGAGTGCTGGCCCAGACCTTCTCCAGATCACCCCACCACATTCAGACCTTTCTCTCCTTCATCAGCTATGACACCCAATCACCGCTGCCCAAGTCTTCCCAATGGGGAGTCTTTCCCCACGAGAATGCAAGCTCTCTTGGCACAAGGACTGTCTCTTTGCTTTTCTTTGTGCCCCCAGAGCTTAGCAGAGTGCCGGGCACACGCAGAGGAAGCACTTACTTTTTGTTCAGCCATTCATCCAAAGTTTCTGATTTAGCCTGGAGAAAGCAAGCAATTTACTTTTGGCTTTAAAAAACTCCATCAATACCTCAAGAGAATTAAAAATACCTAATAACATTTTCCAAAATTAAAATTATACAGTCATTATCAGAGACAAATTTGTAGAACACAATACTGCATTTTAAAAAACAAAACCATACAGCTAATGTATGTTGCTAGTGGTTATCTAGCACACCACCTATTTTCCAACCATTCATACTGAATATAAATATAAATGTCTAACTCAACTAGGAATGGTTCACTTCCCAAAGTCTTCTATTGATACTTAAAATACAATAAAATTGAAATGACCACCAACATAGTAAAGGAATCTTAGTCTCATTGAATTTTTGAAAATAGAATGAAAAGAATCTCAAAATTCACAATATGCCGTTTCAAAGAAAAAAGTAAACTAGGCAAAGTTCTGGCAAAGCAGCATTAAATTTACATAAAGAATTGGAGCTTTAGTATGAAAAATCTGGTTAAATTCTTGCCTCTAATTTTTCATTCCTTAAATGCAATTCCCATAATTAAATCTTTACCATCTCTAAATCTGTCTTCAAGGATTCCATCTAGGTAAGAGCGTTAACTGCTCACATGCACTGACCTAATAATGATGTCACTTTTCAAAGCTCATATGTTTGCTTACTGACACAAACTACAAATGCCCTGATTTCTGTTAAAAGGGCATAATCCGGCTCTGAACCGGCCCATTCATTCAAGCGGAATTCCTGACCTTAGAAATTATTCAGTGCTTAAGGATTGCTTTAAGGAAGTGTTTAGGCTTGAATAATAAAAATTGAGCCATTTTTACCTCAAAATATGAGCAATGTAACAACAACTCAAACATCATATAGATCTAAACACCACCATTAACCTAAAACTTGACTCAGCAAGAGCTGTTCAAAGTTACTGTCTAATTACTATCATAAGCAGTGCTGCATTCAATTCTACTTTCAAAGAAAAGTTCATTCTGGAAATATAGTAAAATGATCTGGTATAACTTAAGGGTGTTTCAAATCCCCTTAAGCAACATTTCATTTCCCTGAGTCTTCTAGAAAACTCACCATAAAGTAAATCACTTTTAACATGCTTCTGTAGGATCAGAAATTTAGGCCCACATACAAACAGCACAAGTTGGAGTATTTTAAGCTCCACATTTCTCCAACAAGCATTAACTAAGCTTCTGTGGGTCTTGACAAGCACTGTGCCAGACCACGGGGACACAACCACCGAAAGCAAAGTCCCTGCTTTCTAGGAACATGTACTGTAGCATAAAGGAAGAAGAAAAAGAAATAGATGCATCCACAGAGATTCATGTACATTCATGTCCAAATAAGCTAATTCTGTTTTGTTTTGGGGGGTGGGGTGGACAAGAAAAGCTTCTGATGAGAAGGAGTCAGCACTGGAGCTGAGCTTTCCAAGAAATTAGGGATTCTATGTACAAGTCCACTGCTGAGGGCCTGTGCAAAGGCCCAGGGGCCAAGCAGTCAGTCAATAAACATTCCCTCAATGCTCCCACAGGCACTGCTGCTAAGGGCTGGGGACAGAGAAGGCAACCCAAGGAGGGCAGTCCCCCATTCGCCTCCCTCTCATACCTTCAGCCTGTCCCAACACTGCCACATCTCTCTCCCTGTGCACACCGCCAGGACAACACCAGAGCCCAGACCTGCCCAACGGATATTCCAATCCCAGGCCCGAGCAGCTCCTTCCCCTTGTCAAAAACATGACCAATCTAAAGAGGAAACATGCGAACAACCATGTACACACAAGCTCTACCCAGCTAAAGACTGGAAGTAATCAGAGAGAGAAAGCAAGCCATTTTGGCCAGGGAAGGAGGGCAGGGAGCATCAGAAGGGAGGAGGTCCAGGCCCAGGGCCCGAGCAGGGCTGGGCTATCAAGGGAAGAAGGAACAGTCAAGTGTGAGAGACAGGAAAAGAAGGCACGCCAAACAGGTGGCTTTCTAGCTTATCTGGGAACTTCTTGATCAGGAGGGGACATGGTGAATGAGCCTGATCCTCTGGCAATGGCAGCTCAGCAATGAGAAATCCTCAGGAAAAGCTTGAGCAAAGTGAAGGGCTTTACATCCAAGGAAATGTGTATCCTAGGTTTGTGCCAACAGCAAACCACTCGAATTTTAGACAAGGGGAAGGAGTTGGTCAAACCTGGGATTTGGAATATGGGCTGGGCAGGTGGGAGAGGGCTCCTGTCCTGACCTGAGGGCCTGGGCTCAAGTGGTGGTCAGGTGCCCACAGAGAGATGCACCAACAACGGGAGGGGCTGAAAGCACAAGAATGAAGAGTGTAGGGTAACTGCAAGAACAGCAGTGTCCAAATGAATCAGGGAAATCAGAAAGTAGGATTGGGTTTGGGGGGGAGGGAAGTGTGCCAGATTTGGAGATTATGAGTTTGAGGTGCCTCTGGGCTCCAGTAGGAAACATGCCCTACGCAGGCAATGGTATAGGATTGGACCACAGCAGTTAAACAAGGGCCTGCCCAGAAATTAAAGGACCCGTTGGTGCTAATAAGATCGCCAAGAAGAGAAATTGCAGAGGGTGAAGTGCATCCAGAACCCAGAGGATGATCCAGCCAGAAAGGCTGTGGCCTCAAGGCTGAGCAGAGGCCACAAAGGGAGGGAGAGGACAAAAGGAAAGGAGTCTCAGGAAGGGAAGGGGTCCAGTGCCAAATGCTGCAGGGCACTGAGGAGGAAGATCAATTCAGAAATCCAGAGTTTGAAGCCCTTCCAAACTCTCGCTGGCACTAGACTGGTTGGGATGTGCTGAGCTCCTTGAAGGAATGAGACACGAAGTGCTCTGGCAGAAGAATCAAGGAGGAGAGGATGGGAGGTGAGGCCAAGGGCTTAGGGGTACAGATTATGGAGAAGAGCCTCTATTTTCTCAGAGAGACCCCCCCACCCCATCCCCACTGAGAGGTAGAGAAGGGGTGCTAGAGAAGGCCAGGAGGGAAAGTCTTCCACAAAGTCCATTAGGGGCAATAACACAAGCAGGCAATGAACCCAGACAGTGCAGACAGAGGATACTGAGCACAGGAACCCCAGAAGAGGTAGCCAGTAGGGAGGCTCCAGGTGAGAGAGCATTGAAGCTACACCGACTCCAGGGACCCGAAATGTATGGGGGACAACACAGGAAGACAAGGTCAAGGTCAGTTTCATAATCATACTGAGACATTTTAGTTTCTAAGATGGTAAATATCTAGCTTCCATGTTAAGGCTGAAAAACAGGCTATCCCACTCTCTTTACTCCCAGGGTTAAAATCCAAAATGAGCAGTTCATTTTTGTCCACAGCAGCCTGAACCACAGGAACTCCTTCCCCACTCTGGCAATCTCAGCAGCCCTCCCAGTGTGGCCTGCTCTTCTCCATATCTCCTGTGTGATCAGGGCCGGGAAGACAAAGTTCAGATACACATGCTGGGGGTATCTTCCCTATAGCACAGTTAGTCTGTCAACTCTTTAAGTGACAAGGAGGCTGTTAGCTAGGGATCTGGAAAGTGGCAGGTAGGTATGTGCTCTGGAACTCAATTTAAAACATTACATCCTCAACAACAAGAATGTCAATATTATCTTGTTCGTGAGTTCAGTGTTAAGGAAGTGAGGATTAGTGGAGCAATGATTCACAGAAAAGTCATCACTTACGAGGAGTACCCCAAGCAGTCTCTCTCCATTCATCGTCCCCAAGAAAGACGCTTTTTTGTCCATCTTTTGTGGAATCATCAGGTTCCCAAAATTTTTTGGTAGGCAAAAGCTATTTTGGAAAGAAAAAAATGGTAACGTTTAAGTTTTGCTACAAACACCAAGATTCATCATGCAGTCAAAGGGAAAGCATTTTAATACATTTAATACTTAAAACTACACTAAAAACCTGGGAGGGGTGCAGTCCACTCTGACTTATTCAAAACACATGGATCAAATGGTTCATCCTCTGACATGGTGATTCCACATTTAGGGTTGATACTCAAATCAAGAAGCTAAAAACATGAATTTGTACAAATGTGTTCACAGCACCACTGGTAAGGTACTAGAAATGGGAAGCAACATAGACAGACCACAACGGAGAGCAGCCAAACACACTGGGGCACAAGGACATCATGGAGTTTAACAGTTAGGCAAAAACAAGGAAGACGTGATGGATGCAACGAGCCAAAAGGGCCAGACTTAGGGGGCTGAAGACCTGGGTTCCAATTGGACTGTGAGGCCCTCCCTGGGACCCTGTTTTGGAACTGCTTGGGGGGAGGAAATTCCCCAACAAGCAGTCCCCCCAAATCTCCCCATGTGGGCCTAGGACCAAAGAAGTGTGTGGCCCCTCAACTGGCTGGACTAGGTGTGGGACAACATCAGTGCCAAAATGCAGAGGACGAAAATGGTCTGGTTCAAGTACATGCCAAAAGACCAAAAGGAGAGCTGGTCACTAGGGGAGGGGGGAGGAGACAGGGACAAGTTTATTAAAAGGAAAAAAAAACTGAGTCTAACTGATCTTTCAAAACTCCTTGCAATCCATGACCACCTATCAGTCAGCAGTGTGTTAAAAAAAACCAAGCTAGAGCCCCTGAGACGTCCCAGCACAATGGAATGCTCTGTCCTCTGACAATGCTCAGTGCTTACTTTCCAGAAGAGGAAGTGCAGCTTAAGGTGCTACAGGAAACGCTGCTTCTTGTTCCATCTGCTCCCCAGTGAACGGAGGGAAGAGAACAGAAGCTGCCTTTCTGCCCGCCCATGTGACTCATTTCACAGCTGGGAACACTGACACTCAAGGGAAGTCAGCTCACCCATGGTCACAGAGCTACCTGAGCCTCTGGCTGGATGTAAACTTAGGTCTGAGGCCACAGCCAAGTGGGGTTCCTTGAATGCTAGGCTACCTCCCACAACCAGACAGACCATGGGAAACATCCAGGGGATACCAGGGATGGGGGGCAAAGGGGGAGGGAAGTGTATGGGGGACAGCACAGGAAGACAAGGTCAAGGCCAGTTTCATAATCATACTGAGACATTTTAATTTCTAAGACGGTAAATATCTATAGCTCTGCCCCACATACACAAAAACTCTTAGAAGGGTTCTTAATAATTTTAAAGAATATAAAGGGGCCCTAAGACTACAAAGTGTCTTTGCTGATCTAGAACAATCCCCTTATCTATTTCAAAAAATGTTATGCCTATTTTTCACATGACCCACATTTTCCAATATGTCTTCACTTTCCCTTCTAGAGAACCATTCCTTACTTTTTTCTTTAAAATAAAAAAACAAACAAATGAAAGAAATAGTTGATAAAAAGTAATCAATACCTCACAAAGTCAGTCACATTCGATGTTCTATCCCCATTGTCTCCCCCTTCCGGGCCCCCAGAGGTGAAGGGCCTCTCAAAGGTCACAGAGGGAGGGAAGCCAAGTCTCCACCTCTGAATTCAGGGCTTCTTTCCCTACCCCCACTCTGTCTCTCCAATATTCTGAGAACACAGTTCTATCTCTAAGAAGCATTCCCTTGCCTTTCTTCACTTCTCGCATTCTACCCTCTTCTCTTCAGTATTGTTCTGGGTTTTGACAGTGGCAGCGAGCACAATCAGATATAAACCTGGACTGGAAACCATCAGCTTTGTTTCTGGGCCCTCCCCTGATCATCCCTGTGTGACCACAGGAGAAATCTCTGAGCCTTATTCAGCCTTGCTGGTAAAATGTTCTAATACCTTTAATATCTACCTCCCAGTGTAGATACCACCAGGTTCAAATGAACCAACCTTTGCTAAGCCTAACATAATCTAATTACCACTTGAACAATACACCAGAACTACCTATCTCTGCTCTGTCCTACAGATATGGCCTTTAATCCAACGCATACTCAATCAATGAACCACAGACATTCTCCCTAGCTATAATATAAACATGAAACACTGCTAATTTTATTGAAGACTGCTTCAGATTCAATGGGAGAAAAGTAAGAAATTTTCCCCACTGGGCTTTACCCCACAGAAGGCTAAGGTGCCCATCAGTTTTCTCAGCAAAACTAACTATGCCATGCAGGGAAGGGTACTTGAATACTACAGATTTGAAGTTAGGGTGGAAGTCACTTATCCCAAATGCTAGCAGTCTATACCCTCACATTTGTCTTTTAAAAGCCCTGACATTAAATAAGAAACTGGAATCACTGTAACAAATATACCCTTCCCTTGGCACATGATCCCAAGTAAATTCCTCACTCTAGGATTCTCACAACAGATGCTTTGGTAAGTCAAATACTTAAAATGAACATTATATCTTTACTACTAAAGAGGAAAAAATTATGTCCTAAGTCTTTCTGAAATGGCCTTTGAATTCCAACCATATAGCACTGGCCCCACTGAGGGCAGAGTAGCAGGTGCTGCCCTTCATGGTGTCAGCCTCTTCCTGGAATGGCTTTAACAGGTTCATCTCAATTTCCAAAAAACCTACAAGTTTTTAGCTGCTAAGAAGCCAAGAATGCCCAGAAAAGTCCTGCACAACCCCTCCCATTTTTTAATTCTGCTAACTCAAAAGTTATTCATGAAAACCACAAATTCTTTATTTTTAAAGCCCTGCAGCCCAATCAGATGATCTCTGCCTAAGTCACCTGTGAAATCCAGCTCTACTGAAAACATGCTCTCTCCCAAGTCAGCAAAATCCTCCTCCCTGACAAGTCAATTGGCCTTTATTCAGGGATCTGCCTTCCTGACCTTACAGCAACACTTCAAAACTATTACCCCAGCCCCTCACCTCCCTGGGACTAAGGAGTCCTCCTTGGGTGACCATCTTGTCAGCATCCAAAGAAGTTTTCTTTGGCTGTTCAGCATTTGTGGAAACTCCCTCCTGACACCTCTCTAGGTCTAACCAGTCCACCAGTTCTAGACCCAGATACCAGCTTCTAGGCCATGTTTCTATCTGTCTTCAAAGCTAGGGAGACACTTCCTCCAATTCTCCACTGAAATGTGGATGTCATCTCCAGCTCTGCCCTGACCCATCAGCCTCATGATCCTGTCCACAAAGGAAAGTAAGCTGCTCTAGCACAACCTGCTCCTGAGGAGCCCCATTAGCTCCCTCTCTAAATGCTCACAAAGAAGCTCTCTGATAAGATATTCTAGGATTTTGACAGAAACCCAAGTCAAGCATACCGGTCTCTAATTTGCCACTCAGCACCTTGCCAGAACATGTCCTCTGCCTTTGTCCAGCCTTGGGCCTCTTCCATTCCCCCCCCCATTTGTCCAAGATGGCCACAGGACACCTACCTTCCCTCCCCATTTCCCCTTCCGGAAAGCCAAGCCCTAGTATATGGTATATTAAAGGAAAAGGGAAGAGGCAGAGTCAATAAGGGTGATGTTTCAAGCTAGGAGAACCCCACCTCCCCCAACTCATTCCCCAAGTACTTCAAGTTAAATTCTGGTCCAACCAAGCTATGATCACAGGTGAGAGTTCTTCCCCCATTACCCACAACAGAAATACACTTCTAGAGGGTCAATCCCCTGTACTCGGAGGCAAGTTTAAATGAAGTGGGTGGAGAGCTCTGCTGCTCATAAGGCTAAATCAACCCGGACATCCCACTTCCTGGGGGCCACTCAGACAAAACATTCCACTGGTCACAAGCTGAAATGGTTGGAGCTCCGTGGACAGACTGATGCAAATTCATCCTCACTAATGGAAAAGGAAATTAAAAAAAAAGAACTAAAACACAAAAGCCAAGTCTAGAGAGATGGTGGCTTACTAAAGTTATCTATCATGGCACTGAAGGAGAGTACATTATCATTATCACCATCATCATCATCAAAAAGGGGCATCCCACAGACATGCAGTGCTTTGAACCTTAGATGTAGATAGCTCCAGTTACTTCCTAGAAAGCCAATGTGCTGAGTTAGAGAACAGCAAAATCCCATTTCTGCACAATAGTTCGGACCCAGGTCATTCTATGGAAAAGACCTTTTCATAAAAACAGGAGTTGGAGATTTAAGAAAATAACAAAGAAAAACTTCATGGATGCTGACACTTACTTACTTCAACACTTAAGTTTACAGAGTGGAAGAAATTCTGGGGTGGAACAAAAACACCTCACCTGTCAGAGGGCAGGAGGAGAGGAAGGCTGGTGAGAGACCCCCACAGGCAAAGAAGGAAATCCCTGAAGGTTCCTAGCTGCCTGTGAGACGGGGAAAGACAGAAAGGCTGGTGGGAGACAGATACCCAGAGAAGAAAAGCTGCACAGGTTTTGGAGTCACCTGTCACAGGGGGCAGGATTGAGGGGGTCAGATGACGAAAAAGGAAATTTGACTGTGGACAACAGAAGTTTCTCATGGTGTCTTTTAAACAGCTGAAAGGGAATGAGGCTCTGATGGCTGCTGCAACACCCCGGCTATCAATTAAGATTACAAACCAGACAATGCTGCAGCCCCTCCAACTTCCCAAAAAACTCGCTTTTCTATGGAAGAGATTACCAATAAATGGGATTTTGCAGTACCTATATTTCATGTAACAATATAACTGCACCATTTCCCTTGGAAGGAAAGCTGTCCAGCTGCCCTTTCTCAGGTAGTAGTTAGGTTGAGGGCAGTGGTTTGCTGAGGAGTTATCTTGACTATCCCCAGATCCTGGGTTTCCCTCTTCTCCCTTTCAAAGAATGTGGCTGGTGTTTGTGCCTAAGATGAACGATGAGCCTGGGGCCATTGGGGAGGTGCTAGCTGGTCCCTTAAAGTCTGCAGTTGGTCCCCAGCCTGTTGCACCAAGTTGCAAGGTCTGTGCCTTTACTTCTTTTCTCTCCCTGGCACAGTGCCAATGTCATTCATCTGCAAGGAGACAGGAGTGGCTGTGGCAAGGCTATCCTGGGGACCCTTTCATGTCCCTGGCTTGGGACCCAGAATTGACTTGGCTATATAGCAGATTCTTTGGAGAAGGGGAGGAGAGACTGGGGCCGGGCCTTGTCCTGCTAGGGAGAAGCTACGCCTGAACACTGAGAGACTTCACAAGCTCTCAGTTCTATTGGACAGCTCAGGATGACACAATTCTAACACTGGCACTGCAGGAGATACTTCAGACAACAACATGGAAGCCATTGTGATGCTTACTGCCATCCATGAATGCTTCTTAAATGTTAAACAGTGGAGCACTAAGGAGTGTTAGTGTGAAAGGAGGCTGTACTTGGGAGTCAAGAAGCCCATGTTCAAATCTTCATGGATACTTAGCACTGTGTGACCTGACCAAAACACGAAGCCTCCCTGGGGCCTCAGCTGATTCAGGTATAAAATAGAAATAAGATGACCTATAATGACTCATTTAATAGGGTCACTAGGAGAATTAAATGATTAAAGGTGAGTAAAGCATTCTGTAAACCTTAAGGTGCTTGGGATATGGCAACCTGTATTAGGCAGTTTCCCTCCAAGATGTGGTGGTGCTGAAGGCGAGGAGAAAAGGGAAGCTCAGGAGGCTGCAGGCCACTGGACTGACCCACAACTGGCCACAAACCGCAGCCCTCAGGATCGGGCACTTGCCAAAAAGCAGAGCAGGAAGGGGCCTGACCTGGAGCTCTGAAAACAAAACTAAACTACCCAAGGGGTTCACACTCTACCTGAGCCCCAAATTCTCTAACAAACTCAGTGAATCCCCTAGATGCAAATCACCACATTGAAAACCCACAACCACAAGGAGCTGTAAATTAAAACCTGGGGAGGAGGGGGTGGGGGTGGCCTGAGAAGTATGGTTTGGGGCACTTCAGAAAAACTACTGTTACTTTCAATGTGTCAATAAATTTCTCACTGATGTTTCCAGGGACTGAGTCCATAGTCTTCTGTGAATGTTCGAGTCTGTAAATATTTACCTCTCCCATTCCCCGAGATTCTAATGCAAGAGCTTGAAAATCATGATTCATTTCATCCACAGATCAAACCTGTTGAACAATAAAAAGAAAAGGAAAGAATTAGACTCTTCCTGGAGAAGATCACCTTAACCTTTAGCCTTGGGCATTTTTGCCCAACCCTCCCCTCTCCCCTCTCCCCTCCCCCACCACAGAAAAGAGAGATTTTGGTGAGAAACCTAGGGCAGAGCAGAGGAGTAGGAATGCTGGCTCGAGAGCACTTGTACTCACTCTCCCTCAACAAAGGAGGTGCTCATATCCCTGTCTGTCACAGCTCATTATTTCATGTTTAAGACTTCTGAATTTATCATTTCCAATAGAACTGAGGTTTCGTTCAGTCCTTTTTTATGCCCATCTATAACATACACATGCCAACAAAAAACCAGTGAGTAGATCTAGCCATGCTCTTCATGTCCTGGGCAGAAGCTTAAACCTAGGGCACGCATCACAGCTCCCCTGGAAAGGAAGGGGCTCCTGGGGTTCTACTTGCCACTCAGAATTGAGTTCTTCAAACGGAAGAGCAGCCTCCACCAAGTGCCTGAACAACAACGTCGCCCTTCTCCCTTAGCTGTCATTTCTTTGTCTGCTATTGGTCTAGTCTTGCTCTTTAGTTGCTTGCTTCCTTCCCTCCTTCCTACCTGCCTGCCTGGGAACCAAGAGCCCTTGTCAGCAAAGAGACTATCTCCCCCCACTGCCCCCAGATGTCTCCACCTTGTCATACACTCCTGCAGTCAGTCAACATGTTATTACCAAGTGGCCCCTGTCTTATTTCTCTAGGACACAGAAAGGCAAATGAGCAGCTGAATCCCTCCTGGTCTCCCGGTGCTACCCCTCCAACAAGTACTAACAACAAGAATAAGCACATCAAAGTTTGCCAAAACCTGACACGTGAATTCATTCAGTCATTGAAAGACCCCCTGGAGGAAGGATTATTTTTCCCATTTTTGCAGATGAGGGGCTGAGAACACTGCCTTCCCCACCCAGGATAAGGACAAACACCTCTAGGTTGTACCTCTAAGGCTCTCCCCAAACTCAGAATGCCACCTCCCATCTCCACGGCTTCGCACAGGGCTCTAGCCATGGCTTCATGGCCCTACCTCACAGCTGCTGACAGTGTTTCAGATACTACCAGGGAATCCTTGCCTAAGCATGCACTCACATGTATGTACACACACACACACACACACACACACACACACCCATGAAACAAAACTGATAAAGTAGCTAGGAGTTCACCGACTCCACTAGGCCCTGATGGGTGGGCAGGCTTTGAACAAGTAAAGGCTGGGAGGCTTAGCCACATGGGAAAATGCGCCACAGTTGGACAGAAAACAAGGCTGGTGAGAAAGGAAAGGTTTGCTGAAAACAGTGAACACACTAAGCCCAGGGGGCGAAAGATGAAAGAACTTAGTGAGGCCTTCCACTTGCTCCACTCCCCCCAGAAGGAAGGACTAGGACCAAGGCAGGAATGACCAGGAGATTGGCCCGTAAGAGCTTCTCTTCCACAGGTCTGACTAAGGTGGGGTGGGGGAAAAACGAAGGGCTGAGGCTTCAGCCTGTGACATCCCTCTAGTGCCAAACCTAACTTGACAGGAAGATGGGGCCCAAGCACAGAGAGGTTTCAGAAGCTATGAAATCTGAACCTGCTTGTTAGGGAGCAGTTGGAAGGAATGGGGGATGGGAGATACATGCATAACAATTACAGAAAAGTGATTTGTAACAACATGTTCATTAATAAAATGAAAATCAAAGTATTTGGATACAGCTGAGGGAAAAAGTAGAGTAGGAGTGTCTGGATGCCATCACACCTTCATGCATGAAGCTGAAGGGATCACCTAAAGGACACACGCAATCCGTAAAGCACTGACCCCCTGGATGGACAGAAAGAGTAAAAAGATGATTAGGAAAAACAACCCAGGTCTGGTACAGAGGAAGATGCAGTAGTAACTGAGACTCAACGATCCAGACATCTGTTCACATTCTCTAAAGAAGAGAGGAATCCCCAAAGGCCTATTCTTGCTAAGATTCCTATCAACAAGAAGAACTGACTGTTGGGGCAGAAGCAGGAAGCTGGTGGGAAAATGACCATCATCTCAGAGTCTGTGATACAGATGGCAGAGGAAAAGTCAGAGCCTGTGTGACATCCACACTGGCCTTCTGGAGAACAAACTTCCAAAGATCCAGAAAAAGGAGAAGCAGGAGCATCTCATGGACAGAAGATGAACTAGGAAGGCATGCAAAGCGCCTAAGGATGAAATTCTGGAGACAATTCCTGAGGAGAAAAAGGGGAAACTGTCAAACAAAAATGAAGTGGACCTGGGGAACTCGAAATCATGCGGATTTAAGAGCTATGTATACAGAAGACTGAAGAAAGAGCAAGTAATGGGGAATAAACAGGGACACAGAGCACTAGCCTACAAAAATATGGTCTACAAGAAGGTGGGGGGGGGCAGTTATCTGGTGGGAGCAGGGGAGATCAGAAGACAAGCCCACCGTGCACACAGTGGGGAGAACTGACAAAGGAGAAGGCACAAGAGCTCAACTGGATTTTCTGCCACCTTCTTTGGCCTGGAAAGGACAGAACCTAAATGGCTAATGGGGCTAAACAGGGTGAGAGAAGAGAGAATTCGACAGCCCAAAGCAAACCATCTCGTTGAGGACTTAAAAAAGGAATGCCAGGTGATGAGTACCTGCAACCTCTGAAAGACTAGGAAGAATGGGAGAGGGTCTGGCAGGGTTAAAGAAGAGCAAACAATGCCTCAAATTTCAAAAATAGCAAGAAAATGTAGTCAGCAAACTTGAGGTCAGCCACCAAGTTAGATTCCTATGTCATTCCAGGTACAGTTAGTAAAAATCCTAGAAATTTTCCAGTGGACTGTGGGTCCCAAGAGTTCTTCAAGCAAGCACTGGATGACCACTTGTTGAGAACAAGGCAGAAGAGATTCTTAGACAACTGCAGATCCTACTGCTCCCTGTCCCCCTTCCCATCCAGACTGGGATTCTCTAATCTCACCAAGGAGAACAGCTGACTCCATATAATACAGAACACAAGTTCAATGAATCAATATAAGGTGCAGTGGATGGCATAAAAAAATGAGTGGTATTTTCACAGTGGTTGCTTCTGGGCCCTTCCTATAATTATATAACCCTTTCTGTATTATTATGATTACTAGAATGATGGAAAAAGAATTGTAATGCCAAATTAAATAGGGTATGTTTTTCTAAATAGCAGAATTTGAAATCACCAGAATGGGTGATGAAATGGGGAAAAAAGTGATTGGAAAGAAAAAATCTGAAGAGTATAAGCTGAACTCATTCACTAACTCTCATCTAATCCACCCACATTATTCTACAAAAGTAACTGAAGCTCAGGGACATTGAGCAGTTAACCCAAGACCATCTAGGTCCATGCACGGCATTTCTGGCCTCCCAATTTCTCTAATACACCATATGCCTCTCATCATCTAATTAACCCATTCCATTTTCTTCTATGAAAGAACATTCTAACAGCATATGATAGCCCTTACATGGAAACAGGTTGTGTGCAAACCCTGGCAAATATGCAAAGGTAACAAATAAAAATAATAAAATTAATTCCAAGCATTTGGATTAGAAATATCCCTAAGATTACAAACAGGCAATCACCATCACTTGAGGAAAAGGAACTGGCTAAAACTTTGTATTGTTTCCCTTGAGCTACCACATTTAGCAAATTGCACCAAAGGGGTGTGGGTATGCAAAGACCAGAATGTGAAATGATTCCTTAGAACCTAGGGGCCTGAACTGCTACAAAATAAAGACCTATTAAGTATATACATTAGGCTCCATATTTAACTTGGCTTCAAAAATCAATTTTGTTTTCGACAAAACTGTCCAATTAGAAAACTACTTTGCAAAATTCCTATCTTTTCCCCTCTCTCCTAGATATCAGATATGGCAGGGAGGCCTTGGGAAGAATGGAGTTGGAAACAGCAACAGTCATTTACTGCTGAAGACTTGAATGTCTTGTGACTTCATCAGTGACAATGTCATCTGTTTACCTAAATGCACCATATGTAAGGATCGAATGGAGCAGTGTTTGTAAAGCATTTTGCAAATTTTAAAGCACTATATAAAGGCTACCTACCTCCTCAGGGAGGTAAGTATAGTAAGATTGGAAAAGCCTTAACCCTCACCAAGAGAACCTTGATAAAGATAGCCCCATAAAAAGTGGAGAATAAGTTACAAAATCCATCAATGGTATTCTGTTATAATTCAAAGAAGGAGACCCTAATTACTGTGTTTTTTACATTACTAGATACACCTATTAAACCTGGCTATCAGAAAAGCATGTTAGAAAGAGCGTGTGTGTGCGCGCGTTTTGTAGAAGATATATCTGGTAAACATCCCACCTGCTACAAAAGAAAAAGCCCCTTCTCTTCACTCCCTAGAACAGCAATGAGCAAATGAGTCAGTTAACAGACTTCAAAGACGCAAATGAGGGGGTGGCTTGTTTCTGAGTTGCTGCTGGGTTTTGAAGTATCTCTGGGGAAAAGCCCAAACTTGGCCCACCCCTTTACTAAAGTGCTAGCAAAAGCTAACAGTCAGTAGTCAACAAACATTTATTAAGCACTTACTATATGCCAGGTACTGTGCATCCCTGGGGATAAACATTCACAGTTCTTGCCCTGAAGGAGCTTACAACCTTTAGGGAAGACAATACACAAAATTGGGGTGGGGTGGGGGGGTGGTTTGAGGGGCATGGGGGGGGCTCCAGCCAGTACAAATTCATTACCAGCTGCCATCACTGAGCTGGAGTGACCCTCTAGATCTTTAATTTTTCAAGATGGTGAGGACCTAGTGTGCCCAGTGTGGTGCCCAGTGTGGCTCTAAATGCTGTCTAACGGAACACTCCAGTTCCACCTTGGCTGTTTTCCATGGGTACCTAGAGCTGGAGTGGATGGGGTGTCCAGAGAAGACTAGCTTTTCTAGGGTGAGGGCTGCTCATCCACCTTTACCCAACTCTCAGCTGTGGCTCCAGGAAGCTGGAGCATGCACAGCGGCCACACACCAGCAAACCACCTCCGCAGATGGGCTAATCCAGGTTGAGAGCAACTGTCAGACCTCAAATCTGCCAGTGAGTTGGGGGGATGTCTACCCCAAGCATGTAAAGATACCCCTCTCAAGGGGGGAATGGGAACAATCTGTCCCAACAGCCATGAAGTTGGCTCAAGAAGGTGCTGTGGAGCCCTCAGAGCTTGGTAGACATCGAATATGCCAAGGTCATCCACTGGATCCTAGGGCATCAACAAATTATCCAGACTTCAATGGACTCTGATGACTCTGGAGGAGAGAGTGAGGCTGACAACTTTGTGCAATTCTGCCTCACTTAAATCCAATCCATGTGCAAGTTAAGACATCACCCCATGATGTCATAGGTCCTCTTTGAAAATCAAGGAGGAACAACAGTAAAGACATGCACATAAAAAGGAGTAAAACTAAGTTACACAATACTTCAAAGGTATCCTTGATGAAGGTAGAAGGGAACAGGCAGGCTTTCAAAATACTATTCTTCAGACTAGGCAGTGTTCAGCACCGAGGATATTTAGACAGTCCCCAAGGATGTCCAATGCAAAGCCCAAGTGGGAAAAGTGAGGGTCCTTTGGATGCTCCCATTTACTACAAGAACATCCTAGTGAAATGAATAATCATTTAAAGTAGTATGGCCTAAAGTATCCTTACTAGAAAAACTAAGTGGGTAAAGAATGCCTATGATGTATTGGGATATGCAGTTGTCTGAAAGGCTCCTAATATTGGTCAAGTAGTACCAATGGATAACATGACCGCACAACAAATGAACAAAGGGATGGGCTCAGTTGCCTTTGGCAATTTACCCAATCAAGAGAATACATCACGAAACCTCTTGACTATCAACAACTCACTTGGAAGCAGTAGAGGTCTCCACAGCACCTGCTTCGGCCACCTTCGGGGCTGTTGGGACAAATTGTTCCCATTCACCCGTGGGGTGGGGTGGGGGGTGTGGGTATCTTCACATGCTTGGGGTAGACATCCCCCCAACTCACTGGCAGATATGAGGTCTGACAGTTGCTCTCAACCTGGATTAGTCCATCTGCAGAGGTGGGTTTGCTGGGGTGTGGCTGCTGTGCATGCTCCAGATTCCTGGAACCACAGCTGGGAGTTGGGTAAAGGTGGATGAGCAGCCCCGGGAAGGGCTCAGCAGTTCTCACCCTAGAAGAGCTAGTCCTCTCTGGACACCCCATCCACTTCAGTTTTGGGTACTCCTGCAAAACAAGAGACACCACATTGTGCCAAGCACCAGCCTGGGGTTAGGAAGTCCTGAACGAGTTCAAACCTTGCCTCAGACACTTCCCAGCTATGGAATCCTGTCCAATGGGGACAATAAAAGTACCTAACTCCCAGTGTGGTTGTGAAGACTGAATGAGAGAACATTTGTAAAGCTCTTAGCGTTGTGCCTGGTACATAGTAGGTCCTATATAAATGCTAGCTAACTATCTCAAAAAGCTCAGTGAGATGATAGCTTTGAAATGCTTTTGGAGCTCCCTAGAGAAGGTAAGTAATATAACATTCAAGTATTATGGTATGCGCCTTTGCCTCTTAACAGGCCTTCTAGGCCCTATTTTGATAAAGCAATAAGTGACAAAGAATCTAGTCTTGAGCTCTGATGATGGAAAGTAAATAAAAATTTTGTT
Organism: Trichosurus vulpecula; assembly: GCF_011100635.1. Classification (NCBI taxonomy): domain Eukaryota; kingdom Metazoa; phylum Chordata; class Mammalia; order Diprotodontia; family Phalangeridae; genus Trichosurus; species Trichosurus vulpecula. The sequence continues at coordinate 412,591,914 of NC_050575.1, read as the reverse complement.
AGGCAGAGCCCTGCTTTCCAAATGCTCTCATTAAGAGAACATTTCGTAAAATACAGCTCTGTGGTCTATTATAATCATCAACAAAAAGCTACCCACAGACAGTACGGAAGGAAAAGTCAACCTGGATTCAAGACTTCTTGGCCAGTATCGTAGCGAAAACTCGCAAGTCACTGATTGGCTGACATCTTTCCTTAGCCACTTTGAATCAATTCATGTTTTGTGTTCCGTTACTTGAAAAGGGTCACTGAACAACTTTGGGCAATTAATGAAGACCTATTTTAGCCATTCTGTTGTCTCAAGTCTTCCTAAAAAAATCATCTTTAAAAAACAGCAAATGAATCTGCAATAAACTTCAGGTTTGTACTTCTGTTTAAGAAATCTCTGGGGGTAGGAGCTTAACCAAACAAGGTGCGGAGGCAATTATCAAAGAAAACTTTGAGTACCTGAAACTGAAAAGATCCTGCATGTACCATGCACCTGAGACCAGGAGGGAGGTAGCTGATGGGAACAAAGTCTCTTATCAAATTTCTCTGATGATGTTTTGGTATCCAACATACATAAATCAGTGACAGATATAGGACCAAGAGCCATTCTCCCATAAATAAGTAGTCAAAAGATATGAACAAACACTTCTCAGAAGAATGGGGCCAAAATCCTAAAAAGAGAAATGCCAATCAAAATTACCTCATAGCTGGCAAAAACTGGCAAAGACCAAGAAAAATTGCAACAGTCAATGCTGCAGGACAGTAAGGCATGAAAGAGGGAGGGAGAGGTTAAGTGCCTACTATGTGCCAGGCCCTGGTCTAAGCACTTTAAAAAATATTACCTCATTTGATCCTTACAACAACCCTGGGAGGTAGGTGCTGTTATGCTTCCAATTTTACAGATGAGGAAATTGAGGCAAATGGTTTGCCCAGGCTCCCACAGTGAGGAAGTCCCTGGGACCAAATCTGAACTCATGTCTTCGTGACTCTAAGACACCCAGCTGCCAATGGTGCAGTTAGCAGAGCTGTGGATAGGTGCAACAATTTTGGAAAGCAATTTGGAATGATGCAAATAAAGTGACTATGATGTCCATACCTGGAGATTCCATTATTGGGCTTATATCACAGGAGGCCACTATTTATTATAGCAGAACTTTTTGTGATAGTAAAGACTTGGAAACAAAATAGAAGCCCACTGATTGGAAAAGAGCTAAACAAACTGTGGTACATGAATGTAATGAATGAATGCATGAACTGATGCAGAACCAAGAAAACAAGAGATTCAATAACTACAATAATGTAAATGGAGAAACCTCCCCCCCAAATATCAAAAGTGAATACTGCAAAATCATAAATACACCAACCAACAAACAAGCACCTTCTACATGCCAGGCCCTGTGCTAAGCACTGGGCATACAAAAGAGACAGTTCATTGCCCTTTAGAAGCTCACAATCTAATGGGGGAAAACAATGTGCAAACACATACATACAAGTCTAAGTAGGACATAATGGACAGAGGGAAGACACTGGAATGAAGACGGGATAGAGAAGGCTTAGCATAGGAAGCCAGGGAGCTCAGTAGTCAGAGTAGAGGAAAGAGAATGTCCTAGGGATGGTGGACGGCCACAGAGAATGCCCTGAGCTGAAAGATGGAGGATCTGGTTCATGGGACAACCAGGAGACCAGTGTCACTGTACATGTTAGGAAATAAGGAATAAAAAGACTGGAAAGGGAGGAGGAAGCTAGGTATGAAGGGCACTGAATGCCAACAGAGCATTTTGTAATTGCTCCTGAGGGTGATAGGGAGCCACTGTAGTTTAATGAGTAATGACAAGGTCAGATCACTTCAGGAAAATCACTTTTGTGTGGCTGAATGGAGAATGTACTGGAGAGGGGAGAGCCTTGGGGCAGACAGACCCCCCACCCCTCCTACCCAACAGCTAGAGCAACAGTCCAGGCCTGAAGCCATAATGATCTGTACCAGGATGGGGACAGCGTCAGAGGAGAGAAGGGGACATATTGGAGATGATGCAATGGTGAAACTGACCAGAAACATAGCAGAGGAGAAACCAACAGGCCTTAGCACCGTAAGGGATGGAAGTAAGAAAGTGAGGAGCACAGGATGACTCCCGGGTTGAGAGCCTGAGAGGATGGTGGTGCCTTCTACAGTAACAGGGGGGTGGGAGGGGAGCATGAGTTTTGTTTTGGACATGTTGAGTTTAGATGTCTATTGGACATCTTGTTTGAGATGTCTGAAAGGCAGGTGGAGATAAGAGACTGAAGCAGGATTGGAAATTTGAGAATTATCAGCAGGGAGAGTCATTAAATCCATGGGAACTGATAAGATAGCCAAGTGAAGTAGAGGGACCAGGACAAAACCCTGAGGGACACCTCTGGTTAGAGGGCTCTGGAGTAGTATCCAGCAAAAGGAATAGGGAAGGAACAGTCAGATAGGAAAAATGGGAGGAAGGGGGAAGTCCCAAAGACCCAGGGAGAAGAGAGTATCAAGGAGGAGTGATCGACAGTGTCAAAAGCTGCAGAGAGGTCAAAGACAATGAGGACTGAGAAAAGGCCATTGGACTGGACAACTGAGAGATCACAGACAGATAACTCTAGAAGAGCAGTTTGGGCTGAATGATAAGGTTGGAAAAGTTAAAAAGTTAAAAAGAGAGTAAAGAGCACTGAAAGTGGAGGCACCTAGTGTAGAGTTGGCCTTTTTAAGGTGTTTAGCTACAAAGGGCGGAAGAGATATAGGATAGTTTGGGGAGATGGATGGCACAGTGCTCACAAGGAAAGACATAAGACACTCTTCACCCCTTGGAGAAGTGGGAGGTCCTCAAATGTTGGGCACTGTACATATTTCCAGATTTTAATGTTGATTTCCCCCCACCTTTTTTTGTCTTTTAAAAATGCTATGTGTTGTATGAGTTGGCTCTCTGAGAAGAGGGGAGGGATACAACAAAATATGTTAAAACTTACTTTTAAAAAAAGAAACATTTGGTAAATTGACCTCACACTGAATAATGTCATTCTTCTTTGATATATCTGTACCAAGAGCTATGACACATAAATTTAAAGTTTTAAAAATAAAAACATTAAATTTAAATATTTTAAAAAACATTAAAAGAGTATTGCACCTAGTCACAATCACAGAATTGCAGCTCATAGGATCATGGATTCAGTTAGAAAGGCCCCATGTATTCCCATGCCAACTTCCTCAGAATCCATCACCCAGTCCTTGCTTGAAGACCTCCAAAGGGGGGTAGACATTTCTGCTGACATCCAGCCGTAACTTCTGCCCTCTCTGTGGCCACATGACAGACAGCCCCTTGAAAATTAACCATGTACTCGGATCCCGTTCCTTCCCATCTTCTCCAGCAGACTGTTTCTTCAATCATCCCCTCTGCTGAGTTTTCAATCCCTCCCTATCCTCTATCCATCCCTACTGCCTCCAAACATGCCCAAATTTCCTCCATCCTTAAAAAAAACACTTCTCAAAATTACAGCTATCTATAGTCATATATCTAGGAATAAACAATACACACTGGGAAGTTAGGAAAGTTTTCATTGTATTTTACATTTATTCTCTCTGAATAAATGGGTAGCCCCTTTAATGGAGTACAAGGACTCAGCCAATTATTCTACATTCCTAGGGAATGGGTGCCTCCCATATGGAGAGTATAGGTTGTTCAGACAAACGCCAGCCTTTTCATATTATTCGAATTTCCTGCCTGCCACTTATTGGTTAGGTGCACCTTCAGAGTTCACAATCTGAAAAAAACCTAGAAACCCCCCCCCCCATATGGGTCTCCACTCCTGTTTACATTTAGATTCTACAAAGGAATCCCCCAATACATAAGAGGCTGATCAGGAAATTTCAAGCTTCCTTCACCATTAACATGAGTAATGAAATTCTCCTCTGGCCTTTGAACTGGTGGATTTTAACTAAAGTACAAGGAAGGAGTTGTTTGCCTATAGATGAGAGTAAGCAGGCACCCACATCCTAGTCCAGTTAAGTGTTAATCAACATTTCCAAGACTTTCCAATCCATTCACCTTCTTGCCTTCCCCTACAAACACAAGATTATCTGGCATATGACACTTTCTGTGGAAACAAATCTTACAATCCCTTCTGTTTTTTTTAATCAAAGTATTTTTGTTTCTACATCTTTCTCAAATCTAATCAATATTTCCCCACTTTCTTTCCCATATGAATTCTTCCCCTCACCTATCTCCCTTTGAAGTAAATAAGGGAAAGAAAGGGGTAAAGGTTGAACAAGGCATTGACAATTCAAAGGGAGCAGTCTCCTTTATAAATACAGATACGGAGACCCAAAAGAAAAAGGTAAATCAATGAATTGTCCATTTAGAAGCCCCATTTCATACAGCAGTCTGGGGGAGAGGGACATCATCCTATGAAATTTTCTGGGCACCTGTTCCAGACATCTCCAGCAAAGTACCTCAGCATCTTCTTCTTCTTGTCTTCTTGTAGAAACTCGCTTTCTTTTGTCCCCTCTCCTACAAAAGTGACTTTGGCACAATTTTAAATTACCATTCCTAATCCTTACACTCGTATCATTCTTACAAAAATCAAAATTGGAACCTTGGCCAATTGTTATGTTTAAGAGATTCACATTAAAACCTAGTTTTTTATACTTTACATTAATCCAATATTGATCCCCCCATCAGGAGGCTGAGATTTCACTATGGAATTAGTAATAGGCTCCAATACATATATAAATACATTAAGTAATCAACTTTTAACACAGTACATATTAAGTCATCTAGTCATGCCATGTTTCTTTTAAGGCATTTATAAAATAAACCACAAGCCATTCTTCTTTTAACATTAACTAACTGTAACAAAACTTGAAACAAGTATGATGTTAACTATGTAACAAAATTCTATTCTCACAAGCCCTTGACCTAATTGTCTCCATACCCTAACTCAGACAGGAACACACACGAGTAACAGATATCAAGACTAAATAGCCAGTTGCTGTTTGGACTAAAATCCTAAGCTGATGGCTCAATCTTATAGTAACCTAAGATGTTCCAGAATCAATTATTTAATAGATTTGTTATTGTGCTTAAAAATCTTCTGTTATAGAAATTTGCCACTAAGAGATTAGAGACATAACTTGTAGTAAGGGAACAATATTTCCCCAACTTCACATCAATTCCAGGCAGAAGTTATGTCAAACTGCATTGAGCCAGGCTTAATGTCTGCCAAGTTTCAGTTGAGAGATCAAGTCTGAAAGATCCTATCTCAGCTCAAGCTGAATAGCCATTTTCACAACCTTCCCATAAGCTCACCCTCTGCAGTTCATAGATGTACCCCATATGGTTGCAGGCATCGTGGATTAGTGGCTCAGATAACCTTTCTTGATATCCAAACCTGGAGTCAGACTCAGAAAAACAGTCAGTTAACAGTCCCATTAGGTCTTTGATAGCAAGGTCCAATAATCAGTTTAAGATATAACTATAATCTCACATTGGTTAAGAAACATCTTTAAAGTGAACCTTAAATAGCCTGCATGTACTTCTACCATTATTCATAAAATTTTCCCATTAATTTCATAAGTTATTGTTCTGATAGTTTCCCAAAATATTATAACAACTAAACTCCTAGATATCACAAAGTGCCAAATTTTCTGGTCATAAAACCTCTTGTACATAATGGAGAAAAATTACAAGAGGAGCTACTACAAAGTCTTCGCATAATTATCAAGTTTCCTTTCACAAACATACTTTTGTAAATATTTTTATAGCAAAACAATTTTAACTGAAGCTTCTTTTTAAATAAAGACAAAACTTGGAAGTTTATGGTTTCTTAAGTTACAGCAATGGTCCAATAGAACAGTTTCTTAACCCATTCATCATTTTTCTCTGACAGTACAATTCTTAACAACATTCAGGTTGAGAGAAATTGCTTTTTAAACAACCCGTTATCAATTTAGGTGAATGTATTTCTAAATCACCTTGCACAGAGAATCATTCACCTTATCACCAACACATGGAAACTATCACCCTAAACCACGGTATGTATTTTCTTAAGTAGCCAAGATTTCAAATGGAAAATCTGCTATATTATTATCACTTATTTATAAGCAAATATAACCATTTCAAATTATCACATCTGTTATCACATCCTTTTATAAAAGACCAATTCATATACAAGAAAGTCCAGATTTTAAAAATTGCTTTAACACCATTTCTACCTAATGATGGTCTCTCAAATTTTACAACCTAAGAGAACTCTAAAAATACAATTTAGAAATAGGATGACATCAATTTAATTTCCAGATTATCACATATAGAAATTACTGATCCTATTACTTTTAGTATTTAAAAACCACCTCAAAACCATCAGGTACAGCCAGTTATTGCCAAATAACAATAAGTAAATATTTTAATTACATCCTGGTATTTATATATATTCCCTTAAATACAGTTTATTTAGCTGTATATTCCCAGCCCTGAATAGCTTTTCTGAGAAAAGTTTAAAAGTCTGAAATCACATTAGCTTAAAACGTGCTAGGCCAATATTCTAACTGTTGCCTCAAATAAGTATCTTTACCATGGTCAGCACTCATTTTTTTAAAACCCAGTTTTTAATAAAACTCCTCCAGGTCCATCCTGAAACACAGATAGATATAATTTCTTCTATCTTACCATAACTTTTGTCTGTTGCTTAACAAGTCAGGCTACAAATTTTCATTTCACTTAAAACTTCCTTGTCCCTCCCCAAGTCATCTAAAGAAAGATGGAGGAGGGAGTGGCCAAGAGCACATGGGTTTGCTGCTCCCCCAACCCCATCTAAACCATTCCTGTTTATATTTTACCTTCCATATTTTTGCTCTAGCTTCTATTTCTCTTTCCTAATCTTCACTCAGACCACCTCCACACTCCTTTACATTTCAAATAAGATAAAAGAATTACACTTTCCCAATTTTGTCTGCTCTTCTGCACCTAAGGAAACTATATGGAGTGAAATATCCCCCAACCTCTGCAAAGAGCTTTTTATAATGCAATTTAAACAGAACACTGAAATCCTAAAGTGATTCCATTATCATACAGAAGACGCCCTTACTTTTGCAGTTTTAAAACACTTTGCCTGATATCAGATACATTGATTCAAACATAAAATACAAACTTTATAGCCTGGATTCAAAACCTCAGCTCTATTTTCCCTATCAGCCCTGTTTCCTCTGGGCTGCTTTGGCTCTGATTCCTTATCGGTTGTTCTAAAAGGTGCTGGCTTTTTATAATTAAACTTTTAGTCTGGTATTCCAACTTTGGCCAGTGTTGGAATCAAAAAAAATCTTAATCTCCACTGAAAGCCTAAAAGTAGGAGTTCTTTCCCCATGTTCTCTTAGAAATTTCTCACCACAAACCACAAAACATTTCTCAAACACACAGACATTAGACAAGACAGCATACATTAAAAAAAATGATAATTTGGAAACCAATTTAGAATTTGAATTCAGACCTATCTTAAGCATTAAGAGTGACACATTTCACATTTCTAAATATGACCAGAATGAATTCAATTACCTTTTGGTTGTGTCCTCTTACACGAAAGCTTCTCTTTCCCCCAAAATTTCCAAACCTTTTCTGCTTTCCTGTAAATAGATTATACTTTCCTTTCTACCCAGGTTCCTCTCCTTCCTACATGCTTAAACTTTCTCACCTTTCCTTCTATCTATTTATCCTTCTGGTGGACTTTAATTAAAGCCCCTTTAAAACTGCACATATCTTATTTCTTTCTAATCCTGACCTGACACTTCCCCTACACTCTTTGACTTGCCTTTTCCAGCATATAAACAAATTAAACAGGAAGTCCAGATTCTATCTTTATCCTGGGTTAACCCACTGATTTTCCAGTTAGCCAGCATTTATCCCAATAGGCTTTTTGGATAAAATGTTAGGAGGAACTCTTATCCTTGTCCTCAGTACCTTTTTCTTTTAAGAGCTCCTTTCCCCATTCTAGGCAAACCTGACTTATCAAACTAGAATCTGAGACTTGACAAAGCAGTACCTAGATCCCAAATTTTCCTTGCCTTGCTCAGGGACCTAACTTAAGCAATCCCCAGCCATCCAGTTTCACTTTTTCTTATTCAATCTCTTTACTTACATTCCTGGGTTCCCAAAGATTCCAAAAAATAGCTCCAGGAATTTAGTAGTCTGAAGAAGGGAAACTCCAACCTGTGGATACTTGGGACCACTGGAAACGAGCGGGAGCGCCTCCCCTTGTCCCCAGTGAGTTCTCTCCTCCCTGATGCTATAGAAATCCCAGCAATGAGCCCCCAAATTGTAAGAAACATACTTAGTCTAGGAACAAACAATACTCGTTGGAAAGCCAGGACGGTGTTCATTGTATTTTACATTTATTCTCTCTGAATAAATGGGTAGCCCCCTTAACGGAGTACAGGGACTCAGCCAATTATTCTACATTCCTAGGGAATGGGTGCCTCCCATATGGAGAGTATAGGTTGTTCAGACAAACGCCAGCCTTTTTATATTATTTGAATTTCCTGCCTGCCACTTATTGGTTGGGTGTACTTCAGAGTTCATAATCTGAAAAAAACCTAGACACCCCCCCCATATGTGTTTCCACTCCTGTTTACACTTAAGATTCTACAAAGGAATCCCCCAATACATAAGAGGCTGATCAGGAAGTTTCAAGCTTCCTTTACCATTAACATAAGAAGAGTAATGAAATTCTCCTCTGGCCTCTGAACTGGTGGATTTTAACTAAAGTACAAGGAAGGAGTTGTTTGCCTATAGATATGAGAATAAGCAGGCACCCACATCCTAGTTCAGTTAAGTGTTAATCAACATTTCCAAGACTTTCCAATCCATTCACCTTCTTGCCTTCCCCTACAAACACAAGATTATCTGGCATATGACACTTTCTGTGGAAACAAAAGCTCAGTTCATCTCTTACAATATATTAAAAAATTATTTAGAAATCACTATTGACTAGAGAAATGCAAATTAAAACAATGCTGAGGTACCACCTCATCTCTCAGATTGGCTAATGTGACAGAAAAAGAAAATGATAAATGTTGAAGATGTGGGAAAATTGGAACACTGATACATTGCTGGTGGAGTTGTGAACTGATCCAACCATTCTGGAGAGCAATTTGAAACTATGCCCAAAGGGCAACCAAACTGTGCATACCTTATGATCCAGCAAAACCACTGCTAGGTCTGTATCCCAAAGAGATCATAAAAAAGGGAAAAGGGTTCACATGTATAAAAATATTCATTACATCTCTTTTTTTGCAGTGGCAAAGAACTGGAAATTAAGGGGATGTCCATCAATTGGGGAATGACTGAACCAGTCGTGTATATGAATGTAATGGAATACTATTGCGTTATAAATGATGAGCAGACAGATTTCAGAAAAACCTGGAAAGACATGAACTGATGCTGAGTGAAGTGAGCAGAACCAGGAGAACATTGTACACAGTAATAGCAACACTATGCGATGATCAACTTTGATAGACTTAGCTCTTCTCAGCAATACAATGATCCAAGACAATTTCAAAAAACTCATGATGGAGAATGCTATCCACATGCAGAGAAAGAACTAGGAAGTCTGAATGCAGAAGACGACTATTTTCATCTTTTTTTTCATGGTTTTTTTCCCCTTTTGTTCTGATTCTTCTTTCACAACATGACTAATGTGTAAATATGTTTAATATGATTATACATGAATGTCCTATATCAAATTGCCTGCGGAGAGGGGAGGAGGGAGGGGAAAAGATACAATCGGGAACTCAAAATCTTATGAAGATCAATGTTGAAAACACTCTTTTCATGTAATTAGAAGAAAAATATCCCACTTGTTTAGGCCCTCTCCTCCTATATCTGTCCTCTTTTTTTCAACCAAACTCCTGGAGAATCTGTCTGTACTTTCTTTATCTACTTCCTCTCCTCTCATTCACCAAAACCAGGGCAATCTGGTTTCTAAGCCCTTCAGGCAACTGAAGCAGTTTTCTCCAATGTTACAAATAATGTCTTAATTACAAAATCTTAATGAAGATGACTCACAGCTTTACATATCCAGCCCCAGACCTTCAGCCTGGCAATGCCCACTGGCTATTTAAAAATGGATGTTCTAGAGACACCATAAACTTAAAATGCCTAAACTCTGATTATTTCTGCTACCTGCCCCCAACCTCAAACACCACCCTCAATCTTTTTCAGATGAACTGCAATCTAAATATACCTCCCAAATCTTTCTCTCGAGGCTAATTTTTTGAACCCAAGTGGAAACTCTCCCTCCCAACAACTCAAAGGAGAGCACAAGACCCCTCCACCTTCAGGCTGCCATGAGTCCCCAAAGACTCTTCTCAAGTCTGGCCACACAATTTCTGAAAGCATCTAAGTGTACCTAGCACTGTTTCACTCACAAGGTCCGTCAGAGGGCCTTCCAGACTCACCCCTAAAATCTAAGAAAAGTATCAAATCAAGAACCTCTAGGCCCCAAAGGTTGTGGGACCCACCTGGCCCCTGTCCACATCAGCAAAATAGGAATGAGAACGTTTGTGGTACTTCTCTCAAGGCTCAAATGAGATTGTGTGAGGTAAAATGCAAAGACTTCACAGGGAAGATATGTATAAATATATAAGAAATGTTTAAAAATCAAAAAATAGGGAAGTGGAAAAATTCTGAGGCCATGAGAGTCTGATAGCTCACCCTCTGGGAAAGTTTACCCTGAAACTTTTTGTGCTTTCTTATAGTTCTGGTTTAAAGATTTGCTCAGTAAGAATAGGGTCACTGTGACCGCCTTTCCTTTACTGCATAAGTACTGTAAAAGAATGGAGAGGGTCTCCCCCTCCCCTTATCCTATTCTCTTCCTTTAGAGTTATAGATGTCACCTCAGTTGTAATCATTAACTAAAGGAATGGGAATTGGAGTTTCTGTGCCTCGATTTCCCGGTTCTTTGTCTAGCTTTTGTGCTCAAATTGTAAGCCCACCTCCCAGCCAATGGTGAGAAGGGTCAGAGGTAGGCGGGAATTCTCTTGTGTTAGGTATAATTATTGGTGCTTTGCCCCTTGTACTTCACCTCCTTTGCTGGTTCTGCTCTGCACTAGCAGAGGATGCCCTATTCTCGAGAATGGAATAAAATTTATTTCTGATCCCACCCTGAGATGGCTCCTTATTATAAATTAACTTTTAATTGGTGAGGGTCTTTCATCCCACACAAGATCAAATGGAAAAGGCTTCACAAATCTTAAAAGCTCTACAGAAACGTCAGCTATTATTTTATCAGCATAATGAGAATCTACTTAGAAACTTCATCCAGAATCCAGAGCTGACCAATCTGTTACACACCAGTGGGCAGAGAAATGTTGCCTTCCTGTTCTCTGCCCAATTTTTCAAGTACCAAAATTTTTAGTGAAATTCTCCTTCATAAGAATAGGTAACATTTATAGACTACTTACTATGTGCCAAGCACTATGCTAAGCACTTTACATCTGAGGCCAAATTTTAACTCAGACCTTCCCAACTCCAGGCCAGGTACTCTTACTTGCTGCCCCATGTGTGATTAGGAAACATTTTGAATTTGCTCCTTTGGAAGACCTGCACAAGGAAATTTGTGGTGACTCAAAATGGCAGAATAATCTTACATGGTCCCTCCTATCTTACAGTAACACAAGATAACAAATGTTTTGATTTACATCCATCTCAAACTGGAACCTTAACAGTTAAACCATCTTCCTTCAGTCCACAAAGATCTCTTTCCAAGAGGCAGCAACACAGCCAAGAGTCAAGCCCAGGCCTGACTCCAAAGGTGCTATTCCTTCCAAACTGGAAAAGAGAACATGCACACAATAAACTACTACCACCAATGATTTGTTTATCTTGCTAATGGTGTTAATTTTCCAATGGCCACATTTGGCTTCATCCCTACTCAAATGCCTGCTGAGGAAAAGGAAAAAGAAACAAAAAGCAACCCCAAGTGTCTCTCCCCTCCACCCCCCTTATTGGGGCCCCTTGGCTGGCACCTTCCTCTTGCAGCAAATCTGACCTTCCTACAGAGCTCAGCCAAAGTGGATCCTTGCTATTCCTCCAACACAACCCTCCAGCTCCCAGCTCAACACCTTTGCAATCAGCAGCCCCTGACTCCAATGCATTCTTTCTCTCAGAATCCCTTCAAAGTTCAGCTGGAGGGCCGCCTCTGACAGGAAGCTAAACCAGATCTTCACAGCTGCCTCTTCTTCCTGCACCCCAGCCAAAAATTTAAAGGACCTGGCATATACATACATACACACATACATGTGTAATGTTGTATCCCACACATTGAACAGTATGGCATAAATAGATAAAGAGCCAATCTCCAAGCCAGGAAGTCCTGGGTTCAAGTCTTGCCTCTGATCATAAACTAATCACTCACCTCCCCAACCTTCAAAGGTGGAGGGAACACAATGAAATCACAGTTCTAGACCTCTCACTGGAGATGATTTCATTTGTGATCGTGGGTCCCCAGGGTGTAAGGGGTACCTATACAGAGACACTTACTAAATGCCTCCTGACTGAGGAGCTAGATGGCCTCTAAGGTCCCATTCGGCTTTGTGGTAATGATCCTAAGACCTCTGGTCTCAACAGGGGAACCAAACTAAGGTAAGTTTTTTATAAATAACTGCTAGTAGGGCCACAGTCAGCAACGCATCAGGCCCAGAGACAGGAAGGCCACTAAGTTCAAACCCATCCTCAGGCATTTCTAACAGTGGGACCTTGGGAAGTCACTGAACCTCTGTCTGTCTTGTTTCCTTTGCTGCAAAATGGGAATAGCACCTACTTCTCAGGGGTATCCTAAGGATCAAACGAGACTCCATTAAAGTGCTTAACACCCAAAAGTAGCTTAATAAATGCTTGTTACCTCACAAAAATGCAAACTGAAAAGCACAACCTTCCAATCTAACCTCTCAGGGCCAATGTACCGAATACCAGAGGCAGAAGCAGATTAACTCTTGAATGTACATCACAACTCATCTAAACAAAGCCCTAAGCTTGCCGAGAGGTCTGAGTATAGTGTGGCGGGTTCTTAGGGATACCTGGGAGAAACCACTTAATTTTTGCTTCAAGACACCTTCATTTCACATTTACAAGTGAAAATAGCCTCACACGAAGAGAAATGCTTTGATCACACTACATACAAGTAGAAGACGGATCTACATGCACATTCACACATATCCCCCTCACCACCCAATGCCTTGTTTAGGGTGATGCAGATGACCATTATCATCACCCAAACACTCTGTGATTAAAAATAGACCCCAAATACTCACAAGTAACTTGCCAAATTTGATAGAAAATGTCTCCCTGAGCTTCAAAACCTTTCAGAATACGCCTGCCAAATTATGCTTGACATGAACCACTTTACAATGAACTTGCTTGCCTCTTCAAAAAAGTGAAGCCAACATCTGACTTTTGAACAACACCTACTAAAGTTCCATCAAAGGAGAATGAGTTTTAAACAAACTCTCCATAAGAAAAATTGATTAAACTTATATACTGGCTCTTAATCTCATAAGCAAAACATAAGCTTGGAGAATAGTAATACTTGGCTATGGGAATTTACTCTGACATCTCAGAGATAGCCAGAACTGATTTAAAGTAGAGAGCTGAATGTCAGAAGGAAAGCGTGACACTGTCAATGTCAGAAGTCCTGCTCTCCCTCACTGTGCCCTTTCCTGGCTGCTCCCCTCCAGACAGAGCAATGTAAGCACAGTCAGGATTTCACCCCACAGCAATCAGTTTTAAGATGGGATTTTCAGCTTCTCCAAGTAGGGACTGATCTTATCCTGCCTCCTTTGAGGTATCGATCATAGAAACCATAGTCTTGTCCCTCAAAACAAACCAGCAACACTTGATCTTCGCAGTGACTGAATTAGAAGTAATGAGAATGAATTAGAAGCCCAGTGAGCAGAGCACTGGCCCTGGAGTCAGGAGGCCCTGAGTTCAAATCCAGCCTCAGACACTTGACACACTTACTAGCTTTGGCAAGTCACTTAACCCCAATTGCTTTGCCTTCCCCCTCCAAAAAAAAAAAAAAGGCAGCAATGTACCAGCTTTCAATCTCACCTTTCCAAAGTTCAGTGGCATGCCAGACCTACAGGAGCAAAAGGTGTGTGTCCTGCCTTTCAAATCAATGTAAATTCCAGAAAACTCAAGTTTGTTTTGGTCAACCAAGTAAAGGTAACCCCCCCAACCCCCCCAGCTAGAGCTGCCCGTGCTACAGAATACAGTAGAAGAAAAGAAATATTCAGTGCCCCCTATGTGCTAGCCACTACGCTACCCAAAAATATCTCCTTTGATCATGAGACAATATCATAACAAGGTAACAGGAAAAATAAAGCAGGGAGGAGCTCAAGATGAGGTTAAGTTCCTTTCACAGGTATGGGTAACAGAATTCTTAACCAAAAAGGTCAGAGTTCATAACAAGACAACAGACAATTTCAACTACATAAAATTAAAAGGCTTTTGTGTGGACAATGAAGACAAAATAAAACTGTTTAGTTTGGGAAAGGGGGAAGTGTATGAAGTATTTTGGATATCGAAAATACTGACACAAATATTTAAGAGCTATTTCCTAACATACGTGATCAAAGGATGTGAAAAGTTTTCAAATTGCGAACTGCAAATGACCATTTAAAAATATGTTCCGAATCCTTAGGTCCAAGAAAATCCAATTAAAACAACTGAGGTTTTGCCTCATATCCTGCAAACTGACGGAGATGACAATAATCACAACCAGTCACCATTAGAGGGGAGGGGACATAGAAAGAGAATCACTAAGAAACACATCATTGGTGTAATTATGAATTGGTCCGAACATTCTGGAAATCATGCAAATTAAGTGATGAAACTCTTTGATCCCAAAGATACCACTTTTGCAAGGAAGTCAAATTTAGAAACAATGTATACCACAATACAGATACAACACTTTTTGTGAGAACAAAAAAGCCTGGAAATCAGGTAGGTGTTCCATCAATTTAAAAATTGCTTTTTAAAAATGACTTTAATACAGAAATGTAATATTATTGTGCTGTAAATTACAAATATAAGGAATTCAGAGAAATAGGAGAACACATGTGAGTACTGTGAAATACACAAAGAACTGAAGGAACCAGATACTCAAATTACAAAGTATGTAAACAAAAAATCACTAAAATGAAGGTAAGTAACTGAAAAGCCAATAATGATCCCAAAGAAGAGATGAAGAAGCAGAAGCCCATGGGAATGGGGAGAGGGAGGATGTAGGGCAGGTTGCCCCTTATTACCTCCCTCCCTCCCACAGCCAGCCAAGCTGGCCTGCCTGCTGGTCCCTATGCAAGGCATTGGGGGATTGCTGCAGCTCAGCCCTGGAGGCCCTGCCCTCCTCAAGTCACCAATCTCCTTCTAAGCTTAGCTCCAATGCCCGAGGAAGCAGGCAGAGGGCCCGTGTGGAGGCTCCCCACCATAGTAAACTACTCTGTATACATTTTGTATTTGATTATATATGTTTATGTTGTTCCCCGCCCCCCCCCCCATGTAAGTTCCTTGAAGGCAGGACTGGGTATCTTAAGTGCATAGCCTAGCACACCACAATATAATAAACATTTATTATGTTTCTACTCTGTTGGGCTCTGGGGATACAAATAAGAAAAAGACAGCCCTTGTCTGCCCTCAAGAAGTTTACAACCTAAAGGGGGAACAAAACACAAAAGGAAGCTGAAAACCTGGGGGGGGGGGGGGTGATGATGATGGTGGAGTGGAAACCAAGTAAAGCAGGTAGTGGGAAATGAAGAGCTGGCTGGGCTTATGAGCTCTCTAAAAGGGAGAAGCTGGGAGGATTTGTGCTCCCCTCCTCCAATCAGAGGGGCAAGAAAACTAAGGGGGCTGTGGAGGGAAGAGTCCCAAAACTGAAGTCATCTGATGAGTCTACCAGTGACAAGATGGGGGGAGGGGTGGTGGTGGTGGTGGTAAAAACCAAGCAGTGCAGCTGATGAGATGAACCAAGCCCAGTGCCGACACTGAAATCTACCAATATATACCCCAGCCCTAGCCTTTCTCCAGAGCTACAGCCCTTTTTGGTCCTCTCCCAATGGACATCCCATAGGCATCTCACACTCTGTCCCAAATACACCGCATCAGGCTTTCCCCAAAAGGCTCCCCAATTTTGGGCTTCCCTCTTATCATCAAGGTCACCACCAGGTTCCTCACTCTCCCTCACACCACAGAGCTAATCTGTCCCTTCTACCTTGATACCTCTCTTTGAAGCCCCCTTCTCTGTGGTCCTACAGCTACCACACCAGCTCACCTGGCAGCTCAGAGGCACCCCAGTGCAGAGCACCAGGCCTGGAGTCAGGAAGGTCTGAGTTCAAAGCTGGACACAGACACTTACTGGCTGTGTGACCCTGGGCAAGTTACTCAAACTCTGCCTCAGTTTCCTCATCTGTAAAATGGGGATGATAGCACCTACCTCCCAAGGTTGTTATGAGGGTCAAGCAAGGTAATATTTATAAAAATCACCTAGTGTGTTGACTGGCACATAGTAAGCACTGTATTTATTTTTGCTGTTCAGTCATTTCAGTCGTGTCTGACTCTTTGTGATCCCCTTTGAGGTTTTCTTATCAAAGAGTCTGGAGTGGTTTGCCATTTCCTTCTCCAGCTCATCTGACAGACGAAGAAACTGAGGCAAACGGGCTTAAGTGACATGCCCAGTGTCACACAGCTAATAAGTGTCTGAGGCCGGATAGGAACTCAGGAAGTTGGGTCTTCCTGACTCCAGGCTGGACCTTTATTCACTGCACTACTGAGGAGTCCAATAGGAATGTTAGCTACTATTATTATTATCATTAGCTCAAGCCCTCAGTACCTCTTACCTAAATTATTGTGACAGCCTTATTGGCCTTCCTGCCTCAAGTTTCTTTCCAAAGCAATTTTCCTACGGCACGGGTCTCACGGCAACCTCAATTTAAGCTCCAGTGACTTCTGCCCTTCAGCACCAAATAGAAAAGTTCTCCCTTAGGCATTTAAAGCTGTCCAGAATGTGGACCCTTCTTCCCTTTCCAGGCCTTGTAGAAGCTGTCCCCCACGTGTGGAATGCATGTCCTCCCTCCTCATCTCAGCCTCCTTTCCCTGGCTTCCTTCACAATCTCACTCTGGAGCCCACCTACTACATACATGCCTTTCCTGGTATCATCCTGACACCCTCCATTCAAACGGGCATTCTGAGAAAGGGTCTTTTTGCCTTTCTTTGCCTCCTCAGGGCTTAGCCTATGTGGTCTTGACAAAGAGAATGTACTTTTTTTTTTTTTTTACTAAAATGCATGCTGAATGAATATATATTATCTCCCAGCTTCCAGTGCTCAACAAGAACAAAAAATTTAAATGCAGTTCACAAGGAAAACAGCGAGGGAAACAGACGCCGCCACACTTAGAGTTGCAGCAACATGAAAACCATGCACGTTTCAGTAGATGCCAGAGATCATGGTCTCCTTAGGCTACTCTCTTCCCCCATGAGTGTGGCACACAGCACAAAACCCCTCCAGCAACCACAAAGATGCTGGGCAAGTCACCTGACCCTGTCTGCCTCAGTTCCTCACCTGTAAAATGAGATTAAGCTGCCTCACAGGGCTTTGAAAACTTTAAAGCTCTACATAAATCCATTACTATTTGCCACAGTGCAATCTGGAAAGATGTACAGAAAACACTGACATCTAAAAGGATTTTCCATCCATGGTGGGGGTGGGGGGGGTGGAAGGGGAGGGGTTATCAAGTGTAAACTGCTATCATCATGTAAATAAGCATCGTACAAAGGAGAGGTGGACAGGCAGACATAAAGAACTAAGAATAAGTTGCATGCAGGACAGGCAGGGTCTGGCTACCACCCCAAAGCTAAAACAACAACCACTGCCAATTCATTCCAAAGCATCCAGTGGCTGGTGTTAAAAAAAAAAAAAAAGACTATTCAAGTGGATTCCCAAATGCAGAGAGAAGCAAAGCATCTAATGGAAAGTTAGGATATCCCTTTCTTTTGTTGGATGGCTCATTGAAAAATCTGAAATGACTCTCTGGTAGGCCCAAAGATTTATAAATGTGCTCAACTGAAAAAGTCCTAAACTATCTACAACTATGCTAGTATTTTGAAAAGTTGTCAACTAAAATTGAGAAAATTCAATGACAAAAAGCAAGAAAGCCTTGTGCTTCTGAATCTACATCACCAAGAGAAGCATTCTGCAAATTGCTTCCATACTGACCTCAGGTAAGGAGCAGAAAGGTGACTTTTCTATATTTGAATTGGAACCAAGTTTACACAAGATGGAATTTCTCAACGGAAAAATCCCAACACGTGCATTTATGTTTCCGGAATTAAAAAGCTTTTCAAAATGAAAACTTTTTCTTGTGTGGCAATCACTGCAATGTTACAAACAAGATGGTCTTATCTTTTTGGTCCCACTCATGTTTTTGGCTAAGAAAAGGTTGAGCAAGGTTTGCACAGGGATTAGACTTTATCCAAGTGCCCTTAAAGCTGGAATGGTGATGCATACCTAAAAAATGAAATGCTGACCCTTCAGTAGCACTGTTGAGGAAGCAAGCAGTGTGACAAGAAGACTGCCCCATCACCGTGTATCCCACAACCAACGGGAGATTCAGGCTTTGCCTTCACTTCTCAGAAAGAAGGCCCAAGGTGCAGGGAAACACAGCTAGAGAGCACTTGGAGCCCAAGGCAGCAATCCAGAATTCTTTCCACCGTCCATGCAGTCCTGGGAAGGCTGCACACATGCAGATTGGAGGTGACTTGCATGAGCTTTTTAAGGCGCTACCATTAATACTCTTCCCAACTTCTGGCCAAACAACAGTATATAAAAGCAGCTGGGTCCTAAGTGTCATTGTCCTTCTGAGGGGTTACTTGTTACTAACATCATTAGTAAAACTACCTTTTTCTCAAGCGCAGGGAGCACTAATTTAGGGCAAACAGCACATCGGGGTCGGAGCAGAGCTTCTTTTTAAATCAGACAGCTCCCGAACCCTGCACACGATCCCTGGCAAGGTGACCATCCCCTTCAAAGAATCCCCTCCCATACCTCGGGTCACGTGCTAAAGAGTCACCTACAGACCCCATCTAGGGCTGACAGACCTCCCTCCCCTCGATAAAGTCCAGTGGTGTCCGAGAGACAGCTCGGCATGAGTTAGGAAAAGAAGCCCCCACTCCGCTCGGACCCAGACAAGCCCATTCTCGGGAGAAGCTTCCATGCTTCGAGAGATGGCGAGGGAAGGGGCCCGACGGGCTGGAGGAGACCCTTCCTCGAGCCTCTGCCCGAGCTCTGGCCACGGCGCCGGGCACTGCTCCCCCCCACCCCCCACCCGGGACCCTGGTGCCTGCAAGAACCGGATTCAGAAAGCGGCCCCCCCAAACATCCTCGGGCCTCCTCACATCCCCAGGGTCCCTCTTCCCCCCGAGAACTGCCCACAAGGACCAGATTCCGAAGGCGGGCCCCCCTACGGCCTCGGGGTCCCGGAGCACGGGCAGCCCCGACCCTGACAGGGGGAGCTCGTGGATGGGCCCGTGTGTCCCGCACCCCGGGCTGGGAACCCGACTTTGCTCCTTGCCTTGCCCTCTCCCCTCCATCCCAGTCCTGTCCCAAGGTGGGGGGGCCGGGACACGTGCCGGCCGGAAGGGGGCTACTGGAACCTGGACCGCACCCACCCTCGAACAGAACACGACCCACTGACAATTGGGGAAACTGAGGCTCGGGGGAGAACCGGATTGCCCAAGGTCACTAGTCCGGGGCCCCTTGCCGCCTCCCCCATCCGGGGTCCCGCCAACACCCGCGCCCGGAGAGTTCACCTTACCACCGCGCGCCTCAGTTTCCCCATCACGAAACAAAAAGACCAGGGGTCGGGCAGCAGGAGGGACAGGCGGGGCCTCGGTTTCCCCGTCGGTACAATGGGACCGCGCCCCCACCCCCTTCCCTCCCCTTGGCCCCCCGCCGTGCGGCGGGCCCCAAATGCGCATGCGCAACGGGCGGTCCGGCGCGCCCCCCCCCCCGCGAAGCAAGCCGGGGGGGGGGGGGCGCCACGCCGGGCGGGACGCGCGTGGGGAGGGGCAGCCGCGCGTGGGGAGGCCGGCTTGCGAGCCGTGCGTGGGGGGGCACTTACGGGGCGGCCTCCGCGGCCCGGAACACCGACCGACCGTTGGGCCCGCGGCTGCTCCTGGTCGTCGGGCGGCGGCGGCGTCTCCTCAGCGTCCTTCGGCCTCCGCCTCCTCCTCCGCCTCCTCCTCCGGCCCGTGCCCGTGCCCGTCCCCGTGTCCGCCGCCTCCGCCGCCCCCGAAGCGCCGGGGCCCGACCGTGAGAGACACACAGGGCGCACTCACAACAACATGGCCGCCGCCGCCGCCGCCTCCCCGGCCGCGCGCCCGACGCCGAGGACGCCGCCGCGCGCGCCCCCGACGCCGCCACGCGAGGCACTCTGGGAGTACCTGCGGCCCAGAGGCCCTGGGAGCGCGCACACGCTCGCTCGGGCGCCCGGCGGGCGGAGCGCGCGCACGCACGCACGTTCCCCCCTTCCTATTTCCCTGCGTCCCTCCCAGGCTTGGGGAGCGCGTCCAGCGCGCGGGTTCCCTCCTCTGCCCCTCCCATTGGCTGGAGGAGGTGGCGGCTGCGCGCGCATCCCGCGGGGCCAACCTGGGCCGGGAGAGGAAGGGAAAGAAGAGTGGAACGGGAGCGTGACCGGCCTCAGGGGGAGGGGCTACTTCCGAATCGCCCCTCCCCCACTTCCTGCCGAGCCCCTCATTGTTCTGGTCCCGCGTGGGTTGGCCTTCCCTCACCCTCTCCCTCCGCTCCCCAGCGCGCTATGCGCCTCTGTCCGGGATGGGACGTGTGGCTGGATGGCACGTAGCCGGCGTGGCCTCCGGGAAGCCTTCCCCGAGTGCCCCGCGCCTCGGTTTCCCCCTCTGTAAAACAGGGTCCCATGGCGTGGGTTTTAGGGAAACCCGAGCTGGGGGAGCCTGGCCGAGGCCCCCGCCGTCGCTCCCTGCCTCATTTTTCCCATCTGTCCAACAGGGCGAAGAGCAGCCCTTCCCTCCTAGGCGATCATGAGAACTCCCCAACTCGCCAGGGGTGCCCCTCCTCCCGCCGCCTGCCTCAGTTTCCCTTCTGCCCCACTCCTTCCCCCTTGGGTGGCAGAGTCCTATTAGAGCCGGTATTCTAGATGGGGGGGCCTCCATCTCCGGAGAAGGGGTCGCCCCCCCCATCAGTGAGGTCCGGGGTGACTGACCCTTCAGTGGTTTGTCCTTCCCGTGCATCCTCTGGACACCGCATCCCCACCCCCCACCGCGGGCTTCATGCTTCAGACACGGCCACATTCTTCGATCTGCTCCCAGGGAGGGACCTCAGGGTCCTGCTCATATAGCACCTACTGTGCGCCCAGCGCTGTGCTGAGCCCTCTACACATTACCTCATATAGAGCTTACTGCAGCCAGGAGCTTTGAGAAGCTCATTGGATCCTCACTACAGCCCTGGGAGATCTGTGCTGTCATTATCCCGATTTGACAGATGAGGAAACTGAGGCAGAGAGGCCACGTGACTGGCCCAGGGTCACCCAGCTGGTGCAGCATCTGAGTCTGGGCTTCTAGACCTCCAACTGCTGTACCACCTGGGCCGCTTAGCTGGGGTGCTGGATGCGTACAAAGCTTGGCCCTACTTCCCTCTTCATAAGGTATTAAGACATGATGTTGTCACAACCTGCCTTGCCCAGAATATCCCAGTGTCTCAAACTTTGGTGTTGTTCAGTCCTGTCTGACTCTTTGTGACCAAAGGCGTGGGGCTATCTGGGCAAAGAGACTAGAGTGGTTTGCCATTCCCTTATCTGGGCTTAAATTCCAAGGAATCATGATCTCCATTCTTTTCAGTCAGTTCTACTATAAGGCAAACAAGAAAAAGATCTCCATGAAAACTTCCTTGGGTACAACTTCTATGAGAGTGAAAAGGAATTCCTAGAGAGGGAGTGTCCATTTGTTAACCAAAGGAGACATCCCTTAATTAAGTCTAGGTTTCAGACTAAATTGAGGAAAACGAAACTTTGGTTCACCTGGACTTGTCCTTGACTTTCCTAGAAGGTATCATCTCCAAGGGTGTGCCTCCCAACACCAGCATTTTTAAAATTCTGTGTTGTGGAAACCCTAAAACTGAACTTTGTACCTCAGCATTGTATCATTGTGGAATTTTGCCTTTTATTTCTTGAATGCGATGCCTTGAGTCAAAGATAGATTTTCAATTAATGCTGATGACTCTGCCCTTGAGCTTTCTATGTATCAATGTATAGATGACAGATTCGTGCAAGACAGGCAGAGTACTGAGTTTTTCTTCCACACAGCACAGGAATCTGATAGGAAGGTCAAGCTGTAAGAGTTGTGGCTTCCTTTACAAGGGAGAGGCTTCTTAACCACAGCACTATCACTCTCCAGTCAATAGTAGAAGCAGCTTTTCATGGTTTGAAGAGACTGATGCCCTAGAGTGCTCTGTCCCCCAGCAGATCATAGACCAGGTGTTAAGTGGCCTTAATGATTAATGCATAGTGGCAGACCATCAGAAGAGTTTGTCAGTGGCTTTTGGAGGAGTCACTGGCAGCCCCTTCACATGGGTGCCCTGGGCAGACATGTCCCACTGTGTATGTCCCATGTGAGCACCCCTGTGCAGAGATAGTCTTTCCAATGAATGCATGTATGGATTTGTGAAAGAAGAAGCACAAAACTTAGGAGGGAAATGTTCTGTCATTATTTATTTACTGGTTTATGCATTAAATGTCCTATCTTTACACTGTGTGTCATCTGCCTACTAGGGAAAATAAACTCTCTATTTGTGCTTTCGGGAGCCCTGGTGTGAAGAGGCTTCTGACCCACAGAGTACTTCAGTGGCCTTTCTCATTGTTAGGCAGTGACTCATTCTGTTGGCTGTGACCTCCCAGTCTGAGGCACTGCTGGTGGATGGACTTCTACCTTGAGAAATAGTCCAACGTAGCCCATGTTACTGTAAAGCCTAACCTCTGCAGAGGCAGCTAGGAGGCAGGTGGATAGAGAGAGCACAGGACTTAGAGTCAAGAAGACGTGAGTTCAAATGCCTCCTCGGACACTAGCCACATGACCCTGGGCAAGTCAGTCTGCCTGCCTCCATTTGTCCCTCCATAAAATGGAAACAACACAATGCCTGCCTCCAATGAGAGACTAGTTGTAAAGCCCTTAGCACAGTGCCTGGCATGTGGTGAATGTTGTAGTGCCTGTTCTGTGTTAACTGCTACTTTCCAGTTCTGCTAACTGTATCTTTGTTGCATCTGACTCTGTGACCACATTTGGGGTTTTTTTGGCAAAGATCGTCAAGTGGTTTGCCATGTCCTTCTTTAGCCTATTTTACGGACGAGGAAACTGAGGCAAACAGGGTGAAGTGGCTTGCCCAGAGTCACACAGCTAGGAAGTGTCTGATGCCAGATTTGAACTCGGGTCTTCCTGACTCCAGGGCCAGCACGCTATCCATTGCACCACATAACTGCCCTAGGTAAACCTAGGTTAATTATGGGAATCAGCCCATCTTAGGTTTCCTCCCAAAGCAACACTCACGTATATCTGAGGCTGATGAATCTTGAGTGTGGCAAGGATGAGGCATGAGCTTAGCTCCTGTGCCCTGTCCTGTCTGACCACCACTCAGAAGAGCCTCCAGGGACCTCAGATAGGACCAATCAGCACTCACCTTCAGGGCCTCACTGACAGCAGGGCTTTGGGGTCAGAGAGGCAGGAGCAATCCCACGTCAGGTCGAATCCTTCCCCTGGATACTGGTGCTTGGATTCCCATGGAGAAGACAGTGCAGATCCAAAAAAAAAGAAACCTTGTGGGCCTGGAAGTGCTCAGAGGGCTGGACCAGCAGTATCTGCCTTCCAAGGGCCCCTGATGCATCAGAGATCTGGCAACAATTCCTCTCTGCCTTCGGGAATGTTCCGAACTTAGACTTCTGTTCTTGATGCCACCCTTTAGGCCACAGGGCTAAGTCTGCCCCCTCAATCTCCATGCAAAGCATTTGCTGCCAGAGGTTGAGGAATGGGCAGGAGATGCTGCCCACCTCAATCACCCTTGGATTAGTCTTGAACCTTGAACCAGGCCTAAAGGTAACCAAGGATGAGGGCAGCCCCAGTCAGACCGTCCAGGTGTAACATTGCCCACCCTGGCCACCACTGCCTGCAGGCCAGGAGGGCTGTGTTCATTCCTCCCCCAGGGTTTCTGAGTATCCCTGTGGGCAGTAGGCATGTGTAGGAGTCTATAAATGACTCCTACCCTTACAGTATTCCCCTGAAAAAAGCTTTTACGTGATGCTTCCATCCCCCACTCCCTATCATCCCAAGTCTTTTCTGTTCTTTGTGACTAGACTGGAAAATGTGCCTCTACTTCCCCTCTTATCACTTTTCTTAACCCCTGACAATCAGGCTTCTGACCTGATCACTCACTCCACCAGCCCTACTCTCTCCAGAGTGACCAGTGATCATTGGCCTTTTCTCCAGCCTCTTTCTCCTTGATCTCCCACTCCGCATCCTCTGACACTTACTTGATCACCCTCTCTTCCTTGACACTCTTTTCTCTAGATCTTTGGGACACCCTCTCTCCTTCCTGGTTCTCCTCTCACCTAGATCTGACTGCTCCTCTCTGGATCCTCCTCTAGATCCCTGCCTCTAACCATAGGCATCCCCCAGAATGCTTGCTTCTCTTCTCCCTCTAGGTGACCTCACTCGATGATCTCATTAGCTCCCATGGAGTTCATTACCATCTCTGTGCTGATTCTCAAATCTACCTTTTTTGCCTCAAACTCTCTGCCAACCTCCAATTTCTCATCTCCAACTGCCTTTCAGACATCTTGAGCTAGATATACAGTAGACATCTAAAATTCAACATGCCCAAATTGAGCTCTGTTTTTCCCCCCGAACCTTCCCTACCTCCAACCTTCCCTATTACAGTAGAGGACTTCTCAGTCTCCCAGGCTCACAATCTAGGTGTCATTTTCAAGTTTTCACTATCTCTCAACCAGCTGGGCCTTCTCCAGTTATCCTGACCAATATCTGGCCACTGGACCCACATGGTTCTGGAAGAGAAAGTGAAGCTGGTGACTTTGCACAGCGCTCCCTCACTCAAATCAAAGTCAATTGCAAGTTACATCATCATCTCCCTGATGTCATGGTCCTCTTCGAGAACAAAGGACAACCACACAACCATACAATCTCTCAACCACCATATCCAATCTGTTCCTAAGGCTTCTCCATTCCACCTTTGCAACATCTCTCAAACATGCAGCCTTCTCAATCATAAACAATAATGTGGAAGGCATTGTGCTAAGCTCTAGGGATACAAAAAGAGGCAAACAACAGTTTCTGCCCTCAAAGAGCTTACCATCTAACAAAAAAATATGCAAAGCAAGCTATATACGGGATAAACAGGAGATAATTAACAGACGGGAAGGCAGCTGGGTGATGCAGTGGATAAAGGGCAGAGCCTGGAGTCAGGAAGACTCATCTTCCTGAGTTCAAATCTGGCCTAAGACACTTATTAGCTGTGTGATCCTGGGCAAGTCACTTGCCCCTGTTTGTCTCAGTTCCCTCATCTGTAAAATGAGCTGGAGAAGGAAATGGCAAACCACTCCAGGATCTCTGCCAGGAAAACCCCAAAATGGGATCGTGAAGACTCAGACAACTCAAAAATGACTCAATGACAATGAAACAGAAGGCACTAGAATGAAGAAGGGTTTGAGAAGGCTTCCAGTAAAAGATAGATTTTGTGGGGACTTAAACCAGGGACATCAGCAGTCAGAGCTTCACAGGGAGAGCACTCCAGGCATGGGGGACAGCCAGAGAAAATGCCAGAGGAGGCGGGGAGGGGAGGTGAAGGGAGAGGAAGGGGAAGGGGAGAGAGAGGGGTCGGAGGGGGGAGAGAGAGAGAGAGAGAAAGAGAGAGAGAGAGAGAGAGGAGGGAGAGAGGGAGAGAGAGAGGAGAGAGAGAGAAAAAGAGAGAGAGAGAGAGAGAGAGAGAGAGAGAGAGAGAGAGAGAGAGAGAGAGAGAGAGAGAGAGAGAGAGAGAGCGTTTCTATGAAGATGTAAGATGGGGAGGCAATGATTAGCCCCACTCCACTTAAGAGAGAACACTTCTTGATCTAGTCAAGCAGAACTAAGTGTGAACAAGACCTGAATACCTTCTAGGGTCAAAGACATTTCAATTAGCCCAGATGAGAAGTCTTCCTTCCACAACCTGAAGTGGGGTTGACATTATCCTCATCTCTGCCTCCTGGTTTCCCTGGCTTCCTCCAAGTCCTAGCTAAAACCCCACCTTCTCCATGCAGCCTCCCTCTGTTAACTATGTGCAAGCCCTCCTCTACCTAGCTGGTATCATATCATCCCTTCTGTCCTGTCTCCCCATCACACAGTGGCACATGGTGAGCTCCTCAAGGGCAGGGACTGTCTTTGCCTCTTTTTGTATCTTGAGTGTTTAGCACTGTGCTTGACATATAGTAGGTGCTTAATAAATGCTTTTTGACTGTTTGGGGAAAAAATCAGAAGGTACTAGACATAGAAAACACGAAATAATGTCACCAAAAATGAAAATGATTCCATTTTAACACACAGGAAATTACTTGGTACTGATCTGAGAGTCATTCCTAAGTCCTGATGTCTGCACACAGTCAGACTACAGACTTGTTAGAGAAAAGATCAGAAACAGGCCAAAGTCAGAGAGACAGAGAGTCAGAGGTGGCTTACAAATGAAGCAACTCACTCCTGACCTAGGGAAACACATCACAGATCGAAAGAGAGACTGGAATGAAGAAAAGACCTTGCCTGTTCGCTCTGGTGATTTTGGTGATTTTCAACCATGTACATCATTGTCAGAACAATCAAACC
Organism: Trichosurus vulpecula; assembly: GCF_011100635.1. Lineage (NCBI taxonomy): Eukaryota > Metazoa > Chordata > Mammalia > Diprotodontia > Phalangeridae > Trichosurus > Trichosurus vulpecula. The sequence goes on along the minus strand of NC_050575.1, from coordinate 412,564,999 downwards.
TAAGGCATTCCTCAGTCATCACTAACTCAACAAGGGGAGACATTTGGCAGCCAGAGGCAACACTGGGTATAAATTCATTTGTAAACTCTTATCGTGGTCAAAGACAAAAAACAGTCCTATGTACAACAATTTATTTGTAGCATATTTTTTGCGGGGGCAACACTTTACAAATATTATCTGATCCTGGCAGGTAGGTGCTAGTATTATTTGCATTTTACAGTTGAGGAAACTGAGGCAAACAGGTTAAGTAAACCTCCCTCCCTTCATTGCAGAATGATGAGGGACCTTGAATGTAGGGGGGAAGGGAATAAGTATTTATAAAGCACCTACTATGTGCCTGCACATAGTAGGTACTGCGTAGATGGAATATTCCATGTACTGTAGCTACAGTTACGTGATAGTTTGTCTTGCTGACCTGCTTTTTTCCTCCTCCTTTTTTAATCTTTGTAATCAGAGATGACTCACTGGGCAGGGGACTGGGGTGGGGAGAGGGATCCACTCTGAAATGAATGTCAAGTCAAAACAAAGACGTCACTATGAGTAAGATAAACTTTCTAAAGGTCTTCAAAAGGTTTATAGAAGAGCCTGATGGAACACAGAGACACAGCAGAGGTAAAACCAGAGTTTGGCAAATCATCCAAAGGGCATTTAAAGATGAAAACAGAAGAAATAGAGACAAGTGGTAAAGAGGGGTGAAAACCTTACAAAGACCAACTTCCTTTCACCATCCAGGACAATGAAGCTGAGACAGAAATGACAATCAAGGGAACAAAGATGGGGAAGCAGCTGGACTAGACTGTGCAGAGAGGAGAGATCCATGCTGGGATCGATCCAGAAGGTGCTCAAGGAGGGAAAGATACTGAAGGCGCTCAGAACTGTCACACCTTATGCCTTACACCTTACACACATACCTTATGCCTCTCCCCAAAAGATGGAGAGCTTCTAGGCCGACCTTCCCTAGAAACATTTTTATGGGAACATCCTCCTCCCCACCCTCTTTGTAACAATCCTCCATGCTCCTATATGAGCTGGATTCCTGGTTGGAATGGACTAGAGGCTGAAGGGGAATGGTATGGAGAGAAGCCAAAACCGAGGGACAACTGGTCAGGTCTGATATAGAAATGATTTGGGGGAGATGGGGGGAGCTTTGTTTGTCCTGGATGGCTCCCCTTCTCACTCTGTGGTCGTGTCACTGAATGACTGTTACTCTGACAGAAGCAGAGACTGTCAGAGCTAAAAAAGACCTAGTTCAACCCCTGGTCTTATAGGTGAGCCATATGAGGTTCAGAGAGGGGAAATCAGAGTGTGGGTTAACATTAAGGAGAAAGTAGAAGGTGAGGGAAGCCAGCCCTCAGAAACAAGTCTGTTCCCTTCTGGCCTCAGAGATCTGGGTCCTGACTGGGGGCAAGGAGGAGGAAAGAGAAGGCTCTGAGGCAGGTGAGCAGGAGGTGAAACTAGTCAGAGCCCATTGTTATCAAGGGCTACGTTGGGGACCCAGAGCTGGACACCTTGAGAGGTTTGCATGCTTTCCAGTTCTGTTAATGTGATGATCAGACAGTCCTAAGAAGAGAGAGGAGAGTCTCCCTTTGGGGCTTGAGACTGGTCTTAGCACAATCATTGAGACCCAGAAACATGTGACTCACCTCAGGTTACATGGGTGGCAGAGTCTAGATTTTAATTTTCACAAGGGCAATCCCAGTGATGAGGGTTTGGGGTGAGAGGTGCTCGACACCCCAAAGTACCGACACGCCGGGTCCTGCCGAAAGAATTCAACTCAAGTTTTCTCAGCCAAGGGAAAAGATAAAGTGTATTAAGAGTTAGCCAAATAGGCCTGCCCCAAGACATCCCACCCCTTGCGACGCCTGTAAGGAAAGTGGGCCAGACCAATCTGAGCTAGATTGGATCTGACCAACTTCATGGAGGCAAAATGGAGATTATATACACAAAGGTTGTGGGAGGGATTGAGGGGTGGTCTGGGGTGACCAGAGGAGGGGTCTAGGGAAGGACTTAAGGAGGAGTCTAAGGAGGAGCCTGAAAGGACTGGGATCAGGTCAGACTCCCGGGTGGGGGAAATAGCTGAAGGCTATATGGAAATGACAACCCATAAAGGGCTGGGGTAGCGGAGCTAGGGTATAGATATTTTGGTCAGGATTAAGGATGGGAAACAGGATTAAGGGCGGGAGGTCGTTGGGAAGACAAGATTAAGGGTAGGAAACAGCTGGACAATAGAGGACTGGGCAAGGTAGGCATTTGGGCTTAATGGTTATAGCCTCAGGCCAAGGCTAGATCCAGTGGGAAGATTCAAGGAGAATTCAAGGGTTCAAGGGGTTCCCAGAGACTGTGCCCTCATCCGGTATAACAATTAAAATGAAAATTGGGGTTCAAGGCCGTCCTTGCCTGTTCAGAGAGACAGCCTGGCTAGCTGATGCCAAGGTGGGGGTGGCAGGGATGGATTGGAGTGTCCAAGGAGCAGCCAGGAGGCCAGTGTTGCTGGGTGGGAGAGTCCATGGGAGGAAGCAAAGTGTAAGAAGCCTAGAAAGAGGGGAACTGGAAAAGAATGAATAGAGGTCGGCCTAAAACCAAGCATGTAAATTGAGGGGTGTAGACTGGGAATTTGGTAGGAGTGCAGGGGAAGGGAAGATCAGAGAATGCTGTGGCTATCAGGGAAGACTTTATTGAGGGGGTGGCTTGGATGGAGCGGGGAGAGAAACTTTCGAGTCGTTGCTATATCAAGGCAGGTTATTGAAGCTACAGCATCCAGATGGGTCGCCGCTGTGGATGGTCCTAATGAGGGCATCGGTATCTCTCAGACTTGAGGTTAAGGGCAGCAGAAAGAGGAAGAGACCACTTAGCCCCTGGCTGGGTGTCCCAAAATGGATCCTTCCACTGTGGCTGCAGAAATAACTGTGTTGATAGCAGAGAGGACCAGAGATCTTGGTGGGGCCTCGACCTGGGGTAGCAGGACAGCTCTGAGGAGTCTGGGCAGTTCTCCCGACCCATGAATCGGTGCTTCTGTTCCTTGGTGCTGCTGGGTCTGACTCAGGGTTTGGGTCTGGGCAGTGATGACCCTGTGTCTGGAGGTCAATGACAGCTGTACCCTCTTGATGACATGCAGCATACTAGAGCCCATTTTTACTGTTCACATGACCTTGACAACTTGATTGGCTTCTTGGAGGCCTCAGTTGTCTCACCTGTAAAATTAGGAGTTTGGACTAAGTGGTTTCTCAGATTCCTTCCAGCTGCACATCGAGGCCTTGCGAGTCTTTCCCTAGGATGTGGGGCCTGCCTGTTCTAGAGAATGCAGGCCTTTGGGGGCAGATATCAGGGGACAAGGTGGCTCCCCCCCAGGGGGATTTCAGACCTGGGTCATTGCTTACAATGTAGAAGGAATATCAAGGAGGTCAAATCTGGCCTCAGACACTTACTAGATGTGTGACCCTGGGTAAGTCGCTTAACTCCGACTGTCTCGAGAAAAGGGGGTGGGGGTGGGGGGGTGGAATATAAGGAAGAGCCACAAGGTTACCTCCTTTGGACCCTTCAGGATTTCATTGGTCCCAAGGCTTCACTGGATGTGGGTTCTTGGCACTATCCTCATCCCCACCGCAACGCACCCCTGGCAGGCCACAACACCTCTACGGCTCTTCCTTCTGTGTGTATCCTAAGATTTGGCTCATAGGAGCATAGATGAAAAGCTGAAAAGGACCACAAAGGCCATCTAAAACTGTCCCATCATTCTATGGATAAGGAAACTGAGGCCCAAGACCATGTCCCCCCAGAAACTCCCCACCTAGGACTGACCCAAGTTATTGGAACTTTCAGAAAAATCTGTTCCCTCTCCATCTCACCTCTGACCAGCTCACATGTTCCTGGTCACACAGGACCTGGAGAATATATTATACAGCCTTTCTCACACATATTATCAACAGTCATATGCTGTGTGTCTCATTCCTCTTTACCTCACCTGCTACTGTGACTCAGCTGTGATGGCAGCTGCCCATAATTTATAACCATGCTGTTTTACCAGAATATTAGTGCTATAAAGATGACCCTCGATGCCAGGAAGCAGCTTGGGGCAGCCAAAAATGACACCACCCACTTTCCGCAAGACAATCCAGCCTTCTCTCTATTCTTCTTTGGGTCTGGGTTCAGCTTACTCTGCACCCACAGTGTCTGTCCAAGACACTGACTCAATGGGCTGTCTGTCCAACATATCATAGTCTGGGCAACTAGTGTATTTCATCCACTTGGTGTGTCCTGTGTGCATGGTTAGACCAAACTCTTTGGAGTGATTATGGATTTCATTGCGGAGGCCTGGGGTATTCCATCGCTTGATGCCATGACCTCTCCAGACAGGAATACTTTCTTTAGAGATCCGAGGGCGCAAGATAAGGAGCTCGGTGGCTTTGTCCAGTATTTCTGACCAAGTTATAGACCAAATAGGAATTAGTGCTAATGCCCCCACCAAACCTCTAGTTGTAAGACCTCCCTGGTAATTTATTCCAACCCATGTCTGACCAAGAGCTCTACAATTTCGCCAACCAGTGGTTGTTCAGTCTCTGAAGACCGCCAGTATGGAAGAGTCCATCGTGCTAGTGCTAACCTTGAGCCTTGATATGCCCCTTTGTGACTTCTGCCTCTTGCTGGCGTCTAGAGTCTTGGTGGCCGGTGCCTCACAGGGCACTTCTGTGTCATCCTCTCCTTTACAGACCAAGTCGATGGAGTTTAGGGTTGACTGTCCCTCCAGGTGGGAGGAGGGGCTTGTGTTTATATATCTAACCCTAAATAGCTCATGGCTAATGGCCCTGGAATTGAGAAAAAGCCTTGCATTCCCCTCACTTTTTTTTTTTTTAACAAAGTGACTATTTTAACAAAGTTGGTAGTAAGATGGATTTCTCTAAAGTTACCTCTCTAACATCCAACAGGTGTCTTGGACAGCAAGGCTGGGGCCTGCTGTGTGTTGTACATCATCAGTGGGGGCCATAACGTCTGGGAATTTATGAAACTGTACAGCAAGTATAGAAAGAGCGTATTAGAATTCAGAACTGAAAGGGATGCTCTCATCCACCCTCCCATTGTATGGAAGAGAAGACTGAGGCCCATAGAAAGGAAGGGATTTGCCAAAAGTCACACAGGTGACTTTAAGTAGGCAGAGCCAGAAGCAGGGAGGATGACTCCAAATCTGGCCTTGTCACCTACAGCTCCATTTTTTTTAACGTCCTTTTTCATCCCATCTGTCCTTCCCTTCTTGGAGGAAAATCTTATCCCAGGCTTAAAAACATCCCAGAGAGAACCCAGTTCAAGGCTGGCAAGATGATCCCGTATCCTGTGAGATCTCCAGGAAATGAGTCTCTCCAGACCCAGTAATTAATTCACTGCCGACCGTGTCTGCCTGTCGGCCAATCACAGAGCATCTGCCGCAGTTCCGTGGTAGTAGCCGCGCAGCCCCGAGGCTTGGCTGCTCGCGGGGACGCGATTGCAAGCTGGGAGGCGGTGGCTCCTGGAGAGGCTGTGTTATTAAAGCTGTTGTTGCAAGTGGGGCGCCCGCAGGGGAGTCACCCAGACCAGTTTGGCAGGAATGAGGATGGTGCTGAAGCAAGGCATGAAAATAAAGGAGAAGCGGGTATGCAGACGGCCCTCCTCCCGCAGGGTGGGGATGGACAGGAGAGTCCCAGAAACACTGCGAGCTGGAGAGGCATGAAGCCTCCAGAGGGCGTCTTCCCACAGCGTTTAAGGAAAGCAGCCGGGAAGGCGGACTCCAAACCTACGGCAGCGCAAACCACAGTTGGCTGAGTTGGCGACTGTAGTGCAGTGGGCGTAGTCCAGGGCTGGGAGCCAAGAGACCCGGGTCCGAGCCCAGAATCTTCCAGCTCCTGTGGATAAGGTTATGTGTTAGCCTCAGCGTGAGATCCTTCGATGTCATCAATTATAGGGGCTCCAGGTGGAGCGGTGGATAGGAAGATGAGTCTTCAGACACTTCCTAGCTGTGTGACCTGGGCAAGTCGCTTGACCCTGTTTGCCTCAGTTTCCACATCTGTCAAATGAGCTGGAGTAGGAAATGGCAAACCACTCCAGTATCTTTGCTTTGAGCCTCATCAAACATTTCCCTCACAACAGCTTTGGGATGTGGGTAGTTTCTCCATCTTACTGGCCCAAGGTCACACAGTCAAAAAGCCAAGTCGGGGAGCATTGCCTGAGCACCTTCTGTGTTCCAAGCACTGTGCTAAGTGCTAGCGATTGGGATACAAAGAAAGGCAAAGTAATTCCTGCCCTCAAGGAGCTCCCCATCTAAAAGACTGTTTCCAATTGGAAATTGTCAGACCCAGGATTTCAGGTCTTCTGTTTCCAAAACAGCTGTTCTTTCCACTCCTCAACAAAATAGAAAGGTGCTCTCCATCTGCCACCCTTTGCCCCATTCCCACCCCCCAAAAGAGGAGATGCCACCTGAATCAAAGGAAGAATGTGCTAGAAACAGTGCTGTTTCAGGAAGTAGTGAGCTCCCTGTCACAGGAGGTCTTCAAGCAAAATCATTTAGAGACTTCTGTTGAGGCACTGGTCTGAATGAACAAACAGCCCCCAGGCACCTGCCAAGTCTGGATTCTATGAGTTAAATGTGAAAATAATGTGGCATTGAACTGTTCAAAGGTTGGAATAATAATTAAAAGAGATGAGGATGACAAGGGTTTCAGAATTTCTTGTTTATGATCTCTTTTTATTAGAGTTAATTTTAATTTCTCCCCTGGAAGCATCGAGGTGGCAGGGAGATGAGTTCAAATCCAGCCTCAGACACTTCCTAGCTGTGCCTCAAGTCTGCCTTGGTTTCCTCATCTGTCAAATCTATCTTCCAGGGCTGTGGTGAGAATCAAATGATATAATATTTGTAAAGCACTTACTTAGCACAGCGTCTGGCACACAGTAGGACTATAGAAGTGTTTATTCCCTTCCTTCTGTCTAGAAGTCTACAATGCCCTTTGCATACATTTTCTCATTTGAGCCTCACAGTGATTTCATAAAATTGAGTATCCTCATTTTATAGAAGGGGTAACTAATAAGGGTGTAAAGGTAAATGTTTAACAACCAGTCCTCCAAAGGCAAAAAATGTAAGCAGGACACACTCTAAATTTAATCTGCATTAACACTGCCTTAAGTCTAGACAATCTACCAAACAATCAATTCAGCCATGATTTGTCAAGTTGTTTGATTTCTGAGGTGCCAATGCTCACTCTGAAATCTCACCCCTGACACTGATCCCCTGAGAGGCTAACTGATTCCACACCTGGGAAATATCCAAGGTGGGATTTGAGGCAAGGTCCAGGCTTCATCTACTGGACCACATAAAGCTCTGGCAGCTCCCTACAGAAGCCCAGTCCCCAACTAGCAGCTTCCTTCCCATCCTTTGCTCTCTTCCTGCCCTCTCTCATCCCTGGGCATTTGCCCTTTCCAGCCCCATGCCAGGAAGCCAACCCGAGGTGTCACCTTTCTCTGACCCCTTGAGGACACTCATCTTCTCCTCCCTCATTTCAGCGCTGCTTGCATCCCAACCCTCCTCTCACCAATCTGCTATCTCCTTGGGAGGTAGTTGGTGTCTCCCCTTGGGGACAGACTGAGGGATGAGCTAGCTACTCTAGGAATGTCTAGGCAGAAGACCCAAGGCCTGAGGGGCATGGGAAACCGCAGGGGGGAAGCTGCAGCCAGCAGAAGAGGGATAGGAGTGCTCTGTTTGGCCCCAAGGAATAGAATTATGAATAGGCAAATTAAAGAAAAGTTTTCTAACCTTCTCTCCCAAAGGAAATGGACTGCCTGGTTCAGAAAGCTGCGCTGGAAGGATCATTGAGTCAAACCCCTACATATTACAGAGGACAATGAAACCCAAGGCATTCAAGGGACTCAGCAGTCGGGGTGGGGGGAAGGGGGATTTGAACCCAGGTCCTCTGACTCAAGGCTTTTCCCACTACACATGGAGTCCGACTCTCAGAACTCTTCAGAGTATGATTCCCTACTTGCCCAGGTGAAGAAGAGAGGAACCTTGTTCAGGTGTGGGTGGCCATGGACCCCTCCACGCCCTGTCACATTCTGGGACCCTGACTGTGTGAGCCAATCCATAAGGCAGCCAGGCCCCAGATGGGACTCTGCAGTGACAGCCATTCTTTTCTTTGGTTACAGCTCTACGGGGCTTCTGGCATCTCCGAAAAGGGTCTGCCTACAACCTGGAGCCAGCTTCTCCCCCATCTCCAACAACTCTCTTTCCTCATTACAAATTCCTTCCCTGCCATTTTCTCCTTTGTCCCCAAACTGCTCCAAGGGGTCTGTTATGAAACAGTGGCCAGTTATGAAACAGTATATGATGAATAGGACATGATGCCATGTCCTCTCCAGACAGGAATACTTTCTTTAGAGATCTGAGGGCACAAGATAGGGAGCTTGGTGGCTTTGTCCCTGTCCTGAGCCTCCAGGCTCAGGGACCTTGTCAGGGTCAGGTGTGCCTGGACCTCCCAAGCCTCATCATAATTACCCCTTGGCTAATACCTCAGATTGTGCCCCTTCTCCTTCCCAACCCATTCTAAATTTGCCCTGGTGCTAGATTTCCCGGTTCTCGCTCAGCACACAGAGGATTAGGATTAGATGGTACTAGTCCAAGAGGCCTTAACCTGGGGTTCGTGGGCAGATTTCAAGGGGTCCATGAATTTTGATGAGAAAAAAAATTACATCTTTATTTTCACTAAAGTCCAACTGAAAGTTAATTGTTTCCTTCTGTCATGACTGTAAGCAACAAAGGAAGGTTTTGAGAAGGGACTTGTAGGCTTCACCAGAGGGGGATCCAGAACACAAAAAGGTTGAGAATCCCTGATCTGAGCCAATCCCCCTGTTTAAAAAAAAGGAAATGGAGGCAGAGGGTGGCATCTCTCTCTCCTCTGACACTGCCCTGTGCAGGCTGCCACCATCTCACACCTGGACTGTGGCGATAGCTTCTGGGGGGGTCTGCCTGTTTTGGGTCTCTCCCTTACTCCAGCTACCAAAATGATTTTCCTACAGCACAGATCTGACCTGTCACTCCCCTTCTCAACAAACCCCTCATTCTCTATGGCCTCCAGGGGCAAATACAGACCCCTGTTTGGTATTCAAAGGCCTTCCTAACCACCCCTCCCCTTCCTCCTTTTCCAGTCTTCTCACACCTCACTCCCTGACATGAGGTCTTCAATCCAGTGACCCTGGCCTCCCAGCTGTCCCATGAACAAGCCCTTCCATCTCTGGACTCTGCTGTCCCCCAGGCCTGGATCATGCTCCCTCCACCGCTCTGACTCCTGATCTGTCTGGCTTCCTCTATGTCCCCACTAAAATCTCACCTTCTGCAGGAAGCCTGCCCAACCCATCTTCATTCCAGTGCCTTCCCTGTATTAATTATTCCCTATTTTTACTGGATATAGCTTGACTGAATTTATTTGTTTGCATGCTGTCTCCCCCATTAGACTGTAAGCTTCAGGGACTGTCTTTTTGCCTCTCTTTGTATTCCCAGGGCTTAGCATAGTGCCTGGCATATGTCCGTGCTTAATAAACATCTGGTGATTGATAAAGAGCAGAGGCCAGACTTACACTCAGTTCCCTGATTCTAAATGTCTAGCCTTTCACACTAGACTACCCTGTCCCAAGTGAAGTCAAGCTGCTCTCCTTCCAGAGGCCAGTCTCTTCATTTGCTGCTTCAGGCCCTTTGTCCTGTTGGCCAAACTCCAGGTGTAATCATTAACTCAGCTCAGACTCAGGCTCAGTCTCTGCCCCTCGATGCCCACAACACCTGTTGGTGACAGCTTGGAGACAATGAAGGAAGAGGAGGAAAGGCCGCCATTTCCCAGGGATGCAGAGCCCGCCAAGCTGAGGCTTCGGAGGGAGCTGGGGCTGGCCAGCGCTGTGTCGCTGATCGCAGGCTGCATGATTGGCGCAGGGATCTTTATGAATCCTCAACATGTCCTCTACCAGATGGGGAGCCCCGGGGGGAGCCTGCTCATCTGGGCTGCCTGCGGCATCCTGGCCACCCTGGGAGCACTGTGCTATGCGGAGCTGGGCACACTCATCACCGAGTCTGGCGGGGACTACATCTACATCCTCAGGACCTTCGGGTCCCTCCCTGCCTTCCTGGTGATTTACGTATCCATCTTGTTGGTCAGACCCGCTGCCATTGCTGCTATGTCATTGACCTTCGCAGAATACGTCGCGGCTCCCTTCTACCCTGGCTGCACCTCGCTGCCCGAGGTGCTGGTCAAATGTGTGGCATCTGCCTGCATCATGATCCTCACCTTGGTCAACTGCCGGAGCGTGAGGCTGGCCACTGGGATCACGAATTTGTGCACCTTAGCCAAGGTCTTGGCGCTGCTGGTCATCATTGGCGGAGGGCTCTGGGTCCTGGTCCAGGGTCACATGGGGGAGACCCTCCAGAACGCCTTTGCAGGTACCACCCAGCAGCTGGGAAGCATCAGCATCGCCTTCTACCAGGGCCTCTGGTCTTTCAATGGGTGGAACAATTTGAATTTGGTGACCGAAGAGCTCAGGAACGCAGACGTGAGTGCCCTCCCTCCCTCCCTATCAATCACACGTTGGGAGGCTCTGTTTTAATCACCTGGTGGCCTTATTTCACATTGTTTCAGGGCCCTAAGAGGCCCTCCCAAAAGCTGTTTGCTTAATTTGATGGCGCTATGGGAAGCCTGCCGTGCAGCGAGAGGGATAGCCAGGAGCCAATTCAGTCACCATCTGAGCACCTACTTGGAGCTAAGGGCACAGAGCTAAAAAAAGAAAAAAAAAACCCATACTAACAGGAAGCAGTTGGGTAGCACTTTAAAGTTTGCAAAGCATTTTATGTCATCTTAGTTTAGAGGCTCAGAAAATTTAACTGGCTTTGACCAGGGGCCTACAGCTTGCAGGGCTCCCAGAAGCCTTGCCCACCATTCTGTTCCCCCACATCTTACCTTCAGCAAAATAGCGGGCTCTCTGACTCCAGGGAGCCCACGGTCTCCTCTGGTGGGATTGCACAGATAAAGAGGCTATGGGGTGGGGGTGGGGGGCATGGGAGCTGCATCCAAGAGCTCCAGGACAGCTGGAGGAGGGACTCCTCCTTCACAGCTAGGGGATCAGGAAAAGTTTCCCCAGAGTCAGTCAGTCAGTCAACAAGCACTGAAGACTGCTGGGTACAATGCTAAATGCCCAGGGCTGTGGATGCTCTGGGAGCTTTCATCCTAAAAAGAGGGGCAAAACTTTGGATAAAGCCCAGAAGACTGCTGCAGGATGGATTGTATCGCCCACAGGAGGACCATCTGTGCCAGTGGGCACTAGTGGGAGAGGAGGAAACCGGCCAACCAATGGTGGCTCGGTCTGGAGCATTCTGGAGAAGGGGAGCAGAGGCAGACAGGTTGGGAAGGTGTGGAGGGCTCTGGAGGGCAGGCTGAGGAACTGGCCATTTGGCCCTAAAGCAAGGCCCTTTCCAACCTGAAATGCCAACTCATTTTAAAAAGCCAGCCAAGCAGTGGGCCAGGAGAACCCAGGAGGGGCAAAGTGGAGAGGGCTGGGAGGGAAGTTTCTGCCCTGTGGGGCTCCCCACCCCATTCCCCAACACTGCCTCTGCAAGTGAAGCCTTAGGAGTGCTGAGTGGACAGCAGGAGGGGCAATGAGGGAGGGGCAATGAGGGAGGGTCCTCTGCCTCCTGCTAGCTCCCCTAGGGTCCCCTGGAGCGGGACTGGAGGCTGGTTGGGAGGGGTCCAGCCCTGCAGCCGTCCCCTGCCCCACTGGGGGATGTGACTGCCAGGGCAGCAGCTTGATGGGTAGAGGCTAGGGATGAGCCTGGGGAGCCTGCTGGGGAGACAAAGTGCCATAGGGGCCCTGGGGATTCTGAGGCTCACTAACATGGGCCCTGGGACCAACCTCTTCCTCTCCTCAGGCCTCAGTTTTCCCCTCAATGAATTAGAACACGAATACTTTCAGAACCCATCTCATAGGGGTGTGGTGAGGACCATGCACGAGGAGGCTTGGAAACCCTTAGAGTGCTAGGTGGGAGGAGGGGCAGGGTGGGGGTGGGCTGGGGTGGGGAGGGGGTACTGCTGTTGCTGTTTTTGCTATGACCTTATTCCAGGGGCCCTGCGAAATGAGGGTGACCTGAGAGTCCTGGCAGGGGTAGTTTCCCCAGGGATAGACACCTCACATGGAAAGCAGACCTTCATCCCTTGACTCAGGAGGCTTTAATGAAGAGTGAACTTCGTTGGGGGGAAAGAGAGGGGAGACAGTCCTCCAAGGCCATCCCTGCCCTCCCCTCCCCCAGGGCTCCTGGGGAGGAGCTGCTGCCAAACCTCTGCTCTGGGCTTCGGGCTGTCCTGGGGACTCCCCTAAGTGCCTCCTGGGCTGAGAGAGCATTAACCATTCATCCAGAGAGTGCTGGGAAGGCCAGCTGACCTCTCCTCACATCTTCTTCTAGGAATCCAGTGCTCAGGTCAGGTATGAAGGGAGAACCAGCCCTCGGATCCCACAAGTGCAGCGGTGCATTAGCTCCTATTTATTTGCTTACCCATCACAGGCGCTGAGCGTTTAAGAATTGTTTTTTTTTTTAACTGATTTATCTTAGTATTTTCTGTAACCATACCTTTACCAGACTGTGTGCTGGTAAATGTTTAACTACTGGCTCTCCAAAGGGAGCAAAATGTATCCCCGACAGATTTGAAAGTTTCATCTGCATTATTCCCATTTCCCCCATCACTTCCTTAAGACTAGAGAAGAACACACAATAAAGCAAGCTCTGATTGGTTGTGTTTGCTCATTCCAAGGTGTAAATGTTTATCCTGAAATTTTAACAATCAACTTTCTCAAGCAGGTACCAGCTGACTCCAGGACACACCTTGCCCTTATACTTCCAGTCTTGTCCAACATCCCTTCTTCTTCTCCTCCTCTTCTCTTTCTCCCTTCTCTTTCCCTTCTTCTCTCCTGCTCCTCCTCTTCCCTTTACCTAACACTGTTCTGAATCCAGGGCTGTCTGTCTTCAGATGGGCTCACATCCCCCTCCCTGCATCCCCCCCTCCCCACAGCCCCATTCTCTGTCCTGGGCAGAGCTGAGAACTATTGGCCCAGAGGGTCTCTGAGGCAGGTTAGAAAGTCCCCAAGGGTCCACTGTGCTAAAAGTCTAAGGCTCAATTCAACTCTACCAGCATTGATCAAATACCTCTCACTGTGAGCTGGAGTGTGCTGCTATGGGAGATAAAGGGCTGGCCTAACAACCTTACTTTTTAGAGCACAACGGAGGTCCTGATGCTCTTTCCACATTCCCATCACTGTGAGCAGCTGTTTTACAGAATCTGACAACTGGAGGTGACCCTGACTTCTGATCCTATGCCCCTATGAAAGAAGGAAGGAAGGAAGGAAAGAAAGAAGGGAGGGAAGGAGGGAAGGAAGAAGGAAGAAAGGAAGGAAGAAAAGAAGGGAGGGAGGAAAGAAGGAGGAAGGGAAGGAAGGAGAGAAGGAAAGAAGGAAGGAAAGGAGGGAGGGAGGAATCCCTACTCTGACTTTCTTGGCAGGAGGTTGATGAGCCTGGGCTCAGCACTGCTGAGGAAGGGAGAGGGACCCACCAGCACCCCCAGGCTGCCCATCCCAATTTGGGGTGACTCTCGTGGTCAGGGGTCTCTTTTTGACCTACAGCCTCAAACAGCCTCTTTGCATCTTCCCCCCAAAGGCTCCCAGTCCTGCCCACCCCAGGCCAAGCAGAGCCAGGCTAATCTACAGCAGAGAGCCTGCAGGCACCTGAGGACATCTGTGTCCACCCACTGTCTGCCCTCCACTCCATCTATTCCCAGGGTGACTATCCTCCATTTCTCCACCAGCTGCCCAGCTAGACTCTGGGCCCCTCCTCAGCCTGGCTGCCCTCTGCTGGACAATCTCCAGTTGTCAATGTCCTTTCTACACAATAGTGCCCAGAACTGATGGCCACTCTTCAGATAAGGGGCAAGAAGAGCCCAAGCCAGTGAGACTCTCCCTGGCTCCTTCCTAGAAGCTGCCACTCTCTCTTGCCACAGTTTCCTAGGGCCCAGGGGAGGCCAAAGGTTTGCAGGCCTAAAGGTATTATAGAAGTGTTAAGTTCTTCTCCTCCTTCTCCTCCTCCCTGCCCCCTTCTTTCCTTTTCCTCTTCCTCTTCTTTCATTCTTCCTTCTTTCCTTTCTTTCTTTCCTTTATCATCATCAATCTCTTCTTCTTCTTCTTCTTCTTCTTCTTCTTCTTCTTCTTCTTCTTCTTCTTCCTCCTCCTCCTCCTCCTCCTCCTCCTCCTCCTCCTCCTCCTCCTCCTCCTCTTTCCCCCACCCCATCCCATGAAGGCCCCCAAGCTTACCCTCACTCAGACCTTTCTGGACCGGTCTCCTGCTCATATCACTAGTTCCCTGTTCTTGGCTGTGTACACACCTGGATCCTAAGCCCCCCAAGGCAGCAGGAGCTGTGGCTGTATCATCCCTGTCTGCCTTTAGCACTGGGACTAGGGGCTTTACCCCTGGTAGGAACAGAAGAAGAAAATGCTTGAATACTGAAAATCCACCCTGGGGGTGGGGGTAAGGGCTGGGAGGAGGGCACCTGAGTCCCTTTTCATGTTTCCCTCTACAGAAGACCCTGGTGCGGGCCTTAGTGATCTCCATCCCCCTGGTCACTGGCCTCTACATACTGGTAAACCTGAGCTACATGGTGGTCATGAGTCCCAGCGATATCCGGGACTCCAGCGCTCTGGCCGTCACCTGGGGGTGAGCAGCAACCACAGGGTGTCCCTTGGGGGAAACCCCCCGGGCTGTGTAGAAAGAATGATGCAGATCCCTATAGTTTGAGTACTGACAAAGCCCAAGCACCATTACTCCCACTTTTCAGAGGTAGAAACTGAGCCCAGAGAAGGAAAAGCCTCTTTTCCTGATATCCTTCCCACTGAAAAAATGAAAGGCAGATGCCTTCGCTGTCTCAACATGGCCCCCATCGCTCTTTCAGGACCTTCTCCCTGTATAGGATCCCAAGTATAGACTGGGAAAGGGTCATGTTCAGCCATCCCAGAGAAGGAAAGTGACCAGCCCCAACTTACCCAGCTGGCAAGTGGCCAAGGCAGGATTAGAACCCAGGTCCTGTGATCCTGGAGCAGACCATCCTGTCCTGTTCTCTAATGCCCATTTGTGGCCAGTCCTTTGCCCTGCTAGTTCCCCTTACCATCCATGCACCTGTCCTGTGGCTCCTGTAAGTCAGCCTGCAGGGAGAGGGTCAGGGAAGATTCCAGGTGGAAGTGCAAATGGCAACCAGTTCTGGCCTTGGACACTTCTTTGCCTCAGTTTCCCCCTCCTCATATGGAGATGGTAATCCTGGTACTTCTTCCTTCACAGACTTGTAAGGAAAGTCTTCAGGAAAACAGTCCCTAGCCCCTGGCTCCCCAGTCACCTGCAACCCTTGCCTTCAAGTATTTCACTGGTCCCTACAATGGAGCAGCTAGGGGGCACCACAGCGCACCGGGTGCTAGCCCTGAAGTCAGGAAGACTCCACTTCCTGAGTTCAAATCCAACCTCAGATACTTCCTAGCTGTGTGACCCTGGGCAAGTCACTTCACCTTGTGTGCCTCGCACAGCTGGAAAAGGAAAAGGTGAACCGCTCCAATACCTCTGCCAAGAAAACCCCAGATGAGGTCACAAAGAGTCAGACGCAACTGAAATGACTGAACGACAATGCCTGCCATAGGCCCAGCTCTGCCCCAGCCGCTTAAAAGGATCTGAAGTTCCAGAATAGGCTCCTGCCCTGGCGGGTTATGGTTTGCTTGGCTAGAGAGCAAATCAGAGAAAGAAGGAACAGATCCAGGTCAGAACATGGTTTTTTTCTTGTCCTTTCCATTTTTTCAGGAATCAAATCCTGGGAGACTGGGCCTGGCTGGTGCCGGTGTCAGTGGCTCTCTCCACATTTGGGTCAGTAAACGGAGCGTTTTTCAGCGGGAGCCGCGTGTGCTATGTTGCCGCCAGGGAGGGGCACATGGTAAGGAAGGGCCCCACCATTTGACTGGGGGGGGGGGCTTCTTCCCGGGCCTGCAGCGAGCTCCCTTCTTCAGGCTACAGATGGGGCTGGGGGGTAAAGGCACTCACTGCCCATGCTGGCCCCGATCCCTATCCTCGGAGTCAGGACTGCTCCGGGAGTTTTTGTGTTGGCCCAGAGGAAGCCTGGATACTCTTTCCATCCCTTGTGGCTATCCTCCCAGAAGGTCCCTGCCAATGCCTCTAACCACCTTCTTCCTTGTGCTGTGACTACCAGCCAGGTATCCTGTCCATGGCCCATATCCAACATCTCACCCCTTCTCCAGCTCTGACATTCACGTCCGTAGTGGCCCTGATCATGATCATCCCTGGAAACTTCAGCAGCATTGTCAACTTTTGCAGGCAAGGGCGGAGGTCCTGTTACTGCTGGGACAGTGGGGGTGGGAGCGTGGGTAGGGAGGAGGAAAGGGTGAGAAGGCAAAGCTCTAGTAGCTCTAGAGACTCCTCTCCTCTGACAGAGCAGGACAGAAGGGAGAGGACGGATCCAAAGTCATAGAATGCTTGAGACTGGGCCGCAGGTTTCTGACACCCAGTGCACTGCCCCTTCCCCCTGCTGCTGTGCTGTGGGTCAAAGAGGAGAGAAAACCAAACACAGACTTCTCAGTCTGGGATGACCAAAACATCTTTCTTAGGATGAGTCAAGTTAGCAAATATAAGGCTAAATGTTTTATACTTGGGTTCCAAAGATCAACCTTTTCAGCACAAGATGTCAGGCAGCCTGTGCCTCAGCAGTTCCTCTAAAAAAGATCTTTGGGCTTTAGTGGATTGTGAGCTCAAGATGAGTCACCAGTGCTGGTCAAAAGGTGGAATCCAGTGCTGAGCTCTCTGTCCTGAGGAGTAGTTTCCAGGCACAAGGAGGGGGAAACTCCCAGTTACTTCAGTGTGTGGACTTTGCTGGGGCTGGCTGGCTGCTGGTGCTGCCTCTGCTGACCATCCCCACAGGGGCAGAGGCAGCAGCTGCTAACATTTCCTCGGAGCTTTACTATTACCAAAGGCCTTCACACATTGATCCTCCCAGCAACCCTGAAGAAGAACCTAGTATTATCCCTGTTTTACAGAGAAGGGACTGGGGGGAAGAGTCTCACCTAGGGTCACAGGGCTCCACAGAAGTCAAGCCCAGGTGTCCCTGACTCCATAGCCTTACAGATAGCTGCCTCCTTCCCCTTCTCTGCCAGGTACTCTAGTGGGGTTGGCTGCAGGGGAAATGGCCTTGGAACTAGCCAGCAGGCTGCCCCTAGCGCACTGTCAGGCCCAGCTGCCTCCCTCCCTGACTGTGGGCTTTATTCAAGACAGGGAATAAACCAGCATGTTCTCTCTTAGCTTTATATTATGGATGATTCACGGAACTACCATCAGCTGCCTTCTTTATCTGAAAGTTAAGAAGAAGGACCTGCCAAGATCATACAAGGTAAATTGAGTCAGCACTTACCATGTGGCTGCCACTGGGGACACAAATACAAGCAAAAAGACACCTGGATCCTGCTCCGAAGGAGCTTACATTCTAATGGGGCAAAAGAAGGAAGGTACTGGGGTGGAGACCTTGTGGGGAGGTCCAGGGAGTGAGAAGCAGAGCCAGGAGAGGAATGGAGAATGGTTGGCCCTCCCTAAAGTGGAGGCACCAGAAGAATTTACTGGTAAGAGAAGGGGGATAGGGTTGGGGACGCTTTTGTTTACATCATCCTCTTGTTCTACCCCATTTGGGTGACAGCTGTCAACTTGGGGTTATCTCCTGATGCCTTCTGTCTTAGGGGTGCCAGGTCTTAGAGTTCACCAGGAATGAACAGGGTGTGAGGCCAGGAAGGGACTAAGTAGGCAAAGGGAAGAGCTCAGGTGAGAGGGCCTCCAATTCTGCTGAGATTTCATGAGCCTAGAAGCCAGAGCTCGTCTAGCTCTTCCTTGGTGTGGGCTATTGGGATCTGCAATCATAGTTGTCCATAGACTGTAGAGTTGGACTAGGTCTTAGAGACCTGTGATCAGCCTGGCATGATAGGAAGTAGGCTGACCTTGGAGTCAGGAGAAACTCGAGGTCAGCAAGTCGATCCAACAGTCAATCAAACATTTATTAAGCACCTGCTATGGGCCAGGAGCTGAGCTCTGGGTTAATTCTAGGTATGATCAAGGCAGTCGGCTGTCATCCTTCTCCTCATCAGCCTGGGTCGGCTCAGTGAAGGACTTCCTTCTCTGATCTCTCCTTCCTCTCCTCCTACCTCTCCTGATCCCAGAGGGAGAGGAAACACCCAGGCTGCAGCATCTGCCACTCTAGAGATTACAATCCAGTCTTCATTTGTAAAGAAAAGAAGGTTCCAGACTCCATTTTACATTCTTTGTCTCTTGTGAGATCTATCAGGTTCTTAGCAAAGGTAAAATACAATCAATGAAAATTCCCCAAAGTAGAGTTAGAAGCCCTTTAAACCCATTGGATGGAGTGAAATCACATCAGGCAGGAAGTCTACTGCACTTCCTGTTTCCAGCTCCCCACATCTGTGAAATGGGGGCTGGGCTGCTGATGGCTGGAGCGCTTCCTCCTGTTCTGGAATGACCAGTGGTCGGTGTCCTCTTCCACTGAAGGTCCCCATCGTCATCCCGGTCATCATGCTGCTGGCCTCCATCTACCTGGTCCTAGCCCCCATCATTGACCAACCACAGATGGAATTCCTCTACGTCTTCCTGTTCACGCTCAGTGGTCTCGTGTTGTATTTCCCCATCATTTACTTTGGATACCAGCCCCAGTTCTTGCAGGAGGCGACAGTACAGCTTCAGCTCTTCCTAGAAGTGGCTCCAACCACGAAGAATGTGGACTGATGGCCACTGGGCCACTCTTCATATCTTGTCACGTCTCTTGGCTTAATAGTTTTATTTTTTATTGTAAGCTTAGTGAATGTGGATGGTTTTATATACAAAGGATAGAAAAGAAAGCTGTATGTGAAATTGTGAACTTTGGTTACATATGATTGTGCGTATGTGTGTACATGTTAAATGTTGTCAACAAAACTTCCCTGCTCATCCCTTTCTGAACTTCTGCTCTCTTCATTATATATTTTTAAAAGTTACATTGATAGTTTTTCAATATTTTCTTCTTTTTCTGCATCATGGTGACTTCCTGCCAAATGCCCCTTCACTCTCTCACTCTGCCATAGCATCATCAGGCAGCACATAGGCTCTGGGACCCCTCTCCTAACGCCTGCTGGTCAGGTCCTTAGAGCGAAGCTAGCTAAATCTCTCCTCAGGAGGAGGGGGCGGGGCAGGAATATCTGGTACTACCTACTGAGCTCCCACAGAACTAGTGTGTTCCCCACAAACTGAGGGAAAAAAAAGTAAAATATCGCGGTTGAAATGTGACTACTCATTGAATACCAAAATGGTAGCTTCTTCTAAAATGGCATGAATCATGTCAACAAAGAAGCACAGTGCTCTCCAACTCCTGCCATGGCTCTAGATCTAACATCTTACCATCTTACAGTGATGGTGGATCAGCCTAGGAAGAAAGACCCAGACTGGCTAGAGAGACCTGGGAGTCATCTGTACAGATGCATTTATTAAGCACTTAATGTCTTTGGACTCTGTACTAAGCCCTGGGGATACAAAGACAGGAAAGGAAAAAAACAAACCAATCCCTGTCTTCAAACAGCTTATAATCTAACGGGGGAGACAACAATAAAACAAGCAATAGACAGGATAAATCAGAGATAATCAACAGAGAGAAGGCCCTAGAATGAAGAGGGATTGGGAAATGCTTCTTGTGCAACATGGGAGTTTGGCTGAGACTTAAAGGAGATCAGGGAAGCCAGGAGGCAGAGATCAGGAGAGAGAACATTTCAGGCAGGAGAGACAGCCAGAGAAAACAATTCAGGAAATGGAGTGTCATGTTCAGAGATCAGCAAGGAAGCCAGCGTCCCTGGAGCTCAGAGTAGCAGGGAAGGGGTAAAGTATAAGAAGGGAAGAAGGGAAGGCAGGGTCCAGATTACGAAGGGCTTTAAAAGATTTTATATTTGATCTTGGAGGTAATAGGGAGTCACTGGAGTTTATTGAATAAGGGTTTGGGGCATGTGTTGGGGTGACGAGGTCAGACCTGCACTTTAAGAAGATCACTTTTGAAGGATGCACTGGAATGGGGAGAGAGTTGAGGCAGGCAGACCCCCCCCCCAACAGTTATTGCAATAGTCCAGGCATGGGATGATGAGGGTCTGTACTAGAGGGCAGTGGAGAGAAGGGGGCATATTTGAGAGATGTTGCAGAAGTGAAATTGACAGGCCTTGGCACCATATTGGATGGGGTGGGGTGAGGTGAGAGTGAGGAGTCCAGGCTGACACCTCCATGTTACCCTTTTTGGAAAGCACAGAGATGGTGAATAGAGCCATAGCGGAGCAGATTGACACCCTGTTTCCGGGAGTAGTGTCAGTATTAGCTCACTAGAATTGCTGAACTGGAAGGGGAGTGAGGGAAAGGGAAACATGGAGGAGATGGCAGAAGAGTAAAGTAATGAGGCCACCCATAAAGGAGTGAGTGGCTGCCGGGTTCTGGAGGAGAAAGTGAGGCTGGTGACCTTGCACAGCCCACCCTCACCCAAATCATGTCATCATTTCCCTGATGTCATAGTCCTCTTCAAGAACAAAGGACAAACACAACCTGTGAGTGGTCTGAGCTACCCGAATGGGGACCCAGCCAGTTGGGTAACTCAGCTCTGCCTCTACCTCTGCCTCTGCCTTTCTTCTCCAAGGGAAGGTAAATTTTGATGGCGAAAAGCTGCCTAGTTAACTTAGGGTTTATTGACTTCTTTTTTTTTCCAAAGACCAAGCCTTAAACCCATTTCACTCTCCAGCTCAGGGATTGGACAATAGGTCTCTGCCCAAGCACAACTTAATGGCTATTTTTTGGGCCCTCCTGGTTCAGAGTGAATATCAATAGTAACTGTTTTTCTTTTGACCAGCAACCCTGAGGGTCTTTTCCTCTCAGTTTGATTTTTTTTTTATTAAAGGGGCCATCCCTTGATTTGATTCTTAAAGAGGCCTATTCACTGAATGGGCATTACCTCAGTCAGAATGAGAACATGAAAAGACCTCAGCCTAAAAGGGTCAGGGTCCCATCGCAATCCTGGGCCATCTCCAGTTGTCCTGATGAATATCTGGCCATTGGACACAGATGGCTCTGGAGGAGAAAGTGAGGCTGGTGACCTTGCACTGCCCTCTCTCACTCAAATCAAAGTCATCTGCAAGTCATGTCATCATTTCTCTGATGTCATGGTCCTCAAGGACAAACACAATGAGCAGCTCCCAGGGGCATAGGAAGCTAGATGGTGGTCACCAAGACTGCCCTCTCGTGCTGAGTGATGACCATGACAGGCAGACCTGTGCACTGGATGGACACTCAGCACCTGCCTGGGGTCCTTCCAACCAGCTGAGTCAATCACTGGGTACAGGGGCCTAGTAGTGTTGCACTACTCCCTCCCAAAGCAGTCTATTCTGAATTTGGGTATTTCTCATCATTAGCATGTTTTTCTTTACAGGCAACCAAACTTTACCTCTCTCCGGCTTCCCCCTCCTTTGATCTAAAACATAAGATCATTGATGTTGAGGTGGAAGAGACCTTGGAGGACATCTAGTCTAGTCCCATAACTTTACTGAGGAAGAGACTGAGACTGAGGGTGGTAAATTGACTTGCCCAAAATCACAGGTGGTGTTAGAGGCAAGATTTGAACCCAGGTCCTCCAACTCCAGAGCCCTGGGTCCTTTGCACTGTACTACCCCATCCTTAGCCAAATCAGCCTTAAGCCTTTTCCACAAGACACTGAAATACTTAAAGATTGCATCATGTCCCCCAGTCTTTTCTTCTTTTGCCTGAACATTCCAATTTCAGTTGATAAGCATTCATTCAGGGCTTAATGTGGTGCCAGGCACTAGGTATAGTGAAGCCAAAAATGAAACAGTTCCTGCCCTTACAATTCCTTCAGCTCATCCTGGCTTATCATTAACCCAAACTCCCCCCATGCCAGGCCCCCTCTTGTGAACATTCGTGACCTCCTTTCTAACCTGTAGGTCCAAAACTGAACACAATCCCCAGCTGTGGCTAGGCCAGAGGCTAGTGGGACTTCTACTTCCCTACTCTCTCTAACACACCCCAAAATCCCATGGACTTTTTGACCTCCATAGTGCACTATGGATGCCTCCTGAGCTTCTAGAGTAGTCTCCCAAGTCCCCCAGATGTTTTGGGCACAAATGACTGTCTGGCTAACAATCCACTGGAGTTGACTTTATACCACTGGAGTTGACTTTTTGGACCTGAATGTTAAGACTTCACATTTATCTCTCTGACATTTTTTTCTCGTTGGATTTGGCCCAATGCTCTAGCCTGTCAAGGACCTCAGGAAACAAACATTCAATTCAGCTAACATTTATTTAGCAGCTACCAGGGGCCAGGCCCTGTGCTAACCCTAGGGCTATCCAGACAAGAAAACCAACCAACCAACAAAAATGAAACAGGCCCCGCCCTCATGGAGCTTACTTCCAATGTACTGGGAGAGCTCTCCTGGTAGAATGTCTCAAAGCCCAGGACATCATCTCCACCACTGAGGAATCAGTAGAAGATTTTTATATAGGGGCAGGATGACCTGAGCGGGGTTGTGTACCTGCTCGCTCCTTCCCATTTCCCATATGAAGACAGCTCTATGCCAAGTGCTGAGTACATTTTCCCTGGGACATTCCATCTGTCAGTAGGAATTTGGTTCCCTAGACTGAGAGCCAGGAATGTAGTAAAATGCTGGTCTTAACAGTCATCTCCTTCTCTAAGAATGTTCCAGGTAATCTGTCCATAGAGATACAGCCTCCTGTGAGACCAAGCAGCTTGGTTTTTCTGTAATTGCTCAGACCTTGGGTCCTAGGTGCTGTAGAGGACAGAGCTCTACACTTAAACAGGAAGACCTGAGTTCAAATTTTGCCTTACTAGCTGTGGGGATTTGGCCTAGTAATTTTTTCTTAGACTTTCTTAGACTATTTTTTTTCATCTATAAAGTGAGAGGAGTTGGATTTAATGGCCCCTAAGGCTCCTTCCAGCTCTAAATTTGTGATTGTGATGGTGGCTCTTCACTTCTAACGGACATTTGCCTTCCTTTCTGATCCACACTCCGGTGTGGGAGTGAGATGAAATCTGAGTCCAAGTTGGTACGCTGTCCTCCAGTATTCAGCCCCTAATTATCCACAGCTTGAATATAATCAACATAAGTGTTATGAATGGACAAAAAAAAAAAAGATGAACCCAGGAAGCTTCAAGTCCAAAATTCATCTCTGGCTCACTCCAAACCCTGAATGACTTCACCTGGAGGGTCATTAACACTGAGCCTCCTCACCTCTCCTAGGTCATGAGTTTCCTTCTAACTGAGTAGGAGGGTGTGGTTACCTATAAAGGACAGTTCTAGAGAGATCCCACCTCTCCCTGCCCCCTTCACCTGTTACCCACCCTCTCCAGTTCTTTCCCATGGGGTTACTCATTAATCACACTTCTGTATGGCTGGATGGCTTGTATCTCCTCCCAGCTTCTCAACAGCCTGGCTTTAACTGGATCTGAGAGAGAATTTCTGAATCAGCAAGGGCCTTGGAGGGGGAGGGGACTACCCAAGGTTATACCCCAAATTCGTGGCAGAGGGAGGATTAGAAGTGAGATCTCCAGACTCCCAACCCCCACCCTGAAGACACTGGGCCACATAGGGTGGGAGTGGGCCACTTTTCTGGGTTTCTGGCCTAGCTATTCTTAGGCTTGTGCTCAATTCAATAAGCACCCAGCACCTACTGTATATAAGGCAATGGGTAGGCACTAGGCCAGCTAGAATACAAGCATTTATTAAGCCCTACTGAGTACCAGGTGTTACCCATCTGCACCTGTCCATCCTGGATCAGGGCCTCCCATAAGTATGTCACAGGGGTGCACCCTCAAGCTGGGGGCTTTTCCCCCAATGCCGGTCTTCATGCATTGGCACAAGCTGAGCAGGGTAACAGCTTCTTCTTGTGACCAGCTCACCTTCTTTGTTGAACATAGTCATAGAATCCTAGACCCAGAACTAGAAGGTCCAGAGGTCACCAATTCCAACTTCCCTGCATTACAGATGAGAAAACTGAGCCCCAGGGATATTAAGAGACTCTCCCACAGTCACACAGGTGTGCCACACTTAAGAGGCAGAATTTGAATGCAGACCTAGTACTCTTTCCCCTCCTCCCCCAATTTTTTAACATTTTAATTTAAAGTTTTGAGTTCCCAATTCTATCCCTCCCTCCCTACTCACCTCGCTTAGATGGTAAGCCATCAGATACAGGTTATACATGTGCAATTATGTGAAACATTTCCATATTAACCATTTTGTACAAGAAGATTCAAAAAAAAAAAGAAAAAAGTGAAAAATATCCTGCTTCAGTCTGTATTCAATTAATATCAGTTCTTTCTCTGGAGGCAGATAGCATGCTTCATCACGAGTCCTTTGGGATTGTCTTGGATCATTGTATTGCTGAGAAGGGCTAAGTCATTCACAGTTGATCATCGTTACAATGTTTCTGTCACTGTATACAATGTTCTCCTGGTTCTGTTCATTTCTCTCTGCATAAGGTCATTGTAAGTCTAACCAGGTTTTTCTAAAACCATCATGCTTGTCATTCCTTTTGGCACAATAATATTCCATTACAAGCATTTACCACAGCTTGTTCAGCCATTCCCCAATTTATGGGCACATCCTGAATTTCCAGTTCTTAGCCACCACGAAAAGAGCTGCTATAAATATTTTTGTACAACTAGGTTCTTTTCTGTGTCTTTGGGATATAGACCTAGCAGTGGTATTTCTGGATCAAAAGGTATGCACAGTTATAACCCTTTGGGCATAGTTTTAAATTGCTCTCTAGAATGGTTGGATCAATTCACAATTCTACCAACAATCCGTTAGTGTCCTAGTTTTCCCAAATCCCTCTAACATTAAAATTTTCTTTTTTTTGTCACATTAGTTACTCTGATAGATGTGAAGTGGTACCTCAGAGTCATTTTAATTTGTTATTTCTCTGATTAATAGTAACTTAGAGTTTTTTTATATGACTATAAATAGCTTTAATTTCTTCATCTGAAAACTGCCTATACATATCCTTTGACCACTTATCAGTTGGGGAATGACTTGTATTCTTATAAACTTGACTCAGTTCTCTCTATATTTGAGAGATACTTGTTGCAAAAATTTTTCCCCAGTCTTCTGTTTTCCTTATAATTTTGGTTTTTTGGTTTTATTTATACAAAAACCTTTTAATTTTATATAATCAAAATGATCTATTTTACATTTTGCAATGCTCTCTATATCTTCTTTGGTCCTAAATTCTTCCTTCATCCATAAATCTGACAGATAAACTTCCCATGCTCTCTTAATTTGCTTATTTAGTGTAAATCATGTACCCATTTTGATCTTATCTTGGTACACAGTGTGAGATGTAGGTCTTTACCTAGTTTCTGTTATACTGTTTTCCAGTTTTCCCAGAAGTTTTTGTCAAATAATGAGTTTTTGTTCCAAAAGCTTGGATCTTTGAGTTTATCATTCACTAGATTACTATGGTCATTTACTGTAATATAATTTGTACCTAATTTATTCCACTGATCCACCACTCTATTTCTTAGCCAGTACCAGATTGTTTTGATAATTATACTTTATAATACAGCTTGAGATCTGGTACAGCTAGACCACCTTCTTTTGCATTTTTACCCCCACTGATTCCCTTGATATCCTTGAGTTTTTGTTTTCCAGATGAATTTTGTTATTATTTTTCTGGCTATAAAATAATTTTTTGATAGTTTGTTATGTCACTGAAAAGGTTAAATTAGGCAGAATTATCATTTTTTATTATATTGACTCAGCCTATCCATGAGCAATTAATATTTTTTCAATTGTTTAAATCTGATTTTATTTATGTGAAAAGCATTTCATAGTTGTGTTCATATAGTTCCTGGGTTTGCCTTGCAGGTAGACTCCCAAGTATTTCATATCATCTATAGTTATTTTAAATGGAATTTCTCTATTTCTTGCTACTGGACTTTGTTGGTAAGATATAGAAAATCTGATGACTTAGGTGGGCTTATTTTGTATCCTGCAATAATTTCAAGTAGTTTTTTAATTGATTCTGTAGGATTTTCTAGGTGTAACATCTTATCATCTGCAAAGCGTGATAGTTTTGTTTCCTCATTGCCTATTCTAATTCCTTCAACTTCTTTTTCTTCTCTTATTGCTATAGTTGACATTTCTAGTACAACATTAAATAAGAGAGGTGATAATTGGCACCCTTGCTTTGTGCCTGATGTTATTGGAAGGCTTCTAGCTTATTCCCATTACAGATAATGCTAGCTCATTTTAAGGTAAGCTCCATTTATTCATATGCTCTCTAGTGTCTTTAATAGGAATGGCTGCTGTATTTTGTCAAAGGCTTTTTCCGCATCTATTCAGACAATCATATGATTTCTGTTGGTTTTGTTACTGATATGGTCAATTATGCTGATAGTTTTCCTAATAATGAACCAGCTCCAATACTCTTTCAATGTTCCCCATTGCCTTTGGTGACCCCCATTCTCAGTTTCATTGCAGTATACCTTCACCTCTCCATGGTCTTTTGTGGATATTCAACATTAATTTTTCAGAGACCATGGTATTTCAGACCTTACAGCCACATCTCAAGGAGGTGGAGTTCAAAGGCAAACATGAAAATTGGACTCAGACCTCAGGGAGCTAATGTCCTTCTCACACATACAGACAAGTAAAGACATGAGCTTGTCTGCCTAAAGGTACTTTGGGAACAGGGGGAATCAGGAAAGGCTTTTCAGAGGAGGTGGCACTGGGATGAACCTTGAAGAAAGCTAAGGGATCTAAGAGGTGGCATGAGAAGAAAGCATACCTGGCAAAGGGGACACAGAGGCAGAAAGCCAAGTGCCAAATTTGGGGTGTGGCATTGGGGTGTGGGTCTTCTCAGTGGGAGATGACAGAATAGTAGAGTGGGAAGACTTCTGGTTCTAGGATAAGAGGTACTGGGATTCTGGGAAGAATGGCAGAATAGGTCAGAAAACTTCAGGCTCTGTTAATTTCCTCCCCCCAAAAGGATGAATATTGCTTCAAAGTGATTGTAGAGCAGCAGAAACAAACACAAATTGGGACCTCCTAAGATAACTTGAGAAGACTCCAGGAAAGATGACCTCCAGGAGCAGAGGTTCACCCTGAGTGAAGTGAAAACACCTCCAGACCAACTCTGCAGAATCAACAAGCCCTGGGGGGATAGGGGTGGAGAGGCAGCCTCAACCTCAGGAACTTTCATCTCATGGACCCTGTAGGGGTCAGATGGCTGAGTAGGAGAAGATTGAAGGACCTTGTACTGTCCAGGGACATGAAACACAGCTGTGCTGATCAGATGCCCTCTGAGACTGCAGCTTTGGGGGAGAAAGAGCTAGCACATGCCTGATAAGTGCAGTAGCAGAGGGACAAGGACCCTACTGGCTGTGGGCACTTCAGGAGAGCAGAGTCCCTGGTTTCAGTTCCAGGGCAAAGAGGACAGCTATAGTTTGTAGCCACTAGAGAGACCAAAGGGAGCAAGATCATTTGCAGGACAGCATGGCAGGGGGCCTTTGCCTTGGCTTAGGGGTAGAGAGGAGTGTCCAAGGTTGGGCCCTGGGACAGAGCTTAGAAAATAACAGTAAGAAGGATTTGAGGCCTGGGGCATCATTCCCCATACCTCAGGACTAGAATTTGATTATAATAATAAGCTGCTAAAAATAAATAAAACAAAATAAAAATGAGTAATCAAAGGAAAAAGAATCCGATCATAGGTAACAACTATGGGGATAGAGAAGATCTGAGTTCATATTCAAAGAAAGATAGTGAAGCTAAAAAAGCTGCTCCTTTTTCAATGAGAAATGTCAAATGGTCACAAGCCCCAAAATTGGAAGAATTAAAAAAAAAACACTTTAAAAAATAATTAAGAGAAATCAAGGAAAAAATGAGGGGCGGGGAAGAGCAATTCAAGAAAATTATGAAAAAAAAGTCAGCCAACTGGAAATAGAGAATCAAAAACTCGAAGAAAATAATTCCTTGAAAATTAGAATTAGGCAAGGAGAAATTAATGACATTATAAGACACCAAGAAATAATAAAACAAAATTAAAAGAATGAAAAAATAGAAGAGAATGTGAAACATCTCATCAGAAAAACAACTGATTTGGAAAACAGATCGAGGAGAGACAATATAAGAATAGTCAGAACACTTGAAAGTTATGATCAGAAAAGGAATCCTGATACAATATTACAAGAAATTATTAAGACAAATGACCCTGAAGTTCTAGAACAAGAATGTGAAGCAGAAATGGAAAAAAAAATCCACCAATCACCACCTGAAAGAGATCCCAAGAGGAAAACTTACAGGAATGTCATAGTCAAGTTTCAAAGCTTCCAGGTTAAGGAGAAAATATTGCAAGCAACAGAGGGAAAAAAAAAACCCAATTTAAATATCTTAGAGCTACAATAAGGATTACACAGGACCAGCAGCAATTATGTTGAAGGACTCTAGGTCTTAGAACACTATATTTTGTAGATCAAAAATGTGAGAAACGTGGTTTTGGGGATCACTGGACTTCCCCAAATTGTGAGAACACTCGGCTTTGGGGATCATTGGATTTCCTAGGGGAAGTTCTGGGGAAGAACCCTGTGATAATCCCTAGGGAAGGCTGAACAGACCACAGGACTCCCAGAGCAAGACCAAGTGGTAGCTCCCCTTAACCTGTGGGGATCACAGGGCCTCCTAGGGGTCAGACCCTAAGGAAGACCCAAGTGATGGCCCCTTTGGACTCAGTAAGATCACAAGGCTCCCAAGACAGGGCCAGAAGTCCCAAGTGACGTCTCCTTGAGAAGGCTGTGCAGACCACAGGGAATCAGGAGTGGTAGCCCTCTGAACTCCCCAGTGGGGAATCACAGGATACCCCAAGACAAGATCCAGGAGTAAGTCCCAGTGAACTTCCACTGCCTATTGCTTCCCTTCACTTGACCTTAGGAAGATCCATATGATTTGCCCATTCTCACCCAAAGAACTCAAGACCAGAGTGGGCAGAGGAAGGTATTTTATTATATTCCTTGAGAGAGTGGGTGTAGTGCTCATGAGAACACTCACACCAACACAGCTGCAGGAGCAGGGGTAACCATTCCCTCCACTCCTGCTAGAGTTATGGTTAGTTTACAATCTTTGTTTTTTACATAGTTTTCCTAGGTTATACAGTTTATACAGGTAGGCTAATAAGGATACAGAAGCAAAAGTGAAGTTAATTAGATTTTCCTTGCCTTAGTTTAGGATTAAACTATATTCTTTTACTTCCCCTACTTTCCCTCTTTAACATATGCAAATTATGCAAATCAGTAGGCCTGGATTTTTGACCAAGACCAGACCCTAGATAAGCTTGAACTGGTTCAAGTGGGTTTGGCCTCTCTAATTCCCCAGACTGCCTTCTCAAAAAGCATTCACATGCGTACTCTGACCTCTGACCTCTCACCTGACCGACCTTGGTTTCTGCTAAAGCTGGGGTGGGGGAGGGGAGGGAAGTACACCTTTAGTTCTGTGGAAACAAAACTCCTCCTCCCATTTATTACAAAAAATAACTAGGGTTATGACCAAGGATAATTTATCCAGCAAAGTTAAGCATAATTCTGAATTAAAAAACAAAAAACAGATGGATATTTAATGAATTGAAAGACTTCCAGGTATTTGTGACAAAAAGAACTTAATGGAAAATTCGACATATAAGGTCCAGGAGAAATATAAGGTAAACATTAGAAAGCAATTATAAAGGACTCAATAAGGTCAAAATATTTACTTCTTACATGTGAAAATGTTATCAATACTCTTATGACTGTCATCATTATTTGGGTAGTTTGAAAGAAAGGGTTGGACTGAGCTGTATATGATGGGATGATTCTAAAAATTAAAATTGTGTAGGGAGAGATAAAAAGAAGTAATTATCATACAATGAGGCATGAAAGGAACAACTGATATAGAAGAAATAATTAGAGATGGGGGACTGGTAGTACAGGAATCTTACTCTTACCAGAAATGGGTTAAAGAAGGAACAACACATACATCTAGAAGAGTATAAAAGTCTTCTAAATTTAGAAAGAAATAAAAGGGAGAGGAGATAGGATAAGGGAGGGATAGTTAGAAGGGTGTGTGGATTAAGAATTAGGAGGGGGAGGGGATAAGGGAGAAACTTTTAGAAGGAGGTAGACTAAAGTGGAAGATGGGGGGAGAGGATAAAGGAGGGACTTTTAGAGGGGTAAGTATATGAAGGAATAGAAGAGCAAGGTGGTGGGTAGAAGTAAATTAGATGAATGAGGAGGGATAGGGTAAATAGCGCAAGAAGGATGGTAAGGGAAAATAATATGGAGGGAAATACACAAGTATTAATTTAGAATGTCAATGGGATGAATTTGCCCATAAAATGAAAGGGCTGATAGGAGAATGGACTAAAAATCTGAATTCAACAATGTGTTGCTTTCAGGAAACACACTAAAAATGAAATACACACTTAGTTAAAATAAAGGACTGGAGTAAAATTTATTATGTTTAAAAAAAGCAGGGATAGTAGTCATAATCTCAGACAAAGTTAAAGCTAAAATAGATTTAATTAGAAGAGAAAAATGGGGAAACTACACTGTGTCACCAATATTATTCAATGTTGTTTAAGTCTCATTTCTCAAATATATAAGGACCTTTGTCAAATTTCTAAGAATACAAGTCATACCCCAATTGACAAATGGTTAAGGGATATGAACAGGCAGTTTTTCAGTGAAGAAATCAAAATTATATATTATCATATAAAAATGCCCTAAATCATTATTGATTAAAGAAGTGCAATTTAAAACAACTTTAAGATATCATTTTACACCTGTGAGATTGGCTAAAATAATAGATGTCCTTCAATTGGGGAATGTCTAAGCAAGTCGTGCGCATAAGATTGTAAGGAATACTACTGTGATATAAGAAATGATGAATTGGTTGATTTAGAAAAACATGGAAAGACTTAGACCTATGAAGCAGCCTCCAGAGAAAGAACTGACCAACAGAAATATGCATGGTATAGTCTTACATATACGTACATATACGTATATGTACATGTGTGTGCGTTTGTAGATATGCATGTATATACATATATATTCATATTTATTTGTAGCCTTCTCTAGGGTAGGGGTGGGGGTAGGCGGGGAGAGAAACAAAAGAAAGACTAGAAGGAAGTGCAGAAAAGGGAGGCAGCTTTGAAAGCAATGTTTAGTATTTACTCCATAGATTTTCTTGAAATGGAAATTTATTTAATGTTTTCTATTGAATCCTCTCATGTTCTGCTGTGTACATGGAGAGGTTTTTTTTTTCTTTTCTCATTTTGTTTTTAGTTTAAAATGAATAAAAAAAATTTAATGAAAAAAAATAGAATGAGAGGCCTGCGTTGAGATCCCACCTCAAGGAGCATGAGGATTGTGTAAAGGCCATTGGGTGCATCAGCTAAGAGATTTCTTGGAACTGACAAGTTTCAATGGAGTGATGGCCTTCGAAGCCAGACAGGGTGTGTATGTGTATGGGAGGGGCAGTGAAGTGCCATCTTTCTGTCTGCATCAAAACCTATTAGAACAGACTCCCTAGCACAGCCAGAGTGTTGTGTTGGGATGGGATTTTCTCCTACTGGTATTGAGTTTCTCTTTCCCTCTTCCCTTTCCTCTGCTTTAGACAAAGAAAGAGATAAAACTGAGATTCAGAGAAGTGATTCACCTACAGACACAGAGCTTGTGTCAGATGGAGGTGCCACCATAATATTGCCCCTAGGTTTAAAGAGTATTCTTTAAGAGTGCAAAATGGTGTGATCCTGTCCTCTCTGGGTTATGGGGAAGGTCAAAGGAGTTCATGTCTGCTGATGACTTGACCTTTCAAGCCTTACAGAATGTTTTCAGGGGGTGGGGATGGGGGAGGCATGGAATCCCAGGATCCCCAAGTTAGAAGGGCATTCAGAGGCATCTAGCCCAAACCAGACCAGGGCCAGAAGGACAAACCGAACATTTCTCCATTTAAGCCCAAAGGCATCATGGCCTCACTTGGAATGAGAAGGCCTGGATTTGGACCTTAGTTCCGTTTCCTATTAGCTGGGAGACCTTGAGAGAGTATTTTCCCCTCATCCAGGCCCCTAAAACCATGAGATTATGTTGGATTCTTCCCTCACCCTCATGGATCAATCACCTGGTCCCATCAGTCCCCTCTCTGTACACCTCTCTCATCTGCCCTTTCCTCCCTACTCCCACCATCCTCAGCCAATCAGAGGCTCCCATCCTTTTTTTCAAAGTTTTTTTTACTCTAAACTTAACAGATCCCAAATAAATGGGCATCTCCATATACAAAGTAGAAGAGAAAAAAAGAGGATTATACAAGAAACTAGGAATCTACATGACATCCATCTGGCTTTTCCTTTTAGGTATAAAATATAAATTTGATATACAAACTGCACATAAATTTATAATAAATTCAGCATGTGACTTCCCAAGCAGGTCTGCTCCTCTGTGTATTTTCATCATTTCCTTCCATTCTCTACTGGACATTTTAAAAGGCCTTCAGTGACCCTCTATGGTGTCCTCTAAACACAGTTCTCCTCTTTCTGGTTACTCTACTCTGCATTAGTTTGTGCAAACCTTCTGAGTTTTCTCTGAAACCCTCTCCTGAACCATTTCTTACAGCAAATGCACACCACAATTGACACACTCTTTCAACCCTTGCTGAAGAGCCCCTTAGTTTCCAGGTCTTTGCCATCACAAAAAGGGTTGCTATCGATATGCTTGTACATATAGGTCCTCTTCCTCCTCCTGGAATCTCTTCAGGGTAAAGGGCTGGTGAGAATCAGAGGCTCTCACCTGACTTGATTATTTTAATGATCTCTAGCCTCCCCTTCCAGACTCTGGTTTGTTAGTTCCTGCCCTTAAGGAACTTTCAAGGGGGAGACAATATGCAAACAAATACATACAGAGTAAGTTATCTAAATAGGAAATAATTAACAGAAGGTCAGTAAGTAGTCCGAGCAGAGAAGAGCAAGCATTCCAGGCATAGGAGGTAGACAGACAGAATGCCCAGAGTTGGAGGGTCTTGTTTGAGGAACAGCCAGGAGACCAGGGGCACTGGATTGAAGAGTTAGGTATAGGGGAGCAAGGTGTAAGAAGACTGGAAAGGGAGGAAGGAGGGGAAGCTAGGAAGGGCTTTGAATGTAGAATAGAGCATTTTGTATTTGATCCTGGAGGCAACAGGTTGCCACTGGAGCTGATTGAAGGTGGGTGCGATATAATGGGATCTACAGGTCAGGAAAATCACCTTAGTGACTGAGTGGATTGTATCGGGAAGAGACTTGAGGCAGGCAGACTCCTAGCAGGTTAATGCAGCAGTCCAGGTACGAGGCGATGGTTTGCGCCAGAATGGGCGCAGTTGGAGAACAGAAGGGGGCATATTGGGGAGATGTTGCAAAGGTGAAGTTGACAGGCCTAGGCAACATATTGGATGGGGGGGGGCAGTAAGAGATAATTCAGAGTTCAGGATGACTCTTAGCTTGTGAACCTGAGGGACTGGGAGGACGGTGGTGCCCTTGGACTGTGATAGGGAAGGGGAGGGCTTAGGCAGAGAGATCATGATTCTACTTTGCACATGTTGAGTTTAAGGTGTCTACTGGACATCCAGTTAGAGACATACAAAAGGCAGTTGGAGATGAGAGATTGAAGGTCAACAGAGAGGTTGGAGCAGAAACGGTATAGCTAAGAATTATCACCACAGAGATGGTAACTAAATCCACGGGAGCTGATGAAATCGCCAAGGGAAATAGTCTAGAGAAAGAAGAGCAGAGGGCCCAAGATAGACCCTTGAGGGACACCAATGGTTAGAAGGTGTGATCTAACAAAGATCCAACAGAGGAGACAGAGAAGGGGTGGTCAGAGAGGGAGGAGGATGATGAGGAGAGAGGGTCCTGAAAACCTACAAGGAAGAGAATATCAGGGACGAGAGAGTGACCAACGGTGTCAAAGGCTGCAGAGGTCAAGAAGAATAAGGATTGAGAAAAGATCATTTTGGATTTGGCAACTAAAGGATAGATCATTGGTAACTCTGGAGGGAGCAGTTTTGGTGGAATGATGAGATCAGAAGCTATATTGTGAGGGGTTAAGAAGAGAGTGAGGGGGGAGAGAATGGAGGCAGCTGGTGTAGATGCTTTTTGAGGAATGGGGCTTCAAAGGGCAGAGGAGTTAGTGGTTTAGAAAGATCAAGTGAAGGTCTTTTTAAGGACGAGAGAGACTTTAGTCATGTTTCTGGGCAGGAGGGAAGGAGCCAGTAGAGAGGGAGAGACTGAAGACAAGTGAGAGAGGAGGATGACAGCAGGGCACTCTGCTGGAGGAGATGGGATGGAAGGGGATCATCTGAGCAGGTCGAGGGGTCTGCCTTGGTCAGGAGTGAGGCCACTTCATCATGGGAGACAGAGATGACAGGGCTGAAAGGGGCACAAGGCACCTGAGTGATGGGAGATGAGGAAGAGGGGAGAAGAGAGAACTCATGGCCAATGGCCACTATTTTTCTGTAAAATATGGGGCAGAGGTCTCAGCTGAGAGAGTGGGAGGGAAAGGGAGCCATGGAAGGCTGGAGGGGGGATGAGAAGCCCTGGAGGAGCCTTGGTAGAGAGTGGGACAAGATTGCCGGGCAGCAGCGAGGGCCTGGGTGGGGCTGTGTGGACCCTGTGAGAAGAGCTGCATGGGTAGGAGTGAAGGTGGTGGATGGTGGAAGTGCCACAAAGATGAGGCCTAACTGGTGATATGAGAAGGGGGCCTGAGCCTGAGGGGAGGAGGCCAGGGTAGGGCTGAACTGGTTCACCAAGAGGTCAGTGGGGCTAGTGCAGGGGATATGGCCTGGGAGAGAGTCACGGGTCTGGAGGTTGGGTGTAGACCCTCCGACCCTACCTTCTGATCCCTGCAGCAAAGGGGCAAAATAAAGTACTGTTCCTGGAGGCAGGAAGACCCAAGTTTGAATCCATTCTCAGAAACTGTGACCCTGGGCAAGTTACTGACCCTCTGCCTCAATTTCCTCCACTGTACAATGGGGACCATCATAGCAAGTACCTTGCAGGGTTATTGTGCAGATCAAATAAGATAGTATTTGTAAAGCACCTCCTACACATAGTAGGTCTTTAATGAACACATTTATTTTCTGACAGAGAAATCTTTCCTATCCCCAGATCTACTCCTGACATTCCTTTGCCACAGAAGCTTCAGTGGCTCCCACTTCTCTGCCTAGCATTGAAGCTCCTTCACCAGGTGACCCTCCCTCACTTTTGTAGACATTTCCCTTGTGATGATTCCCTGTGTACTCAGTGACGCTGACAAACTGCACTGGGTTTTCCCATCTCAGGGCTCCTATATATTTGGCTCCCTAGGCTCAGAAGGTACTCCTTTCCCTTCACTTTGACTTTTGACTAGTCTTCTTCCCCTTGAAAATGACCTGGACCTTTGAACATGTTGGGAGTTTTACACAACCTTTCCCCTTCTTCCTCTTTTTGTTATTCATTAAAAGAGATATCTTAGGCAGGTGACGTAAAAACAAAGTTATTGACACAAATTATTTATTTTACAAAAAAGAAAACTACCATGAACTCCCCATTTCTGGCCTCATAAGGTGCTATTTGGCACTTAGGAGGTAGGACTATTGGAGCTTCTCTGCATTGGTACCTGATGCTCCCTGAATGACCTGGGAGCTCCCAAAGACAGGAGGGGGACCTCACCTAAACACCGCTCCTCCCCTGGCAGGACCCAGAGCAGAGCTTGCTCCCCCATCTTCATCTCTCTCTCTTCCCCTCCTCTGTTTCTCTCTTCTCTTTCCTCCTCCTCCTCCTCCTCCTTCTCCTCCTCCTCTTCTTCTTCTTCTTCTTCTCTCTCTCTCTCCCTCTCTCTCTCTCTCTCTCTCTCTCTCTCTCTCTACCTCACCCCCCCCCCCCCCCGCCCCTCTCCTCTTCCCCCCTCTCTTCTCCTCCCCTCTCGTCCCCTCCCCCAGCCCTCCCGTTCCATCCCATCCCATCCGCTCCCCTCCTTTTCTCTCCTTTCATGAGTGGGCAATTTAGATCTCATTTGAGCCTCACAACAGCCCTGAGACTAAGACTTTAGGCATTAATTACTAAGTCCATCCACCTTGTGAATAAGGAACTTGACCCTCAGAGACGATACATGACTTGCCCACAGCCCTGCGGCCAGTCAGATCAGAAGTGAGTTCTAAAGACAGACCATCACTCATCCCAGTACAGTAGGCTACCTTTCTGACATTGACTGAATCTAATTAAAGGCAGATTTTCATTATGGAGGCCTCTTCTGCAATAAAAATAAGTGAGGCAGCTAGGTGGGACAGTGGTGTGATGGATATGTTGAATAGTCAGGAAGACCTGAGTTCAAATCCTGCCTCAGACACTTCCTAGCTGTGTGACCCTGGGTAAATCACTTAACCTCAGTCTGCCTCCATTTCCTTACCAGTAAAATAGGAATTAAAATGGTACCCACCTCCCAGGGCTGTTGTAAGACTCAAATGAAATAATATTTGTAAAGTGTTTAGCACAGTGCCTAGCACATAGTAGGTGCTTGATAAATACTTGTTCCTTTCCCTTCCCCTTAACCTCTTGAAGTTGTCAGACCCTTCAGCAAGGTCAGAATTCCCAACCCTCCACTGCAACCACGAAGGCTGCCACGAGAGGGCGCAGGCATTCCAGAGAATCTGGACCCGTCCTAGCCGGGCAGAGAAGATACAGCCCTGGAGGGGTGTGACCCAGTGGGCTAGGGGGCACTGAGGTCATGTCTCGATATCCTG
This sequence comes from Trichosurus vulpecula, assembly GCF_011100635.1. Classification (NCBI taxonomy): domain Eukaryota; kingdom Metazoa; phylum Chordata; class Mammalia; order Diprotodontia; family Phalangeridae; genus Trichosurus; species Trichosurus vulpecula. Next base: position 412,528,067 of record NC_050575.1, on the reverse strand, counting down.
TTCTAATGGCCTGAAGGTTTCTCTCTTCCCTTCCCTCCGTGTGCCTGTGCTGGTCACCAAATGTCCGGCCACGAGCAGCCAAGCCTAAGGGAGCAGCGATGTTGGGAGGAACTATCGTGGCACCTGTTGTGATGACAATGACCACGACAATGACCTCGATTGCTGTTCTTGTTCTTGTCACTTCCCATGGGTTTGGGAAGGAATGGTCCAGGGACAAGTCCCTCTCCGGCTTGTGCTTTTATGGTCACCTTTCTCCTCCTGTGCAGGTGGGCAAAAAGACAATTTTTGGAAAGCTGAATCAGGCTGCCACCTCATTATTCTTATTATGAGCAAGACGGCTTGGACCTGGGATGTCATTGGCAGAGGAAGCTCCCTTTACTAATGCAGGCTGGTCCTTTGTCTACAACGCAGAGTCTTAGCGACATCCCCAGAGCAAAAGAGTCAAACCAAAATGGTGGCGAGGGAGGCAGGGAGACAGCATAGACTTTGTTTTGAAATTACTGCTACCTATGTGTTTTATTTATTTGGTTGAATATTTCCCAATTACATTTTAATCTGGTTCTGTCTTGTTGTGGCCAAGCTGTTTGACATCGGCCTAGAGGACTGTGACTTGTCCAGGCTAACCATCAGGATTGCTGAGAGATGAGACTTGAACCCAGGTCTTCAAGGCTTTGAGGTCAGTTTTCTAGCATCTAATACATCCTGCCTCTGTCACCATCACCATCAATAGCAGCAGCAGTGGGACCAGTGGTAGTGGTAATATAGTAAGTCAAATTCACTTCGCCAAGCACTTATTAGGCACCTATTATATGCTAGTCACCCAGAGTAGGTAGGAGATAAGGATACCAAGACAAAAGTGAGATCAAAGCTCAACACAAAGCGCTCCAGGGAACTCTGAGAATGCCAGAGGGATCCTAACGGGCTTAGGGGTGGGGACCTGAAAGGCCCCTGAGCTGAGTCTACAAGGAAATTTGGGGTTCAGAATCCCAGGGGAGGAGGGAGGGCATTCCAGGCATAAGCAACAGATTAGGTGGGGAGATGGAACTTCTTAGAAAAGCCCTCATTGCAGAGCTTACTCTGTAGAGAACAAGTGTCTTCTCTCTGGGCCTCCTCTGTAAAGTGGGGAGAATAATCCCTTCCCCTCCCCCCTCCACTAAGAACTGAAGGGCCCTGGCTCGACCCAGCAAACTGCCCAAGGGAGTCCCTGAGTCGCCTGTGATTTCTCTCAGCCCGGGGTCACCTCAGGCTCTGACTCTGCCGGGAACCCCCAGTATTTGTTTCGTTTCCCTGGGTTTTTAGTCTCTTGTTTACTGGAGAGAAAAAAGAAGAAAGGGGGGCAGGGAGACAAACGGGAAGCAGCCCCATGGGAAGGTGTCTGGAACTCAGGAACCAGTGAATTTACTGTTTCCTGGTTCATTGTATGTGAAATAAAAGAATTGTTTTCTGTTCTGTGTTTTTAAAATGCTCTTTCTCCCCAAGGTCCCCCTCCTACTCTCACCCCTGACCTCCATCCCTCAGACTCCCGAGTTAAGATAAGCAAGTAACAAAACAGCGCTAGGGGGAAAACAGGCTGCGTTTGGTATGGGACGGAAGGAGGCGGCCCCTTGGCCTCCACAGGATGAGGTTTTCAGGGCCTGCCTCTTAGAGACAGCCAAAGAATTCCTGGGGGACTGGAGGGGCGCATACGTAAAGGCTGTGGGGAATGGGCTTTGCTCCTCATTCCCTGTGTTATTGTGTCTCCTTTTCTGTAAAATGAGGGGGCTCTCCAAAGCCCTGCTCAGGCTGGAAGCATAGCTATTAGTACCCCTCCATTAGGCCTAATTAGAGTACCTCGAGTTAGGTCAGAGCAGATTATAAACTGACCCAAAGCATACATTAGCCGCTGGACCAACCACTGCCGCTGAGGAATGGCCCTCATCTTCATGAAGGAAGCAGTACAAGGATTATTACTGCCATTTTCAGATAAGGAAACTGAGGCTCGGAGAACTAGTGGAAGGTGGGCCTTCCGAGTGCAAAGGTGGGGGATTTCTCACTTAGGCCACTACTGCCCTGGTTTGTGCTAAGCCCTTAGCCAGTGAAATGAACTTTTCAGTTTATGGGCCTGTTTCGCTTGGGTTCTAAGAATCAGGGGAGGCGCCCCTCTCCCCAATAACTTGGTTGTCCTCCTCCCTGCAGAATAGAAACTCCTTGAGGTCAGGGATTATTTTATTTTCATCTTGCCTTCTCCAGCTCTGTGCCAGCCTGGCCTTAACAACTGCTGGCGTTCACCTGGGTGGGGGGTGGAGGCTGGGTCACGAACCTTACAGGGAGTCGTTTCTGGGGTGTCATAGGCAACAAAAACCCTATGCCAGCTTGGGCTTCACTGAGACACACCGGCCTGGGAGTAGGGAGGTGGCCCTCCAACTCTCCTCTAATATATTCAGACCCCATCAGAAGAAGGGGCCCCATGAATGTGTCCAGAGAAGGTCAACCAAGAGGGGGAAGGGTCGTGAGTCCAGGCCAGAGAGGCACAGCAGGAGTTTCGTTTAGAGAGGAGAAGGTTTGGGGGCAGTGGAGGGGCTGGGCAGGATAAGCAGGATAAGTTTTTGAATATTGGAAATTCCCTGTTCCTGGGAAGGGGATTCGGTGTCTTTGGCTTTAATAAGTTAATTACTACATTAATTAAGGGCTTAGGAGCCAGGCATTCATTGGGCTAAGTACCAAAACAAAAGTGAGAGTGTTTCACTTGTCACTTTCTACTAGAGGGAAACAAAGTTTTCCCAGGTAAGACCCTAAAGGCTGGTTTTGTTTGACCAGGTCTGTGATTTCTCGGCTGTGAGGAGCCCCAAGGAGAGGCGAAGGGAGTGATGCGCCTGAAGCCACACTAGAACTTGGGTCTTCGAGACCCCAATATTTGCTCTCCAGTCCCTAAGCTAGGCTGCCTGCCAGCGTCCCATCCGAAAACGAATACAGAATAAATACCAAATAAATGCAAGGTGATGGGGGGGGGGGGGCGGGGGATTCGCCGGGGGAATTAGGAAAGGAAGCCTGAAGGGAGGGCATTTGAGGGGCGCCAAAGGGTGTCATTCTCACTTTCATTCACAACTGATCAGTAGTCACGGTCTGAAGATCCTGCCCCGCTCCCCACATCTGTCCCCTTCCCTCCTCACACTGGGCCACCACCCTCTTCCAGGTCCTCCTCACCTCTGGCCTAATGGATAGCCTCCTGGCTGGTCTGCCGACCTCGGGTTTCACCCCTTCTCCAGGCCAGCCCCTACGGTGTAGTCTCTATATAGCTGCCAAAGAAATTTGTCTAAAGCATAGCTCTGATCATGTCACGGCCCAATTTAGTATTTGGGGACAAATATAAACTCCCTTGTGGGGCATTTCAAGCTTCTCACAACCTGGTTCATCCCACTTTTGCAGACCCCGCGCACACCTCCTTACACAAGATTCCCCTCCCCACATTCCAGGATCCAGCCACTGACGCGCTTGCAATCTCTGGGCAGCACATTCTACCGCCGGTTTCCCCCTTTACCGGCACCTTGTAGGGTGTAGAGCTTTCTTCAAAACTCGTTATCCGCCACCTCCGACGGGGCATTTATCCTGATACCCCACCCCCACACCTCTTCCCAGCCCCCTCCCCCAGAAATAACTGCGTGGATTTTGCGTCTTTTTCTAGGCACCAGTAGTTGCCCCCAATAGAATGTAAGCTCCTTGAGGGCAGGGGCCGTTTTGTTTTGTCTTTGCGTCCCCCAACTCCCAGCCAGGCATATGTAGGCTAGGAGTTCTTGTGTGAGTGTTTGCAGGGATGAGGGGTGACTTCCCTCCGTCCCCGGCGGGGCCTGGCTGGACTGGCCCACCGGATCAGCAACGGCGGCGGCGTCAGCAGCAGCAGGAGTGCAGCATTGCCCCCGCCCCCGCCGCCTCCGCCTCCTTCTCTTCCTCCGCCTCCTCTCCCTCCGTCAGCCCCGTCCCCGCCCCGCCCCTCCCTTCTTCCCTCCCTCCTCCCTCCGTAGGCACCCAGGCCCCGCCCGCCGGCCTGCCGCCGCCGCTGGCCAATCAGGGCGCGCCCGCCCAGCGATGAGCTCAGCCCTCCCGCTTCCCATTGGCCGGCTATATTAAGAAAGTAGTCGAGCCCTTTAAATAGCGGGCGCCCGGGCGCAGGCTGCAGCAGCGGCAACCGAGGCAGACTAGGGCGGAGGTTAGCGGGCGTGCGGGAGGGAGGGAGAGAAAGCGGGAGGTAGAGGCGCCTCTGAGACCCCCGCAGCCCCTGAGCCGGCCCAGCAGGAGCCCCACCTCCCCCCCAGGCGTGGGGGCGGCGGCGGAGGAGCAGGACAGTAGCAGTCGCAGCTGAGCCCAGCAGCACCAGCACCGGCATCTGCGGCGGCGGCGGCGCCGGCCCAGGCCCCCGGCGGCCACGGTGCGCTCCCTGAAGGCCGGCCAAGCAGCCGCGCCCGGCTCCGCGCAGGCGGCAGCAGCAGCGGCGGCGGCGGCGTCTGCGCCGTCGGGGCCCGGGGGATCTTCGTCCTCGGCCGCGGTCCCAGGCCTACCCCCGTCCCCCCAGGCGTCCCCGAGGCCGCCGCCCCCGGCCGGCCTGGCCATGGCGGCCATCCGTAAGAAGCTTGTGGTGGTGGGCGACGGCGCGTGCGGCAAGACGTGCCTGCTGATCGTGTTTAGCAAGGACGAGTTCCCCGAGGTGTACGTGCCCACGGTGTTCGAGAACTACGTGGCCGACATCGAGGTGGACGGCAAGCAGGTGGAGCTGGCGCTCTGGGACACGGCCGGCCAGGAGGACTACGACCGCCTGCGGCCGCTCTCCTACCCGGACACGGACGTGATCCTCATGTGCTTCTCGGTGGACAGCCCGGACTCGCTGGAGAATATCCCCGAGAAGTGGGTGCCCGAGGTGAAGCACTTCTGCCCCAACGTGCCCATCATCCTAGTGGCCAACAAGAAGGACCTCCGCAACGACGAGCACGTGCGCAACGAGCTGGCGCGCATGAAGCAGGAGCCGGTGCGCACCGAGGACGGCCGCGCCATGGCCGTGCGCATCCAGGCCTACGACTACCTCGAGTGCTCGGCCAAGACCAAGGAGGGCGTGCGCGAGGTCTTCGAGACAGCCACCCGCGCCGCGCTCCAGAAGCGCTACGGCTCGCAGACCGGCTGCGTCAACTGCTGCAAAGTGCTCTGAGCCCCGACGGCGCGGCCGAGCCCACGACGGGCGCGCGGACGGACAAAGGCCGGGGCCCGACCCGGGGGCTCGCTGGCTACGGACTGGCGCGGCAACCGCCGGAGACTGGGCGGGCTTCGGGACCTAGCGCCACCCTGGAGAGACTGGGGGGGTGGGGGAAGGGGTGCGGTGCGCTCGTGAGTGTGAGTGCGTGTGCGTGTGCGCGTGTGCGTGTGTATGTGTGCACGGGCACCCGGGCCCTGATCATGGAGGAAGAAAGCATCCCTCCAACCCTGCCGCTCTCGTTGCCCTGAGCTCAGTGCGGGAGTGAGTGGGCACCGCCCCCGCCCGGCTGCTGAGCTCGGCATTCCCTCCCTCCTTTCTTCCCAAGCTCGCCGCCCGCCCCCCTCGTTGTTGGGCCTGGCTCTTCCTTGGGGGTGTGTCTCAATTGAGGGTGGGGGGGATGGGGCGGGGGTGGGCGCTGTTACATAGTGATAAATATAATTTTATTTTTTGGCAGTAGGATCTGTGAAAGGCCTGCTCTTATTTAAGGGGGAGGGGAGGGAAAAGGAGGGGGAGCAGCAGCAGAGCAGTTTGGGACCTCCCCTGGCCCTGCTGCCCGTGCCGGGTGGCGAGATTGAACTGATTTACACCCCAGGAAGATTGTGAGAGACTGCTGTGGCCGCCGGCGCGGCCTGGAGCTCCTGGAGGCCTGGGGCGGGGTGGGGGGTGCGCAGCTTAGCCAGGCCATCTGGGCTGGGGCCGGCCCTTCTAGGGTGGTGGGGGGAAGAAGCTCCCCGAAGTGAACTTGGTGCCTGTGTCTCTCTGCCCCTCCCCCAGCCCCCTGTTCTCTCTCCGAGGGCTTCATGTAAATCGGAGAAAGAAGTCTGGGTTTTATTATTTTTTTCCCCCAAGATTCAGCCGAGCCACCGTTGCACAAAGGCCTCCTTTTTCCCTACTGGAGCTGGGGCCCGGGCCATCCTCCGCCTGCCGGCCCCGGGTGTTGTCACCTCGTCTACGGCTTTTTAAAAGGATGCCACTTTTAAAAATCCAGGAGGAGAAGAAACCACTGTAATACTGTTTTTTTCCTTGAAATATGCCAGGCAGCACTGATTTCTAGGGGGGAGGGGGGAGGGGTTGCCTTTGTGCCCAGCGGGCCTGTTTTGATAAAGGGCAGTGAACAGTTTGGGGTCTATTTAAACAATTTCACCGGGCAGTCTGGGAGACCGGACTTGGGACTGCGCAGGCAGCTCTGTCTGGAGACTGACCTGTTCCTTTTTTTTTGTCGTTTGTTGCATCCTCTCCTCCCTTCCCCCCAGCGGTACTTTGACCAGTGTCTGGGTTTTTATTTTTATTTTTTAAATAAACTGACCGTTGACAAAGTGATCATCACTTCCATAAAGGTGTTTACATGATATGCTCTGAAGCTTGTGCACAAAGGTTTTTTTGTCAAACATTAAAAGATTTGAGCGATTTCACAAGGTGTCTGGTGGTTTACTAGCCCGCTGAAATGTCCCAGAGGATTGGGGCAAGGGGTTTCCGCGGTTCAGGTGAGGCTTGGCTTTCTTAGCTGGAAGGGGCTCGGAGGTGTCGCCCACACACAGATCAGGGAACTGGAGAGGGGGTGGGTCAGGGCCCACTCTGCCAGGCACTGTTGCCAAATTGTAGGGGGGGAAAAGAAAGCTCGTGGTTTAATGCTTTTACAAACAAGATAAAGGGGAAATCTTTGCTCCTAGAATTAAGGTGGGCGGGGGGCAGGAAAAGCTTCCTGGAACAGGTGACTGTTTAGTTGAGACTTGAGGGAAGCCAGGAGGGGATAGCATTGGAGGCCTGGGGGATGACTCGACAGGAGTGTCTTGTCCAGCAGCAGCAAGGTCTGAGTAATTCTAACCATAGGCAAGTAAGGGGCACAGCTGCAGTTTGAAGGAGGATCTAACTTCCACATCTGCGCTCAGTGCTCTTCCCTGCACATGGGGTAGGGTGCCTGCTAAGAACGTTGTGCTTAATTAGTTCAGACTGGGTTTCTTCTAGGAGGGGAGAAAACAAAGGTGATGTGGGTCCCTGGGAGACCTCTGCCCTGGTCAGTTCTAAGGCTTGACAACATCCAGAGAAGAGGGTCGTGCTAGGATGGAGGGGGGAGGGCTGGGGGGTAAAAAACTTAAAGTATTAGAAGGACTGGCCAAGCCTTGCTCAGCTTGGCCTTGATGTGCCGGCAGGGCCAAGGAGCATCTTGGCTGGGAGCTTGCTATCATTCTGATAGAGGATGGGCAGGGGGCTCACCTAGCTGTTAGGGATGTGGTAGAGGTTTCTAGGAGGCTAGAAGGCCCAGGGGTCTCAGCCGAGATTCTGAGTACCATGTGGTAGATTCGTTACTCCCAAAGTTTGGCCCAGAGAGCTCAGGAGACAAGAGGCACAGCTGCTGCCAGTTTATGATGACAATTACACAAAGTTCTTGTGCCCTCCTTAGGTCAATGTGCATTTATTAAGCATTTACTGTGTACCAGGCACTGCTGTGTTAAGTGATGGGGAAGCAATGAAAAGACCAAAGGGTCCCTACCTTCAGGGAGCTCACATTCTAATAGGGACAATACGCAAGCAATGTCCAGAGGAGATGTGGAGACTGGTAAATGGGAGATGATCTCAGAGGAAAGCAATTGGGGTGTGTGTGTGGATCTGAGCTGAGATTGAGAGGAAGGAAGTTGGGGAAGCCGGCAGAAGGGAGAGTATTCTAGGCATAGCTGATGTAGAAGGTAATAGGAAATCCCTGGAACTGTTTTGAGTGATGGGTGCAATGGGGTCCCACCAGAACTTTAAGTGGGTTGATCACTTTGGCTGTTCATTGAAGGACAGACCAACCAGCAGCCTGTGCAGGGGGGATGGCAGTGTCAGAGGAGGGCAGGGGGTGCATAGCAGAGATGTTATGAAGGAATGGACAGGCCTTGGCAATAGATTGGAGTATGGAGGAGGGGATGAGAGTGAGGGAGTGAGAATCATCAGCATTGAGATGATCTTTGAATCCATGAGATCTGGTGAGATCACCAAGTGAAGTAGAGGGAGAAGAGAAGGCCGAGGACAAAGTGTTGGGGGATATCCATGATTAGTGTGTGTGGCCTGGATGAAGATCCAGCAAAAGACCCCTAGAAGGACTTAGCAGACAGGTAGAAGGAGGACCAAGAGAGAGATGCCGTGAAAACTCCAAGTGTCAAGGAGCAGAGGGTCATCAATGAGTGCCAATGTCTATGGAGAGAGAGAGGGAGATCCAGGAAGAGTGAGAATGGAGAAAAGGCCATTGGATCTGCCGATTAAGAGATCATTGACAACTTTGGAGGGCGCCGTTCCGGTGGAAGGAATGGGAGTACGAAAGAGAGTGAGAAGAAAGGGAGAGGAGAGAGGAGGGAAAGTGGAGGCATCTCTCAAGAAATTCAGCCCCAAAAGGGAGGAGAGAGAGATGACAATTGTTAATTGGATGCCTGGATCAAGGGAGAGGTTTGTGAGGATTGGGGAGATGTGGACATGAGCATTGGCAGTAGGGAAGCAGCCAGGAGACAGGGTGAGATTGAAAGTCAGTGATGTGGAGGGATGACAGGGGAGACAGGATGGCCTGGGATAGGCTGTGCAGGTAGGCCCTGGAGTGGAGAAGGGCCACCTCTTCATGTGAGATGGTGAAGGAAAGAGAGAGGGCAGAAGGCATCTGAGTGACATGGGAGGAAGAAGGAAGGAAGAAGATGAAGTGCTCCAAGAATGGCCTCCATTTTTTCAGTGGAATATGACATCAGGTTCTGAGCTGAGAGGGTGGGGTAAAGGGAGGCTGGCAAACCTTCCATAGGGATTAGGGGTCAAGGAACTCCTGAGGAAAGGCTAGGGTTGAACTGGTTCACCAAGGGGTCAAGATGGGGAGGGGAGGAAGACTGTAGCCAGTGCATGGGTGATAGCCTGGGGAAGAACTGAGGGTGGGTAATTCTTGAAGTAATTTGGGACCTCCCAAAAAAATTATCATTGTGCCTACACTCTGATCCAGTCATACCACTTTCCCCAAAAGATCAAAGAGGAAAAGACCCACGTGCACGAAAATATTTCTAGCAGCTCTTTTTGTTACAGCAGAGAAATGCGAACTAAGGAAGCTCCCCTCCTCTTGGGGAGCAGCTGAATGAGGGACAGTCTGTGAATGGGACGGAATCCTATCATATCATAGGAAATGAAGGGGAAGGTTTCAGAGAAACCTGGGAAGACTCCTAACAACTGATCCAGTGGGAAGTAAATGTGATTCAGAACACTTTTTGCAAGGAAAACAGTGTTTTAAAGACAAACACCTTTTAATTAGTGAGGTTGAAGACTCTGATTGATGAGATGACAAAACGGGGTTCCTTCCACAGGACTCGTGATGAGACTGCTCCCACCTCAGGCAGAGAGGATGAATTGAGGGAATGAATGGTCAGAGACTGTGTGACCTTGGAGGCTGTCATCAGGAAGGAGCCCAAAGATGGAGGGAGAGAGTGAGAAAGGAAAGGGTTTCTTTAAGATAGGTCCATTTTGAGGAGTTTTTACAATGCTCAGTTAGGTAGGCCTAAAGTTGTCAGTTTATACAGACTTCTTGGCATGGCTGCTGGGGATAGAGTGGGTGTCTGACACACTCCTCCTGAATATAACTGCCTTGGAAGGAGAGGGCACTGGGTGGATCAGAGATCACAGATTTAAGTTCCTCAAGGGAACCTAAGTGCCTCGTTTCACAGAAAAAGGAAACCAAGGCACGGAAGCTTGCCCCTCTGCTTCCCCCTGTCTCTCTCCTTGGGGGCTCCTGAGCTCTCTCTGTGGATTACAGATCCCACTTTCTCATGCAGTGAGTGAGGTGCCAACTGGGGACCTCAGAGCCGAGGGGCAGAGTAGGGACAACAACCAAGGTGCCCAAAGAGTGTGTTAAAATCTAGCCCTCATCTTTTGGAAGCCATAGCACAGAAACAGGAGTCATCGACACCAAGAAATTGCACAGCAAGGCCCTGGAGGCAGAGGTGGGTTGAGGGGCAGAGCTCCGGGTCTACAGGAAGGGACCTTCCAGGTCATTCAGGCCAAGCCTTCATTCTGCAGATGAGGAAAAGGTGGCCCAGAGAGGCCAGGTCATTTGTCCAGGGTCACACAGTAAATGGAAGAGGCAAGGTTGGAATCCAGGTGCTCTGATCTTCTCCAAGTAGGGCTCTCTCCATTGGATTGCCTGGGGTGCAGGGCTCTTCCATATTTATTTTTTTAAACTAGAGAGGAGTTTTTAACAAACAGCATGGGCAGGCTCTCGGTGTCAGCCTCCCGAACCACAAGGACAAAAGTCAGGCAGGAGGCTTCCTCTGCAGCCCATGGCATCTTTCTTGTCCTGGGCAGATTCTGGGAGAGCTGTGACTGAGGAATCCTTGGTGGGACTAATTGTCTGGGACAGAGAAAGCTGACCTGGCCCCTGGTGACCTTTCACCCATTTCTGGAAGGCATTCCCCACTCCCACCCTAGCTCCTCACCTGTGTATGTCCATCTTGTGTTGGGGTGTGTGTGTGTGTGTGTCTGTGTGTGTGTGTGTGTGTGTGTGTGTATGTGTGTGTGCCTGGGGCTTTCAAATAGGAGTGCTGGATGTGTATGTCTAGGGCTCTCAGAGAAGGGTACTGGGCTCTGTGTGTTTGTGTAAAAGGCTTTCAGAAAGGGTGCTAGGGATGTGTGTGTGTGTGTGTGTGTGTGTGTGTGTGTGTGTGTGTATATACGAGCATATTTCTGTCTCTGTCTCAGTCTCTCAGCCACTGCTTTGGAATGGGGGAGGGGTGGGCCTGGCTCTTGCTCCCTTGGGGCTCTGGGTTGCCACAGCTGCTGGGATGGGGCCTTCCTGCCCCTCCCCCCTGTTTCAGCTCCTCCTCCACTTTTCTCTATGCAGCTTAAAACATTCAGACCAGAGACTAGTGTGTGTAGGGGGGGGGGGGGGGGGGGGGCAGGGCAGGGAATGAGTCTGGGACTGTCTTTTTAAGCATCCACATTCTTTTCCTCTAGTCCTAGGGCTGCCTTTCCAGGCACACCTCACCCTCTGGAGCTGCTGGGGCAGGGAAGGGCCATACTAGACACACCTTGAAGTCTCGGACTACAGCCATGGGGCTAGGGGGAGGGTCAGGATGGGAAGGTCCTTGGGCCTCTGTCAGTCTTGTGAGGGAGGGTCTTTGAGCCAGGTACAAAATGAGGCTTGCAGGGCCCAGCTGCATCCTCCTTCCCCATCCCACCATGTCTCAAAGCCAATCTGGACCCTGTTTCTGACCTTCCTTGATGGTCTGGTAAAGCTGTTCCCCTTCATAGAAGGAATTTCTCTTGGGAGAGAAACCTGATGTCTATCTCTCCTTTTATCTCTGGGCGCTCCTGCTCCCTGCCTGCAGACCAAGGACGGAGCTCTAGGGCTGGGAAGGTCCCAAGACGCCATTCATTCCTTCTTCAATGTCCCTTTCAGTAAACTAGGCTGGAGGATCAGGCCCAGAGAGGGCAAGTCACTCTCCTGGAGTCACACAGCAAGTTGATGGAAGAACTTTAGGATCTCAGAGTCGGCAGAGCCCCCCAGTCTCCCCATCCCTCCAATATAACACATCCTACAAAAGAGGGAGACCCCACCCTCACCTGCCCAGGCTGCTCATCCTCCCCTCAGACCAACTGCTTCAAGTCATTAAACTCTGGCTCAAGGACCAAGCAGAGCAAAGACCTGGCCATCTGACTCCTTGAAGAGAGATATCAGTCAAACAGCATTGATTAAGTGCCTACTATGTGCCAGGCTCCGTGCTGAGCCCTGGGTACAAAGAAAGGGCAAAACAAAACAGTCACTGCCTCAAGAAACTCACGATCTCACAGCATCCAAAAATCTCTGAAGCAGTGAGATCTATTGAAGGTGAAATGGGAGGGAATCTCAGAGGGAAGACAGGACCAGGGGAGGCTCATGCAGAAGGTGGGGGAACCAGGAGGCAGAGAGGAGGAGGGCGAGCCTTCCCATCTGGGGGGATGCTCAGCCAGAGAAAATGCAGCTGAGAAAGGGAGGCCAGTGTCATTAGATGGGAGAATAGGTGTGGGGAGGAAGATGGAAATTGGTCAGGGGGAGGGAGGAAGGGAGAGAGTGAAAGATGGAGGGAAGGAGAGAGGGACAGAGGATGGGAAAGAGGAAGGGAGGGATACAAGAAGGAAGGGAGAGGGAGAGAGGAAGGGAGAGGGAGGGAGGAAGGGAGAGGGAGACAGGGAGGGAGGGAGAGAGGAAGGGAGGAAGAGAGGGAGAGAGAGAGAGAGAGAGAGAGAGAAGTAGGGAGGGAGCTCCAGCAGACATTTGGGATTCCTGAAGTCGCTATCACTACTTGTAGCATATCTCTGGGCAAGGATCAGCCTCTCAGCTGTCTTCTTCTGTCCAGGTATCTGCAGTTTATTCTGATGGCAAAAAATGCCTGAAACATGTTAATTGCTTAATCAATGCTTGTGACTGACTGACAAAATTGCCTCAGTTTCCTTCTTCCACTGATCTTCACAAATACTTCCCAGCTCTGGCTCTTAGATGTCCTCATGTGACCAGAGCTTTGATATCTATGCTACTATTCTCCCTATCTCACCCCACTTCCACCAGGCCAATTTTCAAATTCAATTTAATTTTCAATTGCAAATTCTCTCTCTCCTTTATCCTTCTCTACCATCCCATGAGAAGGCAAGAAAAATGAAGCCCATTGCAAATATGGAGAGTCATGCAAAACAAATTCCTGTATTAGCCATGTTAAAAGAAAGGAAGGAAAAGAGAGAGAAAGAAAGAGAAAGAGGGAAGGAGGGAGGGAAGAAGGAAGGAAGGAAGGAAGGAAGAAAGAAAGAAAGAAAGAAAGAAAGAAAGAAAGAAAGAAAGAAAGAAAGAGAGAGAGAAAGAGAGAAAGAAAGAAAGAAAGAAAGGAAGAAAGAAAGAAAGAAAGAAAGGAAGGAAGGAAGGAAAGAAGGAAGGAAGGAAGGAAGGAGAAAGTCTGTTTTGCTCTGTAGCCTGAGTCCAGCAGCTCCCTATAAGCTGGAGGGAGGCAGCATATTTTATCTGGAGTCTGTCCTTTGGAATCATGGTTGGTCATTGTGTTGGTCTGAGTTCCTAAGTTTTTCTGAGTTGAAATTCTCTACAATATTGCTGTTACTGTGTACATTGTTCTCCTGGTCCAGCTCCCTTCCCTCTGAATCAGTTCATACAAGTCTTCCTGGGCTTCTCTGAAGCCATCCCCTTCACCCATTCTTACACCCCAATAGAAATCCATCACATCATCTCCTATAGCTTGGTTGGCCCTTCCTCAGTGGGTTGCCCTGGCACTTTTGAACAGGTGGAGGCAGTGGGACTTATCTTTGTACAGTTGTAGGTATTTCAGGCAATGAGTTTTACTAATCCTAGCTCCTCCCTTGGCTCTCGGCTCTTGTAAACGTCAGCCTGTCTCTGGTATCTAGTTTGGGGAGCCTCCAGAAGCAGGAAGCAGTATCCCTTCCTGTTTCTTTTTCATTTAAAACCCTTTAGATTAGATTTGCTTAAAAAGACATTTTCCTTTTCAGGGCCCCAAGGATTTCTTTCTCTTCAGAGATAAGCAGGGCTCTGCTCCTTCTGACCAACTTCAGCTACCCAGGGCCTAGTTGGTCAGTAGGCTGTTTCCCACCTGATCTGGGAGTCCCCCATAAGCCTGTGCTAGCTCTATTGGAGAGAGAGAGAGAAAGAGAGAGAGAGAGAGAGAGAGAGAGAGAGAGAGAGAGAGAGAGAGAGAGAGAGAGAGAGATGAGGTAGAAGGGAGGGAGAGGCAGAGAAAGTAACTTTCTAAGGTGATTTGTTGTTGATCCTTCATTCTCAAAGAGGACCAATGACATCAGGAGAGTGATGTCTTGACTTTCATGTGAATTGGATGTGAGTGAAGCAGAGCTTGGAGTAGTCAGCCTCCAGAGTCATCAGAGTGCAGTGGCAAGACAAAGGTCAAGGTGGCTGGTGATTTCTCTCCAGTGGAAGTTTTATTGTTGCAATACTAAATCTGTTAGTTAATAGATTAATACTAAAACATCTGAATTATACTATAATAGAGTGCAAGTATAAAGGAGCTTACTATTTTAATCCGAAATTGTGGTCAGCTCCATATCCCAAGTAACTGTCTTTGCCATTCCCTTGCTAATAGTTGTATGGTCATGTATAAGATGAAGTTCTTACAGTATCTCATTCTTTCAGGATTTAATGAGGAATATATGTGTGTGTGTGTACATGTATAGACATATATATATATATATATTCTCAGAAAAGGAGCAGAGGAGAAAGATGTGAGAGTTTTAAAAATTTAATGAGAAGAATTTTAATTTGAGAGTCTAATTTGAGAAGACAACAAAATTAGACTGTTAGAAATCTAAGGGGTAGGTTATATACACAGTTGGCTTCCAAGTGTTTCAAATGGGAAATGCAGCTTTGAGTATGTTTCAGTAATAAGTTCTAAAATTGACCTCCATGTTTTCACTTTGCTCCATCTTTGGGGTATGGTGCTCACCCAGCCTGCAGTTCAGGCTGATCCAGCAGGAGCTAATCCCATCTCCCGATGATGGAGTAGAGCTGATGCTCATCTCATCTCCTCACAGAAGCCTGTACTGGTCAGGATTGCCTTACCCTGATATGGTGGGTGATAGTGACTTCAGGAATCCCAAACGTCTGCTGGAGCTCCCTCCCTACTTCTCTCTCTCTCTCTCTGTCTCTCTCTCTGTCTCTCTCTGTCTCTCTCTCTCTCTCCCTCTCCCTCCCTCTCTTCCTCCCTTCCTCCCTCCCTCTCCCTTCCTCTCTCCCTCTCCTTTCCTTCTTGTATCCCTCCCTTCCTCTTTCCCATCCTCTGTCCTGATATGAACGTTGTTTTACTCCTGTTCATAAAATCAGCTCCCAGTTTCAATTGCTCGATGCCTTGGTGTCAAGAGAGATGGAGTATTTTATTTGTAGAACAGCCTGGGGGCCGGTGTCACTGGATTGAAGAAAGTATGGAAAGGAGGTGTAAGAAGCTTGGAAAGGTGGGAGGAGCCTAGGTTATGAAGGGTTTTGAATACCAAGCAGAGTATTTTGTTTTTGGTCTTGGACGCCATCAGTAGCCTCTGGAATTTATTGAGTGAGGGGGATGTGTGGGGGTGGAGGCTGGGGTGACATGATGGGACCTGTGTTAGGAAAATCACTTTGGTAGCTGAATGAAGGATGGACTGGAGTGGGGGGAGACTGAGGCAGGAAGACCCACCGTGGCTACTGCCATAGTCCAGGTGGGAGGGACTGCACTAGGGTTGGGGCAGGGTCAGAGAGGGGAAAGGGCATATTCTAGAGATGTTGTGAAGGTGGTATGGACCGTACTTGGAAAGAGATTGGATATTTGGGGTGAGAGTGAGGAGTCCCAGATGGCTTCTAGGTTGGGAGCCTGGGGGAACTGGGAGGATGATATTGTTCTCTACAGTAAGAGAGAAGATAGGATTGGGGGAGAGTTTAGGGGAAAGATGATGAGTTCTGTTTTGGACATACTGAATGTAAGTGGATGTCCAGTTTGAGATGTCTGATTGGCAGTTGGAGATGAGAGATTGGAAGTCTGGCAGAGAAACTAGGGCAGGATGGGCAGATTTGAGAATCATCAGCACAGAGATGGTCATTAAATCTATGGAGCAGTTGAGCTCCCCAGAGGGCCCAGGACAGAGCCCTGAGGGACACCTCTAGTTAGAGATTCAAACCCAGGTCCTTTGACTCCAAAGTCAGGTAAGACAATTTCCTGTCTAGCCCACCACCTTTCTTCAAAGGTATGAAGCCCTTCCAGCCAGCTTCTAAGGAGGGGAGGAGAGGAGGGGGAGAACAGGAGGGAGAGAAAGGGATGGGAAGGGGGAGGGGAGTCAACGCTACAAGTAAAGTTGATGAGCATTTATTATATGCTTACTGTTTGCTAGGTACAATGCTAATCTCTGGGAATACAAGTACAAGCAGAAAATCTTGTCCTCAGAGCTTGCAATTAACCCTTCCACATGGGGTGGGGGGCGGTGTTAGAGGCAGTGCCTACTCTGAGATCTGGAAAATCCTCATAAAGTTTTTAGTCCTCACTTCATACCAGAGAAGAAGTCTGAATTATTATAATATTAAAGGATAAAATATGTTGCTATTATACAATATTATAATATATTTTATGCATTTCTGAGTTTCTAAACTTTTTCTATGTCATCTACTGGCCTTTGCATCATGTCTGCGGCTTCTGTAAGACTCCCTCCAAAATTTCCATTTAATTTCCTATGCCCACCTGTTTTATATGGAAACCTCGATGAGGAAAGTCTCCATGTGGAAAAGATTACGTTGTAATAGGAGGGAAGACAACACAGAAAAGCAGGGGTGTTGGGAGAGGGAACAGAAAAGAAGAAAATACCAAGCCTTCTCCTTAAAATGGAGGGCCTTCGAGTAACTACCCAACCACCCAAGGGGCCCAGTTCCTTCCATGGGTGCAGTGGGCACTGGGAACTTCCAGGGTGAAGAGGTTTCTGGGATATTCCATCTGACCAGTCTGGAGTGTGGCCTGAAGAGGAATGAAGGAGGTGGGCCTTTGGTCATTCTTCAGTGACCAGAGCGATGTTTGGGGGCTTCTTGTTGTCCTCACTTCTTACAGGATTATTGGGAGGGTCCAGCAACATAACAGATGAGATAGAAATTATTTGTGAATCTGTAGATGGCACCTCTTCACATTCTCATCATCATCATAATTATTGCTCTGGAGTCCAGAATGGCTGTCTGGATTATTAGATTCAGACACTGTCAACAAGCAGAGAGGGCCTGAACTCCTGCCCCAGGGTGCCTGGCCCTGGCCCTGCTCTATTGTTTCCCAGACACCCAAGAATCTAATCTGCCTGCTAATAATGACAGCTTCCATGCGTATGAAACCCTTTGCTGGATCCTCACCAAAGCCCTTCGGGCCTGAGTGCCAGTATCATACCCATTTTACAGAGAAGGGACTTGCCCAAGGTGGCAGCTGGGATCTGAACCCCAGCCTCCATTTCTGGTGCCCTTCCCATTGCACTACCCAAGCTTTTTAGTTGTGACAAGAAAACCAATGAACCCGGTAAACATTATTAGAATGTTCAGGGAGAAGTCCTTTGCTCATTCAGCTAAAAAGAAGCCAGGGTTAGGCCAGTGGGCTTGGTGAAGAATCACAACAAACTTCTGTGGTGTTAAATGAATGTGGTGTCACCAGCTCCCCTGGGTTCAGTCCTCACCTTGAGACAGATGCCTCCTGCCTCAACCTAGCAGCTGGCCCTGGCATCTCTCCTGAGCACCAGCTGCCTCTCTCTGGAGAGTCTCCACCTTAGTACCCCAAGTCCAGCACGTCCATGTCTGCTGAGAACTCGGATCTTCCTCCCCTAGGCCTCCTGCCATCTCCAAGTTTCCCTACTTCTGTGGGAGACTTCACTATTTTCCTAGTCATTCAGCCTCTCCCTTGAAGTCAGGTTTGATTCTTTGTCAAATCCTGGCCTTTCTACCTTCATAACATCTCTCTAATACACCCCCTTGTCCCCTCTGACATCTCTCAGGGCCCTCCCTGCTCCGTGCAGAGCCTCATTCCCTCGATCCTGAACTCTGGCGGTAGCTGCTGGGGGTCTGCCTTCCTTAGGAAGGTTTCTCCCTGCCTCAGTCTATCCTCTATTCAGCCACCAAAGGGATTTTCTTTTTTGTTTCTTTTCCCACTTAATAGTATTTTATTTTTCCCCCAATTACATGTAAAGATGGCTTTCAACATCTATGTTTACAAGATTTTGAGTTTCAAATGTTTTCTCCCTTCCTTACTCCCCACCCAAGATGGCAAGCAATCTGATATAGGTTATAAAGTACAATCATATTAAACACATTTCTACATTAATCATGTTGTGAAAGAAGATCCAGAACAAAAGGGAAAAACCACGAGAAAGGAAAACAACAAAAGAAGAGAAAACAGTCTGCTTCCACCTGCATCCAGACTCCATGGCTCTTTCCCCGAATGTCTACAGCGTTTTCCACCGTGAGTCTTTTAGAATTGTCTTGGATCGTTGTATTACTGAGAAGAGCTAAGTCTGTCAAAGTAGATCATCACACAGTGGTGCTGTTACTGTGTACAATGTTCTCCTGGTTCTGCTCGCTTCACTCAGTATCAGTTCATGTATGTCTTTCCAGGTTTTTCTGAAATCTGCCTGCTCATTATTTCTTATAGCACAATAGTATTCCATTACATTCATATACCACAACTTATTTGGCCATTCCCCAGTTGATAGGCATCCCCTCAATTTCCAATTCTTGGTCACCACAAAAAGCTGCTATAAATATTTTTGCACATATGAGTCCTTCCCCCTTTCTTATGATCTCTTTGGGATACAGACCTAACAGTGGTATTGCTAAATCACAGTTTGGTTGCCCTTTGGGCATAGTTCCAAATTGCTCTCCAAATGGTTGTATCAGTTCACAACTCCACCAACAATGCATTAGGGTTCCAATTTTCCCACATCTTCTCCAACATTTATCATTTTCCTGTTTTGTTACATTAGCCAATATGACAGGTGTGATGTAGTACCTCAGAGTTGTTTTGACTTGCATTTCTCTAATCAATAGTGATTTAGAGCAT
The DNA here is from genome assembly GCF_011100635.1 of Trichosurus vulpecula. Classification (NCBI taxonomy): domain Eukaryota; kingdom Metazoa; phylum Chordata; class Mammalia; order Diprotodontia; family Phalangeridae; genus Trichosurus; species Trichosurus vulpecula. The sequence goes on along the minus strand of NC_050575.1, from coordinate 412,509,308 downwards.
TTTTTTATATGACTATAGATAGCTTTAATTTCTTTATCTGAAAGCTGCCTATTCATATTCTTTGACCATATATCAGTTGGGAAATGACTTTTATTCTTTTTTTTTGTACTTATATGCCAAAACTTTTATTCAATTACAGAAAAGTAATCCTTTCGCCTACTTGTGGAAAAAAAGTTCTACAAATACAAAACATAAAATAAAACAAAACACCTTGTCCCAGAATAATGACTTTTATTCTTTTAAATCCAACTCAGTTCTCTATATATTTTAGAAATGAGGCCTTTATTAGAAATGCTGGCTGTAAAAATTGTTTCCCAGCTTTCTGCTTTCCTTCTAATCTTGGTGTGGCTTTGTTTGTGCCAAACTTTTTAATTTAATGTAATCAAATTGCATTTCATAATGTTCCCTATCTTGTTCGGTCATAAATTCTTCTCCATAGATCTGACAGGTAACTATTCCCTGCTCTCCTAATTTGCTTATGATATCACCCTTTATGTCTAAATCACGTACCCATTAGCTTGGTATATGGTGTGAGATGTTGGTCTATGCCCAGTTTCTGTTTTTGCCAAATAGTGAGTTCTTATCCCAGAAGCTGTCTTTGGGTTTATCAAACAGTAGATTGTCATAGTCACTGACTGCTGTGTCTTGTGTACCTAAATATTCCACTGATCCACCACTCTATTTCTTAGCCAGTACCAAGTAGTTTTGATGACTGCTGCTTGATAATAGTTTTAGATCTGATACAGCTAGGCCACCTTTCTTTGCATTTTTTTCTCCCATTAATTCTCTTGATATTCTTGACCTTTCTTCCAAAGGGATTTTCCTGACGTGAAGGTCTGAAACCACATCACCCCCTGCTTTTGCAACCTCACACACTGACCTGCCCAAGCCAATGACCTGGGTTTTGAGGACCTACCTATACTCATAGGTGGGGGCTGGCCAGGATGGGGACTGATACCTCAATCTTACGGCTGTTGATGTTTTTAGAAACAACTCCTCAGTAAAAATTGCGTTTCTTTAGCACTGAATGTATGCTGGATGCAAGGGCCGAGACAACTGCTCTTGCCCTCCTGGAACTCCTATTTTGGCAGGGGACCTCAGACTCAAACACTGGGAAGGAGGTAGAGTCCGGTTCTTAGAGAGGCCTGGTTCCAGCTTGAGACTGGGTTCCCACAAGGCTGGCCTGACCTGAGTGGCCCTGTTCTTGGGCTCTGAAAAGCTTTGGGAGTAAAGCCCTGACCCCCAGCCATGGGGACTCTGCCTGGGGCTCTAGCTGGGAATTTTCTCCTTCGCCTTGTATCCTGGAAAGGAGAAATCCCACCACAGGGAGGATTCCACTGTGCCTTTTCCTCCACCAGCTTCTGGGTGATGTGCTTGTCTCCTCTCTCCTTTGTTCTTAGATTCACCGTGTATATACATGGAGGCTGAGATGGACTTGGGAATGCTTTTAACATCTTGCTGTGGAAAGGCCTCATTCTGAAAGGTTTCCAGTGTGACCCTGTCAGAAAAGAAGTTGTATTTCTATGACGTGAGCACTCAGAGGAAATGCCCACTCTCTGGTTATGGCTAAATATGGAAAGCCTGGATGGTAATATCTGGGTGCACTCAGTGAGAGCGTTGTTCCCTGGTTGGCCCTTCATTCATCCGCCCCTTCTACCCACAGGGGCCCTAGGGTGATCTCTTCTCTGGAGAGATTTATGGTCTCAGGCCATGGAGATTCTCAGTGCAGTCCCCCAGACACATCAGCACCAGCCAGGTAGGGAAGCTCCAGGTGTACTGGGTGCTTGGGAGGGTTCATAAGCATTCCTCTTTACTTTAAAGAGAGCTCTGGAAATCCTGAGAAAGGCTTGTCCAAAGGCTAGAGTAGCCAGGACCCTGATTGGTGGGGTGGAGGGGCCATGCCCTTCCTTCCCAGACCAGTCCTTGGCTCCTTCACCAGGGCCCAGACCATGGTCTGCTAAGGCCATCCTTTCCTTACTGTTCTGCCCCTGCTGGTGGCCTCCCTCCATCTTTGATTCTTCTGGAGGAGATGGCGTTAGCTGGGGGGTCCTAGACCATGCTTTGGGACTGTGGACTGAACACCCTGCAGGGAAGGTAATTTCATATCCTAATTTGACAGTGGCGAATAGTTCTCTGTCCCTCTTGCTATGGCATGTGGACCAGAGACCTGGACTCTGCCATGCTTTTTAGGAGGGATTCCCATGCTCATTGATATGGTGAGGTACCAGCTGAGGGAGGGTTGCCAAGGTCCATTCACCCAGCTTTCTCTCCTAGAGGCCTCTCTGGCACTAGAGCCCTGAGTGTGACTTTGGATGGTGGCAAGTTCCTGAGGGGCTGCTTCCGAGGTCACAGTTGAGTTGGATGGATACTGGCAAAACAAGGGGAGAAAGAAAGACAGAGACAGAGATAGAGAGAGAGGAAACGAGAGAGAGAGAGAGTCACTGAGAGGAAGAGAGAGAGAGAGAGAGAGAGAGAGAGAGAGAGAGAGAGAGAGAGAGAGACAGTAGCATGGAAGAATGAGTCCTTCAGATAGTCTCCTGGGTTATCCTTGTGCTGGAAAGATAAGGACTAGATAGCAATACTTGTCAGCTGAGTCAAGCACTAGTCTGGTCTAGTCTGAGAGCAGTCAGTAGTTCACACCTGGAGATTAGCTGGGTAGGTCTCCAGTGGAGGGCCCCAGGGATTTGTGCCTGTTCCAGAGCTAATTAACATTTTTATCAATAGCTTAGGTAAAGGCATGAATTGCATGTTCATTAGATTTGTAGATGACCAAAAAGTTGGGAAGATTTAAAACTCTCTATTATGGCTAAACACCTTGAGCAGCCCTCCTCCTGAATCCTCTCTTCTCTTTGGGTTTCCAAGACACCAGCTCCCCTGGTTCTCCTCCTCTCTCTCAGACCACTCCTTCTTTGTCTCCTTTGCTGGGTCCTCCTCCTGACCAAGCCCTTTAGCCATGGGCTTGCTCCTCTTCTCCCTCCAGACTAGCTCCCTTGGGGATCTCATCAGCTGCCGTGGATTTAATTCCCATCTCTGTGCTGATGCTTCTCAGATTTACCCATCCTGCCTGCAACTCTCAGCTGACCTCTAATCTTATGTCTCCAACTGGATGGCCAGCAGACATTTGAAACTCAACACATCCACCCATGTCACCTCTATCCCCCATCAGTAAGCTCTAGGGTCTCCGTATCACCTCCCTGCTTGGTGTTCAAAACCTTTCATAACCTTCACTGCCCAATGACCCCTCCAGCCTTCTTATACCTTACAACACTTATTCTTGGTTCCAGAGACCCTGGCCTCCTGGCTGTTCCACTAACAAGACAATCCATCTTTTGACTCTGGGGATTTTCTTCCTTTCCTCCTCCTCCTCCCACCCACTTGGGAAAGAAGCCCAGCTAGTCTGTGGGGAAGATGGACTGTGAGAAAGTACTCAGGGAAGAGGTCATGGGGTCAGAGTATGATGTGAAATTGTCATAGTGCTGTGCTCAGCTGAATAGCAGTTATGAATGATAGGGGGAATAGATCTGCATATGCCACTCTCCTCTCCCTAATCTTTGGGGTCAGTATCTAGGAGGGGGGCTGTCCAGTCAGAGGGAAGGTTGGCAGTAAACTGGAGCTACCAGGCCCCTACAAGTCTCCAGACCTCTTGCTGGCCCCTCCATTATTGATGGACAGGAGGCTGATGCCTTAGCCCCAGGATGACAGCTGGATTATAGGAGCAGAAAGGGGCATCTACAATGGTTCCAGCTGGACTAGGATTCACCAACAGGATTGGCACTCAGACCCTGTGGATTTGGGGGGTATGGTGGAGGACAGTATGTTAGTGCTCTGAGTGCCAACTGCCAGAAACACACAAGCACAGAACCCCAGAGCTAGGGTGGAGGATGGTAGTGCTGCCCCAGAGCCCCCTCCCCAGCATCCCTGAAGAGTGGCCCCCAGCCTCAGCTGGGAGACCTTCAGGGACGGGGAGCTCACTCCCTTTGGAAGCAGCACAAGACCTCCACTCACTTGGGACTTTTTCCAGCTCCCAGCTTTGATCTGCTTTTCCCCATCTGGGGCCACACAGAACAAGTTCTTCCCCAGGACAGCCCTTCAGGTACTTGGCCATGGTTCTCAGGCCCGAGCCTTAGGAGAAATTTCTGACATTGAGTTGGGGAAGTTTAGAAAGAAGCAAATAAAGGCAAGCTGAAGGATCTCTGGGAATCAGAAGTCCTGGCCTAGCTGTAGAGAAGGATCTGGGGGTCATAGGTGCCCAGGGCCAGAGAAAGAGAGATTCCTCTCAGGCTACTGATTAGCAGAGCCAGCCGCTGGTCCCCCGTGCCAGCCTGGGAGCTCCTCAGAGCCCAAGATGACACCCAGGATGGGGGTCCTGTGAGATGCTGAGTGGCCTTCCTACTCTGGGAGCTCCCCAGGAACCAAGGAGTGGAGACTTTGCCCTGAGGAAGGTTAGTCCCAGTGTGGAGGGCCCCATTACTGCCCAGGCTGGCCTGGCTTAAGCCTCCTCATCTGGGGGAACTGGTCCTCTGGGCACCTGGCCCTAAGTGGGAGGTGAACCCTCACTGGGCAGTAGCCAGCTTCAGTTGTCTTGTTCCTTTGCACCATCTGGGGAGCACCTGGCTGTGAAAGGGGAGCTGGGTGGGAGGCAGCTGACCAGGATTAGCATCCCTGGCCCTCTCTGGCAGTGGGATCTGGGGCAGCTACTGCCTTCTGTGGGCCTCAATTCCTGTGCCCCACCCCCCCCATGGGAGCCCAGCACAGGGCTGGATCTTCCCAGGCCTTTATCAAGTCTGGATGCCTTTGTTTCCCAGCTCAATCTGAGACCCAGGTGCCTAGGGCAAACAGTCAGGTAAGTGGGGAATCATAGCCCAGCTTTGCAGGCTGATTTTCCAGAGCATCTGCCCCTATAGTCACACCTGAGTTAGCCTGGCCTGCCTATGGTCCACAGGACAAAGGGCTCATCAGCTCCTGGGGATCTGTGGTTGGAGGCTGGGCTGTAAGGTGAGGCCTCAGCCTAAGGATCAGGGCAGATGGAATGTGGGCTCCCAGCCAACAGACAGAGGCCAGAAGGGAGGGCTAACCCAGCCAGCTCTGTAAGGTTGTGGAGGGGTCAGCCTGAGCCAGGCATCTGATTTCTGGCTGAGCGCAGACAGATGTCTGGGGCTGACACCTGGGCTGCCTTCTGACTCAGCCTCTTGCAGACAATATCAGGGTTTCTGAGCCTAGCACCTGGACCTTGGCCAAGGACCCAAAGGTGAAGATTCAGCAGGAGTTAAGGTCCTTGCGGTTGATGGGTGGCATTTCCCCCATCAAAGCCTGCTTGCCCAGGGACATCCAGGGTGGGATTCAGAAAGTGGAGGCCGCACACCTTGCCAACCCATCTGAATGTGAAGGAATTGGGTAGCCCCCCACTGTTACTGAGCAGCCCCATGTGCCCTATCCTAGCTCCCGGGGCCCATGGCATCACCTGAAAAATAGGGAGCTATGGAGTGGCAGGGTTGTACTGGATGGCCTCTAAGGACCTTCTGACCCTAAGCCTGTGATTTAGCTGGGGAAAGGAGCCCCTCAGAAAATGACTCAGGGCTAGTCCCAGGAGAGAAGTCAGCCAGATAGCTGGCAGTGGTTGGGCCCTCCCAGGGAAGGGGGGCAGAGGCCAGCCCTCCCAGCCCCTCCCAGCAGCCCTCTATCAGATCCCTTTCTTCCCTCCCACTTACATTCTCTCCATCCCCCCACTATCCTTTCTCCTCTTTCCTCCTTGCATTCCTCTATCCTTCTCCTAACCCACCTCTCTCTTCTCTCAATCCCTCCCTCCTTCTTTCAATCTGTCTCCCTACCCCTCTCTCCTTCCTCTCAATCCCTCCTCCTTTCCCTCCCTCCCTCCTTCTCTTAATCCCTCCTTTTGTCCCTCCCTCCTCTCAATCCTTCCCTCTTTCTCTCAGTCTCTCCCTCTACCCCTGTCTCCCTCTTTTTAATCCTTCCTTCTTCCCTCTCTCCTCCCTCCTCCTCTCCAAAGCTCCATTGCTGCCAGGCATTTGTAGGTCCAGGCCTGACTGAGTCTTTCCCTTAGCATCCAGGTTTCTAAAAAGAAGCCCAGAGAGAATGGAGAGGACGTGGAGGGAAGCAACAGGAAGTGAGGCTGGGAGAGATGAGAGAGGGTTTTCAGTGCCCAGCAGAGGAGTTTGGTTTTTACCCCAAAGGCTATAGGGAGCCACCGAAGCTTCTAGCACACAGGAGGGACTGCAGTTTGTGCTCAAACTCCGTCTTTGACTCTCCCCCCATTTTGTGCTTATGAAGCTTTTTGTGTTTATTTTTTGGACCCAGTACAAGACTTTGCCTTTATTCCTATTACATTTCATCTTCAAAGGTCACAGACTTAGAGCTGAAAGGACCAACCATCTCACTTGACAAATCAGGAATATGAGATCCAGGGGCAGAAAGCCTGAGGTCATCTAGCAGAGGTGAAATTTGAACTCAGGACCTCTGACTCCAGAATCAGGCATCTTTCTGGCCCTCCTTTGTTGTCTCCTGGCTTCTCCTGGGGCCCAATGCTGGCAGACTGTCAGATAACCTCTTTATACCCCCAGCCCTGATGATGTACCCCCACTCCTGACCCCCAGCTCTGATGATGCACCCCCACCCCAGACCCCTAGCCCTTCCTCAGCCCTGATGAAGCACCTCCCCCTCCCCCATACCACCTCTCCCTTTTTGCTCAGGGCTGCTGGACAGAGGTCCCCAACCTGCCAACTCTCTGATGCCCATAGATGTGAGAGGCGAAGCATTGGCTTTAGCATCAGAGGGTGTAGTTTAAGTCCCGACTCAGCTGACCTCTGGTTCGCAGGTCCCTTTGACTTTCTAGACTTGGTTTTTCTGCTGTAAAATGAGAAGGTTGGACTCTAGATCCTTCCAGCTCTAGGCGTATCGTTCCCACCAAAGGTCTGGGTCCAGTGTCCACCGGGCCCTCCCTGCCGCTGGCCAATCCCACTCCTCCAGGATTCATGCTTCCAGCAGTAGGGACCCAACCTTCTCTTCTCTCATCAAGCTGCCCAGGTCATCCCTTCCCTCCCTCTCCAGACAGCCTCATTTTAGCTTTAGAAGGAAGGCGGAGGCCATTCCCCCAGAGCTGGCTCACCCTTCACTTCTCTGTGCAGCCCAAGAGGAGGAAGGGCTCCTGCTCCAGCCCCTTGTCCTTGATCTCACCACTTCTCATTTTCTCCAGAAGCGCATCCCTTCATTCATCCCCTCTCTCCTGAATTTTCCATTTCTTTTTATCCACTATCTCCTTCCCTGCTGCCTTCAAATCTGCTCAATCCTGAAGGGGAAAAACCCTACTGACCCTACCATCCCTCAAACTATCCTCTGGTTTCTTTTGTAGCCAAACTCCAAGACAAAGCTGTCTACACTTGCTGCTTCCCCTTTCAGACCTCCCAGCCGTCTTTCTCACCCTTTGCCTTCCTCTGGCATCCTCCCTCCCTCTGACGGCTCCTTCGGAGTCTCCTTTGCGGGACCTTCAGCCATCCACCCAGCTTGGTACCAGGGATCCTCCAAGGCTCCCTCCAGGTTCCCTCTTCCCCTCTCCCTCCTCCCCTCTCCCTCTCCCTTTCCCTTAAAAAGTGCTAGTTGACTTAAAGGTCTTAGTGTCTCAAGCTCAATATGTCCAAAACAGAATTCTTCACCTTTGCCCCCAAATTAATTCTTCTTCTGAACGCTCTTAATTCCATCAGGGGTTATGCAGTCACCATGTTCTCAGGGGACAGTTGATGTCATCCTTGACTCCCACAATCCACTGCGATGCCACCTCTTATTGTTTCTCCTGTAGGGCCACCTTCCTCTCCTCTCACTGGGCTGCCCCCCTCCCCCAGCAGGCCTGCATTGCCTCCTGACGGCCTCCTGACTGGCCTTGGGTCTCTGGTCTCTCAGCTCAGACCTTGCTACCACAGGCTCCAAACCCAACAATGGCCCCCCTCATTCTTCCTGAGTGGATAGCTTTGCCCCAGCCGTCCCCATGCCAAGGATACTCCCCCTCCTGGATCTGCTCACCAGTCTCCTTGGGTCTTTTTTCCAGCCCTTCACACTATTCCCATGTCCAAAGATTTGTGTGTTTGACCGCTCTTAATCCCAGGGCCTTCCCTCTGTTGATTATTTCCTATTTATCCTGTTTATAGCCTGCTTCGTATGTATTTGTTTACATGTGGTGTCCCCCTTTAAACTGTAAGCTTCTTGGGGACAGGGACTGTTCTTTCTGTCTTTTGTATCCCTAGCATGCTCAGTACATTCCTGGAACCCAGTAGGCATTTAATAGATGTTGATTGGTTGATTGTGGGGCAGAGAGGGGTGGGGGCTAGTTTACCAACAGTGCACAGATCTGGAAGGGCCCTTACATTGGCAAATGGGTAGAGAGAAGGGTGGGGCATGAATGGGAGCCACAAAAGACAGGGGAGTTGGGCCAGGCTCCCATGGGGGATGGCAGAGAGCATGTAGAGACTTCTGAAGGTTCCCTACTGGAATCTGGCCCAGCTCAGGTCCCGCCTCCTCCATGAAGCCCTCCATTCTTATCTCCAGTGCTTCTCCCCCATGGAATTAGCACATGCTTGTGTGTGTGCATGCGTGCGTGCGTGAGTGCCTCTGTGTGTGTGTGTGTGTGTGTGTGTGTTTGAGCTTTGCTGCTACTTAGCAGGTCTTCTGCAGTGTAGTGAGTGCCCCAGGAATCTGGGTGTGACCCTATGCTCTTTAATTTTTTTCTCAACTTAGATAAAGACACAGTATCACTACATTTTCAGATGATATCCCAGAGGGAGGCAAAGCTGGTGTCCTGGGTGACAGAACCAGGTCAAAGGCTCGGTGCCTTTCACTGAACCTAACCTGTCTTACTAAGATGAAATCCATCAGGGATGCATGTAAAGTCTTGAAACTTGACTCAAAAAATCAATATAACCAGTCCAAGACTGAGAAGATAGGAGTGAGATAGGATTAGATAATGGGCTGGAAACAAGCTGGGGGTCTGAGTGGCCTGCAAGCTCACTGCTGGCCAGCAACATAAAATGACAGCTCATAAAGGGACAAGAAGAGCTTCCAGGAATAAAGCAGTGACCATCCCTCCGCCCTCAGCCTTGGCCAGCCCCTATCAGGAGGCCTGGGCTCAGTTCTGGGCCCCATGGTTTAAGGAGGACACTGATAAATAAGGTAGGGGAGCGTCCGGAGGAGGATCAACAAATGGAGAAGGGCTTGGAAGTCCGGCCAGAGGAGGATCATCTTGGTAGAAGGGAGGATGTCCATCCTGCGGCAGAGAGAGCTGGGGGCGGAGCAGGAAAGCCATGATGGTCGGTCATGAGGAAGAGAGTTTGGCCTGTTCTGTCTGGCAGGAGGAGGAAGAACCAAGAGTAGTGCAGGGGAGGTACAAAGGCTTGAGGTCAGGAAAAACCAAGAAATGATCCCTGCCCTCAAGAAGCTTATGGTCTACAGTAGCTTATATTCTACTAAACCCAATAATAATAATGAGCATTTACAGAGCTAGTTTTTCAGATTTGCAAAAACCTTTATAAATATGTGACCTCATTTGATCCTAACAACAACTCTGGGAAGTAAGTACTATTATTATCCCCTGCTTTTACAGAAGAAGAAATTGAGGCAAACAGGGGTTAAGTGACTTTCCCAGGGTCACACAGCTATAAGTGTCTGAGGCTGGATTGGAACTCAGGTCTTCCAGACTCCAGGCCCAGGATTCTAGTCTCTGCACCAGCTTGTTGCCTTCATGGTCCCCTATGATCCAGGCCTGCCTGGGAACCAAAGTGCTCTGGAGGCCAGAGGAGCAGATTGTGGTTATTCTGATGCACTGAGCTTGAACACCTAAGGTCTTCCGCTGGCACTCCCACCTGGTGTCTCCGGATGGATAGCAGAGATCAGACCCCTGCCCCCAGCTGGCTGGCTGCTCGGAGCAGTCTCTGTTCTCCTCAGAATGCAGCTGGCTTCATCCTCATTGCTGCTTCAATGGAACTGAACTGAATTCAAATCCCACTTCTGTCACTTCTCAGCTGTATGACCTTGGGCACCTCTATGTGCCTCAGTTTCCTCATTGGTAAAATGAGGGTGATAATAGCCCCTTCCTCCTTGGCTGTGATGAGGAGCAAATGAGCTAAGGCGAGTAAGGGCTCCGGCACCCTTAAACCTGTCACGTGAGTCAGAGGCTGCTGCTGCTATCTTGACACCCCTCGTCCAGTCGATCTTTGCAGGAGCGTGTGGGGAATCTGAGGACCATGGCACCACCGTCTCTTGTGGGGAGAGGGCTGTGTCCTGGGTGGCTGGAACATCTGCCTAGTGTCCTCCACAGCAGCTGGTATCCTAGGGAGAGCCCGAGTCAGCACAAATACCACGCTATTCATCACCACAAGCCTCCTTTCTTGGCTGAGCAGTGGCGTGTGCTGCTCCCTCCTGCCATTGGGCATCACTCACCAGCTGAGAGGGCAGAGGCTGGGGGAGTGGCCTGGCTTTTCTATTCCCTTATCTGATGCAGTGGATAGAGTTGCTAGGCCTGGAGTCATTTAGACCTGAGTTTGAATCCAGCCTCAGAAGATTCCTAGCTGTGTGACACCATGGCAAGTCACTTAACCCTGTTTGCCTCCGTTTCCTCATCTAAAAAATAAGCTGGAGAAGGAAATGGCAAACTGCTACAATATCGTGGCCAGGATAAGCCCAGACAGAGTCATGAAGAGTCAGACATGACAGAAAAAAGGCTAGACAACATTTAAGTGTAGTTGGCTTTAAGTCGAATGTCAGCTCCCTGAGGGCAGGAGGCTACTATCATTTTTTGCCTTTGTTCCTCTAGCTCCTAGTGCAGTGCCTGGGGAGGAGAGAGAGGGAACAAGCGTTCATTAAGTGCCTACTATGTGCCAGGCACTGTGCTAAGCCTGGCACATCAGGGGTACTTAAAAGGTGCTTATTGAATTAAATTAAATGTGCCCCCCAAGTCAGACTGATGGCTCCTCCCTCCATTCTTCCACCTTGACCCCTATTCTGCCCCTCTCCTCTCAGATGAAGTATCAGGTGCTGCAGGGGACGCCAAGAATAAGCTAGGATTCTAATAGGCTTTTGTTTGGAAGCGTGAGAAACGTGCTCACTCTAGAAAGAACACTTGTTGTGAAGCCAGGAAAGTTCTCATTTTATTTTACATTTATTTTATATTCCTAGTGAATGGATAGCTCCCTAATGGAGTATGCTTGCTCAGACAAATGCAACACTTTTTATGCTGTTCCCAATTCAGATTGCTCTCCATTGGCTAGATGCAACCTCCTGAACCGCCCACTTTATGTTCCCTTACTTGATATGTTCCCCCTCAAACAGCTCGTTAAGCATGTGTACCAGCTTCTGACCTTTCACCTGATCAGAAGTCTGGTTCTGTTAGGTCATAGCTCTGGTTAGAACCAGTTACCTCTGACTTTCATCCTGTTATCACTCAAAGGTGTGGTAGTTTTAATCCTGTGGAAACATAATTCCTTCTTTTGTTTTTCACAGATGGGACCTCCCCAACTTTTCCCTACAGGAAAAGGACCCCGTAGATGATCCAATAACACCTACTTGAGATGAGTGAGGACTTCTCCCATCCGAGGAATGCTTCAGGCCTGGGTATTTGAGGACAGGGTCCCTCCTTACAATATTTAGCAAGGCCAGTTCACTTACCTTGGTAGTGTACTTTCCAGAGATGTATACGTCCATAATGAGGTTGCCTTGCATTGCCAGAGCTAGCTCAGTGTTTGGGAGGCTCTGAAGGAAAGTGTGGGAGAGAAGAGGTATTAGACTGATTACCAAAGGTAGTCTACAGAGTTGTGGTGCAGACCTCATTGTTGTATGCCTGTGAAACCTGAACAGTCTACCAGTACCATGCCAGGAAACTGAATTGCTTCCATTTGAATTGTCTTAGGAAGATTCTACAGATCTCCTGGCAGGAGAAGGTACCAGACACTGAGGTCCTTTCTTGAGCTGAACTGCCAAGCATTCAAACTGTGCTTAAGAGAGCACAACTCCTATGGGCTGGCCACATTGTTCAAATGCAAAATGTACGCTTTCCAAAAAGACTGTTTTATGGCGAATTCACATAGGGCAAGAGTTCACATGGTGGTTAGAAGAAGTGACTCCTTTAAGAACTTTGGAATTGATTGCATGGAGACACTGGCACAGGACCGCTCAGCATGGCGTGCCCATATCAGAGAAGGTGTTGTTCTCTATGAGCAAAGAAGAATTGAAACAGCTCAAAGAAAACACAGGATGTGCAAATTTGGAGAATCCACCCCAAATGTTCACACAGACTATTTGTGCCCAACCTGTGGTAGAGCCTTCCAGGCTCATATTGGTCTGATCAGTCACAGCAGGACACATTGAAATCTGACTCTAGCGTAATGATGCCATTTTGGTCCTCTTCGAAAATAAAGGACAACAGCCTTGATTTGCTTAGCTCAGGCTTCCTGCACCCTCATGGTCTGAGCCATACCTTGGCACTTGACCTATAAAAGTGGGAAGGTGGATTTTTCAGAGACTTGGGCACCTGGTGCAATAAAGCTTGCCTTTCCACCTGTTCTCCCTTCAAGATATCTCCCTCAAGGAGTCCCTGTGGTAGCTCCAGAGATGGCGAGCATGTGGCGGTCATGGCAGAGCATCTGGCCCTCAAAAATGGCAACCATGGAGAGTGAGACACAGGGCCAAGTGGTAGGGGTCCTTGTCCAGCCCCTGCCCCCATCCAGCCACATGACCCCAGAAATGGAAGGAGCAGCTAAGGAATGACCTATGAGCTGAAAACAAAACATGGACTTTGTCTTCTGCTGCTTCAGGAAGTTCATATAATGATAAGATTCTGGGTCTAGAACTGGAAGGATCTCAAAGTCTGTCCCTCTCACTGTGGATTGGTCTGATCAAAAGGGATTGTTTCTTGAGGAAACTTAAGTGCATTTACCTTGGGATGGAAATCTCAGCTCCTAGGATAGATAGTACTCTGAGGCTGGAGGGCGGTCTCAGTCCCTAGGGTGCAAAGTGGGACGTACTAGAAAGAAGGAAAGTGTCTTGGTTGTAGTAGGCTCTTCTGGGTCCTTTTTGGTTTTCTGCCTTCTTTCAATATACAGTTACCCTGGGTGCTTATGTGGGAATTGGGGACCTTTTAACTCACATTCTGCATTGATCAAGGTATAAGCAAAATCCTGTAGCTCGCAAGGAAATACGAGTAAGGGCAAAACGAGCCAGAGATGATGGATTTTTTCTTTTAAAAGAGAAATCCTCAAGACAAAACTGTTTTTTTCAAAAGAGACACTCCTAACATGGAAGGCCAGACCATGGGCTTGTACATATGATGTGGTGTGTGCTGGTTAGTTTTCTCTATGTCCTATCGCTTTACCTTCTAGACTGTGAGGATCGTGGAGAAACAGACTAAGTTTTCTCTAAGCTTTGTATCTGCTTCAGGGCCTAGTCTAAGACTGCACACACTAGGTGCTTAAGAAGTGTTTGCTGCATAATAGATTACAGCCCTCTCTTATTCTCATCTAATGATAGAAGTGAACTGAGCCCCCCAGACTGTTGTCTTCTGCCTAGGTGCTGCCCTCCTGATAGCTCTGCCTCTTCTCATGCTTTGACTTCTCTTGGGTTTGTGTCTCTTCTTCTTCTCTGGGTCTCCACCAGGGGAGGGGCTCAGGAAGTGTTTGTGGAATCCCCCCTTCTGAAGGCGGCCTTCTCTTTCCCTTCCCCTCCCCCGTCTCCTCCGCCCCTTCCTCTCTTCCGTCCCGTCCTCGCGTCCTCCCCATCCTTTCTTCCTCCCCTTCCCTTGCCCCTCTCCCACCCCTCTCCCTCTTTCCCTTGCCCCTCTCCCTCTCCCTCCACTTTTCCTCCCCTCCTCTTGCCCCTCTCCCTCCCCCTCCCCTTTCCCTTCCCTTCCCTTGTCCCTCTCCTCCCTCCCTTTTCCCTCTCCTTCCCTTGCCCCTCCCCCTCCCCTTCCCTTTTCCTCCCCTTCCCTTGCCCTTCCCCTCCCCCTCCCCTTTCCCTCTCCTTCCCTTGCCCCTTTCCCTCTCCCTACCTCTCCCCTCTCCCTCCCCTTCCATTTCCTCTCCTCCAGTGCCTCCTCTTTTCACATAGTATTCTCTATGTATCTAGAGAGTGAGTAGTTGTCTCCCTCATGAGCCATATATCATACAATCCCCTCCTAGAGGGCAGGCTCTTGTTTTTGCCTGTCTGTATCTCTAGCACTTACAGCATGCAGAATGCATGCCTGCTGCTTGACCCACTGACTGACTGTCGGGATCCCTGGGACTGCACTGACAGATGAGTAACCAAGAGTGAGAGAGGCTGAATGGATGAGGCCTGGAGGCCCTGAGTCATCTGGGTGGGAATCCTACTTCAGACACCTTGCATCAAGGGAACTCTAGGTAAGTTGCTCCCAACTCTTAGCCCATTTCTTCTTCAGTAAATGGGGATCATCATAGCCCTGACCTCACCAAGTTATTGTGAAGGATAGTCCAAGGAGATGTTAGAGGTGAGGATGCCAACTCTGTGGGATTTGCTGTGGCCAAGAGAGCTCAGTGGCGAAAGGAAGGGTAATGAGTCTGTCTAGCAGATACGCCATCTGGCTCTGAGTGGACATAGGGAACCCCTTCTCCTCCTGCCAGAACTTGTGGTTTTAACTGCAATAGCCTTTGAGAACCCAAAGTCATCAGAACAAAGGGCCGCATCCCTCAGAATTTTGGTAAAATCGAGCTGTGCTTGGCCAAGTAAATGTACAACAAACAAGGCCAACGGTTTTCTTTTTTAGAGAAGCCGTTTGAACCAGGAGAGGACCTTAGAGCATCTGGGGTGTGTGTGTGTGTGTGTGTGTGTGTGTGTGTGTATGAGCATGTGTAGGTGAGTGTGTATGTGAATGTGTGTATATGTGAATGTGTGTGAGAGTGAGTGTGAGTGAATGTGAGTGTATATATGAGTATGTGTAGGCAGGTGAGTGTGTGTGTGTGTGAGAGTGAATGAGTGAATGTGAGTGTGTATATGAGCATGTATAGATGTGTGTGTGTATGTGTGTGTGAGTGTGTATATGAGCATGTGTAGGTGAGTGTGTGTGTGAATGTGTGTATATGTGAATGTGTGTGAGAGTGTGAGTGAATGTGAGTGTGTATATGAGTGTGTGTAGGTAGGTGAGTGTGTGTATGAGACTGAGTGAGTGAATATGAGTGTGTATATGAGCATGTATAAGAGGGTGAGTGTGTGTGTGTGTATGTGAATGTGTGTGAGAGTGTGAGTGAATGTGAGTATGTATATGAGCATGTATAAGCAGGTGAGTGTGTGTGTGTGTGTGTGTGTGTGTGTGTGTGTGTGTGTATCTCCAGTGAGGGGAGGGGAGTGAACGGGGACCAGTCTGGCAGAGGGGAAGGGGCTCCTGGCCAGTCTGCCCAAGGGGTGCTAGACAATGGCAGGATGTCACCGTTTAGCCAAGCAGCTCCCCTTTTGGGGGGCCACACACTGCAGCCCTTCTCTTCCCCTGCCTCTGTGCAGGACAGGACATGATCTGCTGGCTCAGGAAGACCTGCCCCCACTGGCCAACCTCCATGGCCGTTTCTGGGGGGGGTGTGCCAGGCCCCTGCCAGAGGGCAAACAGAAAAGTGGGGGAGGGCACAGAGTTGTTTTTGCTCTTCCTTCTCATCAAACTCCTGTGCCCAGGGCCCTGGGATGTTAATTTAATCCTGAAGCAGCCTGGAGGGTGGGGGTTATGGCAAGAGAGGGGAACCACAGACACATGGGGCAGGACTGTGTCCAGACAAGCAAAAGGAGTTGGGTAACTGAGTTAATTATTGTAAAATGTCAACCCCCTGCCCTCCGCCATCCAGATCTCCTGAAGGGGATGGGATCTGGGGTGCCTGGAGATTGGCTGGCCTTGGTGAGGGAAAAATTTCTGTCTTCATCAGAGACTGGAACAGTGGAGGGGATAGTGGGAGATGATGTCAAAGCCACAAGAGATGAGAAGAGAAGACAGGGCTCACAGTCTTGCTTTTTTCAGTAGAGCACAAGCTGAGGTCTTCATCTGAGCAGATGGGTGAATGGAGGGTGCAGTGGGAGCTTTGAGGAGAGATAAGACAATTCGGAATAACCACTGGGAGGTTAGGGTAGTGAGTCAACTAGGGAGGTAGGAAAGGGTTGCCTTTCTGCAGCAAGGGCCCCATTGAGACTAGTTATCACAAGTGTGCAGTGGACTCAGTCAATATGGCTTTGTGATTCCTCCAGCTCTGTTCAGTAGCATGAGAGTGGTGGGAGTCCTCAGAGGCTAAGGTTTGACAGGGCCAGATCCTTGATAGGACAAGGGGCAAGAGGCCTTCAGATAAAAGGACTATGGAGAGTTTGAAGGGGCCACCAAGGGGTCAAGATAGAGAAGGGAGGAGGGCAAAGCCAGCATGGGGTGGCAGCCTGGGATGGAGGAGGTGGGGGTCATGCTGACCATGGAGAACAGGCTTTGGGATCCTAAGGCTGAGATCAACAAGGATGGATTGTGATTGCATATGTGAATTTCAGGCTTCTGAGTGAAGGAAGTGGACTGCTTAGGAGTGGAGGCAAGATGGTGGGCAGGACTGTCTCTGTTCCGAGCTGGGCTGGGGCAGGGGTGGGGGAGAGGATTGGAGGCTGCAAGTTCAGCAGACTGAGGGATTAAGAAGGAAGGATATTTAAGAGAATGTTCATCTGTCTGTTGTGTGCCTCAGAACAAGGGCTCACGTGAAGGCAGAGAAGACAGTGAGTCAGTCACTGAACTCAGTGAGGAGAGAGAGAGGGTCCTGTGGGCTGGCAGAGCAGCATCACAGATGAGGAAACTGAGGCTCAGAGACCCTGAGTGACTTGTTTGCGCATGGTTATATGGTGAATTGGAAGCAATGTCTGACTCCAGCTTTCCCCTCATTCCACATCTCCTTCCACTCCACTGGGTGATCAGTCCTGGTAGGAAAATAAATGCCCTCTTGAAGTGGAGAGTGCAGTGGCCAGGGGCTAGTGCCTTGGGATCCACCAGACCATTCACTGCTCCTGGACGGAGGTTAGGAAGGGCTCCGGTTCCCTCTCATGCAGGGTGGTTCCTTCCAGCACTGCCTGCTAGGTGGGTATCCATGCGTGCCTTAGAGGATTCAGGCAGCCTGGGCTGCTTGGAACATCTGGGCTGGTGGGCAGTGGGAGGAAGCAGCCTATGTATGTGCCAGTATTTGGGAGAGGCTTCAAAAGGCCATGACAAGGTCCTTCAAGACAAACCCAAGGCCAACTGGAGAGGCTTTCCCCCTCCCCCCTTCACCTTCTCTGTCCTCTCCCAACCTTCTGCACTTGTGAAGGCTTGGAAGTGATCGGCTCATCTCAATTAATGCATCTTTGTACGGCAGATGGGGTGTCCTCACCTCCTCTGGAACCAGGCCTGATTTGAGGCAAGGAGAAGAAAGGGGCCCTAGTGGCTTTAAAGAAGAGCTGGGGGTCAGGGATGCCCTAGGTGCCTTGGCCAGTGCAGGGCAAAAGGATGGGGAGGAAACTTCTGAAAAAGGAATCGGGTAATTGGAGGCTGCTGACTGAGGGCCAAGGACTTGGAACTGCCCAGCTCATACGCCATGAAGGAGACTCAGCTGATGGGGCGTCTACCTCCCTGTCTCCCTCCCTCCCTGCCATCCTTCCCTCCTTCCTTCTTACCTTCCCCCTTCCTCCTCTCTCCCTTCCTGTGCACCTTCTTTCAATCAATCATTGCATAAGCTTTTATGAAGCTCTATGTCCCAGGTACCCATGGGCCCAAGGAATTCAAGGGCAAAAGTGAAACAGTGTATCTGGATAAACAGCACATTGGCACCTAAGTAGATACCAAATAGATACACGGGCAGTTCTGCTTTGGGTGTGTTTGTACATTACTCCCCCTTCCCCTCTGCTCTCTCTCTCTCTCTTTCTCTGTCTCTGTCTCTCTGTCTCCCCTCTCTCCATCTCTCTCTCCTCTTTCCATCTCTTTCTCTGTCTCTCTGTCTTTCTCTGTCTCTCTTTGTCTCTGTCTGTCTTTCTCTGTTTCTCTCCCCACTGCCAAGCACATTGTCTCTTGGTCCTTAGAATGGAAGCTCCTGGAGGGCAGGGAGGTAACTTGGACCACTTTGGCCTTTGTCCTCAGCATCACAGCCCAATGACTGGTACGCAGTAAAGAGGCATTGAATAATGTCTGTGGTTGATTGAGCAATCCCTCCATCATCAGTCGATGTAGGCAGACCCCACCTTGGCCCTCAAGGGGCTCAGCAAGTCGCTCTTGGCCTGGCCAACTCTGCAAGGCGCTATCCAGTTTGCAAAGGACTCATTGAAATTCCCTCATTTGAGCCTCCCCTCTGTCCCAGGAAGCTCAGACAGGACAGTGACAGGCCTAGGGTCACACAGCTGGTAGGTGTCAGAGGGCAGATGTTCCACCCTAGGTCCCCCTGATTCCCAGTCAGCGATCAAAGGCTGGGTCCAGAGAGGAACTGTCAGCCAACCAGAGGCTCACTAAATATAGTCCCAATGACATATGGACACTGTGGCCTGACCTCTGGAACCCTAGTCTCCCCCATGCCCTACGCTACCCCCTTCCTATTTGCCTTCCTCTTTTCTATCTCTGAGGCTGTGAGAGGGCCCAGGAGGGGCATGAGCTCCAGCTCTGGAGTGAAAGGGTCTGGGTTCAAGTCCCACTGCTAATGCTTACTATCTATGTGACCTTGGCAAAGTATCTGACCTCTATGGGCCTCAGTTTCCTCTTCTGTAAAATGGAGGGGTTGGACCAGATAACATCTGAGACCCTTCTACTGCCTGCTATGACTAAAGAGAGAAGTCTGGGCTAGAAATGGACTCCCCAGGGGTGTCAGCCTCGAGGCCCATGGGAATGGCTACACCAAAGGAAAGAATGCAGAGAGAGAAAGAAGAGAGGCTAGGGCAGAAGTCTGGAGGTCGGGGAGGGGACTGGGCTTCATTCTCACTGAAATGTACAGGAAAGAGGACCCAAGTATGAATCCTGACTCTGCCATGGTGTGACATGTATTAATCTGGCCAAGACACTGACCTACTGTGGGCCAGTTTTTTCTCCTACAAAATGAAGGGCCTAGATTAGAGAATGGAATACAGCACAACAAATGTTAATGAAGTACCTACTGTATACAGAGCCCTTAGCTTGGTATTGTTCAGGCTCGATCCCTGTTCTTGAGGAGGTCCCAGTTTGGAGGAGACTCTGAAGGTCCTTGCAGCTCCAAACTTTGTGAGACTTGGAACTGGGTAAAGGTGTGGTCAGACATGCAGAAGAGAACCAGGGGAAAGCAAGTGAGGAGGTGTCTGGGAGTGCTCTTAGAGGCCTAGGGAGGGAAGGCAAGTGAGGGGGTGTCCGGGAGAGCTCATAGAGGCCTAACAAAGGCTGAAAAACTGAGGTCCTGGAGGTGGAGGAGGAAGAAAATGGGCTTTGTGGCCTTAGAATCCAAAGTTTCGGTTTTCAGCTTTAGCCAGGGAAGTAACCTGGATGAAATTCCTTCCACACAGGGAACCGAGCCTTTCCCAAGTCTCACAGTGGAAACCTGAGATCCAACAGCTGAGTGCAACTGAAACCCACGTCAGCAGAGAGGGCACAGAGAGAACTCCCCCCAGCAGCATCTCACCCTCCCAGGACCGTAGGAAGGCAGAGCCAGGAGGGAGGGGCCCAACTCCACCCCACCCTGGAGGCAGCTGGAGGCCCAATGGAGAGAGACCAGGAACAAGACCCAGTTGGATTCCTGCCTTAGACACTGACCCTGGGCAAGTGACTCCTCCCCTCAGCCTCAGCCCCTTAATCTGTAAAATGGGGCTAGCCCCTACCTCACAGGGTTGTTGAGTGAGGAAGGGTCAAGTGAGGTAAGGCATAGGAAGTGCTGTGAAGTGCTATGAGATGCCAGCTATTGTGGTTACTGTACAGAGGGAGAAACTGAGGCATGGAGCATGGAAGGGACCTCCCCAAGCTCACCGGCTGAATTAGTGATGGGACCAGGACTAGAAGGGAGCCCTCTGGGGTGTAGAGGAAAGAGTGCTGGATTCAGATTCTGAGGACTTGGGTTTGGATCCTGGCTCTTACACTTGTTATCTCAGTTTCTTCATCTGTAAAATGAGGGGGTGGGGCTGGGTCATGTCCAAGGTCTCATCTTTGGTGAGTCTCTTTCTCACAGTCCAGAGACCTCTCTGGTCCCAGATTCCTCTTGAGTGGCTTCCTGGTGGCTCCAAGGGAAGACATGACCTTGCCAAGACCTAGAGTGTGGCACAGTTAAGTGAGACAGGCTTCGTTCCTCCATCACTTGGAGCTGAAGCAAATGACTGTTTTCTCTCCTTCTCGAAGGCTTTGTGCTCAGTGGTTAGAGCCAAGACTCCTGTAACACTGAGGGCATTCCTTTGTGTCAGCTCCAGCCTGGCCATCCTGGGGCAGCTGGTACATTCCATCTAGCCTTCCTTAAGAGAGGCTGGTCCCTGCTCCAGGATGTGGACCTGAGAGAGGCATTGCCAGGCCTCCCAAGAGCCTCCCTGGAGGCAACCCGGGTTTTGCAGACTAGACGTCAGGTGAGCTCCCACCATGCAATTAAGGCCTGTGGTTGGGAGTTAGACTAGGGCATGGCTCAAGGCCAGGTGAGAGGCCTTCCTAGTAGGCTCGAGGTTTGTGTTCCTTCATAGGCTATAAACTGTAATTCAGAGGAATACCCCTGCCCTGGGGTATGGATGCTGAGTGAGCCCCAAAGCCTGGGGGCTGCCTGGGAGCCACCACTGCTCCTCCCAGCCTTCAGGTGGATGCTGAGTGAGCCCTAAAGCCTGGAGCCCTGCCTGGGGGCCACCACTGCCCCTCCCAGCCTCCAGGCAGGCAGTATCCAACGAGCCTCCCCCCACCCCCAACCCCGCCACCACAGGAGGTCCAGCGGGCTTTCTCTTGGCTATGAGGAGTCTTGGGAAGAATGCAGGTCCTCCCTCAGCAGGAGCTGAGGTGCCAATTTCGTGTCGTTGTAAGGGAACTTCCTACTGAAGAGGGTTTGGGGTGAGGGGTGCTCGACACCTCAAAGTACCGACACACCGGGTCCTGCCGAAAGAATTCGACTCAAGCTTTCTCAGCCAAGGGAAAAGATAAAGTTTATTAAGAGTTAGCCAAATAGGCCTACCCCAAGAGATCCCACCCCTTGTGATGCCTGTAAGGAAAGCGGGCCAGATCAATCTGAGCTAGATTGGATCTGACCAACTTCATGGAGGCAAGATGGAGATTATATACACAAAGATTATGGGAGGCATTGAGGGGTGGTCTGGGGTGATGGAAATGACAGACAATAAAAGGCTAGGGTAACAGAGCTAGGGTATAGATATTTTGATCAGGATTAAGGATGGGAAACAGGATTAAGGGTGGGAAACAGCTGGACAATAGAGAACTGTGCAAGGTAGGCATTTGGGCCTAATGGTTATAGCCTCAGGCCAAGGCCAGGTCGAGTGGGAGGATCAAGGTAGGCATTTGGGCCTAAAGGTTATAGCCTCAGGCCAAGGCCAGATCAAGTGGGAAGATTCAAGGAGAGTTCAAGGGTTCAAGGGGTTCCCAGAGACTGTGCCCTCATCACTACCAATGAGAGAGGAAGGGACTGCCGTTTCCTGCTGGCCTTTTATAACCAGTGGAAGGAGTATGCATTTGGAAAGTGCAGATGGCATTTCCTCTGAGCCTCACCACAACCCTGCTAATAATAGCCAGTCAGTAAGCATTTCTGAAGCACCTACTATGTGCCAGGCACTGTCCTAAGCTCCAAGGATATAAAGAAAGGCAAAAGACAGTCCCTGTCCTCCATGAGTCCGAAGTCTCATGAGAGAAGACAAGCGAATGACTATGTACCAACAGGATAAACGGAAAACAGTGGACAGAGGGAAGGCGACCACATCCCCAGGGCCAGGGAGAGGCTGCCTGTGGAAGGCTGGCTTGGAGCTGGGAACTGAAGGAAGCCAGGGAAGCCCAGAGGGAGAGACAGCCAGAGACAATGCAGTAGCAGAGAGATGGAAGAGCAAGGAGGCCAGTATCACTGGATGGAAGCGTAGGGATCAGCGAGTAAGGGGTGAGAAGACTGAGAAGGAAGCAGGGCACTGGGGCTAGATTAGGAGGGGCTTTGAAAGCTATGGGACATCCAGACTTATTGGGGAGTGCTGAAGTCCCAGCCAAAATCCCGCTTTCCTTCTGCAGGGAGCCTTTCCCAATCCCTTCAGGCTGAGGCCTGGCCTCCTCGGAGCCCGCCCCCGATTTCTCTGGCTCCTAGCTTGCTCATACCTGGTTGTTTGCACAGTGGCCTCATTAGTGAGATCTGCTTCTGTCATTCATTGTAGCCCCAGGCAGTGCCCCGAACAGAGTAGCTGCTTAAGAAATACTCCTTGACTTGACCTGTAAGTGAATGCCTCCTCCTCAGCTCAAGAAGACTTGGATCCCTCAAGACTCCTCCAACACCTGCCCCATCTTGAGCATCCACTACCTGTTAACGTTTGGCATTCTCTCTTACCCATTCTGCAGGTCAGCATCTTTGGCTGAGAAAAGAAGCAAAATCAGCTTGGGCAGAGGATCCTGCTTCTCTCTGCCACGTGATCCTGTCACCAGCATGACCGTCCTCCACAGACAGGGGCCGAGCCCTTCTCTGAGCCTCGCCTGAACTCTAAATCCTGGAAGAGCTTGGCCCCCCGTTTAAGTGCATCACGTGTGTGATGCTGGGGAGGGGGGTGGGGGCGGGGCTTTCGTTGTGGAATTTTTAATTTGTTGGGTGGAAATTGTCATTTGCCATTTGAAAATGTTTGTTTGCTTTTCAGGAGAAGCCGCTGTGCCCACGTGCCCTAGAATGGGAGAGAATTGGGCTGGGGGTTCCTAACCCCTGGGGGACGCTGGGACTGAATCTTCATGCAAGAAACAGACCCTCCTCGAGATGCACAGACTGATGAGAATAGACCACCTATGGCAGCCTGGCCCCTCCCAACGGGAGACAAGGTGGGTTCTCACTGAGATGCCTGGCTGATGTTCTGTCAGCCGTCACCCCTGAGGGCCATCGGCCAAATGTGTATGAAATGTGTCCCTCCAGAGTGCCTAGCCTTGAGCCCAGTCCTGAGTAGATGCCCTCAGGACAAGGTTCAAATCTGTGCTCTGCCTACAGCTGTGGGAG
This sequence comes from Trichosurus vulpecula, assembly GCF_011100635.1. Classification (NCBI taxonomy): domain Eukaryota; kingdom Metazoa; phylum Chordata; class Mammalia; order Diprotodontia; family Phalangeridae; genus Trichosurus; species Trichosurus vulpecula. The sequence continues at coordinate 412,486,176 of NC_050575.1, read as the reverse complement.
CCCAGGCTCCTCCTCAGGAAACTGGATGAGGATGCCACATGCTCCTCCCTCATAGGACACATGGGAGACAATGAAAGCACCCAAAGAGGCTTCGAAGTGCCAGCAGGGACAGTGCACTGATCTGCCTCTCACACCTGCCACTCTGCCCTTCCTCTCAGCCTGGAGCTGAGCTCACAATGATGCCCTCTGAGGGGGTAGGGGACGAGGCAGGAAGGGGCCTGGAGCCGATTCTGTCAGGCCTGTGCTCTTGGCCTCCCTGGGCTGCTGCCTTGGGGGTGGCCGGAGAAGACGAGGGACACGCTTCTCCGGGTCTCAGTTTCCCTCTCTGCCAAAGGGATGTAATAGGCCTTCTGATAACGCTTGTGCTGGCTGCCTTGCCAGAGGCCCCAAGTCTCCCAAAACCCAGGGAGCTCTCCCCCAGGTACACAGTAAGAGCTTAATCTATGCTGATTAATTGACTGACTGACACCCTCAGGGGTCAGAGCTCTCTCCCTCCTTTCAGGTTTTCATGTATTTGCTTCTCTGTTATATCCTCCCAGTAGAGTGTAAGCCACATGAGGGCAGGCAGGCAATTCTTTTTTTTTTTCTTTTTCCCCAGTACCTAGCTCAGTACACTGCACACAGTAAGTGCTTAATAAATGCTTGTTGAATGGGTTTGGATTGCATCAGATCCAATCAGAGGCCTTCCCATTCTTCTATACATGAGTTTGAGATGGCAGGCCCTGGAAGCCAGGTGTTTCGATTGGTTTTCATACACAAGGAAAGGTAAAGCAAGAGGTGGGAAGAGAAGGGCGTGAGGGTGGCGTTGGCTGTCCTGGAGCAGCCTCCTCCGGACAGGAAGGAGGCCCAGGCCTCCTCCTCTGAGGTGGGAGGTGACCTCAGCAGATGCCTTCCCCTTCCCCCTCCCACCCCTGCCCCCTCCTAGGCCTGTGAAAGCCAGGAGGGCTCAGGGAGGGAACAGGAAGGAGGGGAGGGCAGGCGGCCAGATGTCCTGTCCAGTTTGAACTGCTTCAGGAAACAGAGCTTCACAGCAGGAGGTGTGGGGGTGGGATGGGGGAAGAGATTGAAAGCTGGGTCCCTTGGGTCCGACATTGCAGCAGCTGGATCCCACAGGCCTTCCTTCTCGGGAGCTGGGCCCTGGGCTCAGCCAGGAATGGTTCTTTCCAAGCTGCTCGAGGTGAATGAGCATCCGCTTCCTCTCTGAAGATGACCTCGGCTGGCTGTCACCGCTGGGATGGCTCCATGGGCCAGTGGGCAGTGTCAGGCCAGTGAATCTGGCCAATGGACATCACCTGCCAGGCAGTCGGAGAACTCTCATCTGTAATCGGAGCTGGAGAAACCAGCAGCCTGGCCACTGTCTATGGGCGCTATCAAAGGGGGATTCCCCAAATCCCGGACTCTTGGCAAAACCAGACCCCCTGGGTCTGAACAAGACTCCCTGATGAGTGGGCATCTAGCCTCAGCACCCCCTGCCCCTGGGCCCCTCAGCCTCTCCTTGGGCCCACAGGCAGAGGAGGCAAAGGTCTTGACAAAAACAAGAATTAACTGAGTAAGACCTGTGTGTCAGACCCTAAGCTCAGGTGAATGGTGAATGGCCTAATGATTTGGACCAGGCCACTCACTGGCTACCCAGGAAAACAGGCCCCCTCTTCAGTCTAGTCCTGCCCTTTGACAGGGAATCCCCCCCCCCAGCTGTGGACCTGGACGAGGCCTAACCTCCATGCATGATGCACTTTCTCAAGCACTGACTTCTGAGAGCAAATCCTTCCAAGACCCTCAGGCCCCTGGCTCGATGTCAACCTAGGAAGGGAAAACAGGGCTGGGGCAGATGCCGGCAAAGCCAAGGCCTGTTCTATCATTTGGAGACATGTTTGAGTGTGTATAAGTATGTGAGAAAGAGTGTGTGTGTGTGTGTGTGTGTGTGTGTGTGTGTGAGAGAGAGAGAAAGAGAGAGAGAGAAAGAGAGAGACAGATAGACAGACGGATAGACAAAGAGACAGAGGGAGGGAGGGAGAGAAGGGGAAGGGCGAGGGAACAGAAGGGGGAGGGTGAGAGAGAGAGACAGAGAGAAGGGTGCCCAGGTTATCTCTTTGTAAGCTCCAACTAGGATGCTGGCCCCCTCCACACACACTCTCCTGCATCTCCTCTCTGAGAGCCTGGGGGCTGCTGACTCATCCTTCATCTCTGGGAGGAAGGGGCCCACATTAGGCAGTATTTGGCCTAGTCCTCTCGTTGGTCAGGGGAAGGAATCAAAGTTCAGGGCTGAGGAGGGCCTTGGCCCAGGGCAGAGAGGGTGGCAAGCCCAGCTTTTCTGACTCCACAGACTGAGCTCTGCCCACTGCACTGTGCAGCCTCTAGCCACCAAGTTCTGGCCTTTTCCATACAGGAACTCCCAGAAGGATGCATCCTATCCAGAGTAGCCCCCTTTGGAGTGGGTCATCCTTGCCTTTGAAGGGGCCCTCCCCGGTTAGTCCTGCTGGGCCCAGGCAGTGGTGGCCCAAAGATCCTGGAGTGGATGAGGGCAGGTGAGGGGGTAGGCAGCGAAGCTGCTGCTGGAGTCCAAATGGCCTTGCTTCTAGACACAGTCGAGTGACCAATAGGCCTTCAGAATGAGCAAGTAAGTGAGTTTGTTAAGCCCTTCCTTCATGCCAAGTCCTGGGCTAAGCTCTGACAGGAAGGGTCCAGACATAACCATAGTGCCGGCCTGGCTCTTGATGGGCAGACCCCATGTTTGGGGAGGGCTGCCTAGGGAGGCTGCTAGGTCTGTGCTGTCCCCAGCTCCATGGCATACCTGCCCGTTCTAGGCATGGTGGGGCAGTGTGGCTGGGCCCAGGCCCAGAGCTCCAGGGGGGTGCAGGAGCAAGGCCCGACCACTGCTGGGGGACACTGGATGAGTTCTGAAGCCCTCTTATGGCAATGGACACAGGAAGTAGGTAGGAGGAGCATTTCTGTTCCTGTTTGCAGATAGGAAGATTGAGGCTCAGGTGGGGAAAGGCAGACTATTTCCAATTTATCCCGTGGGTAACATATTTGTACATTGTCGATTGCTTGATGTCTCCCCGTGACTGTGAGCTCCCCAAGGCCAGTACTGTCTTCTGCCTTTGCTTGTGTCTGCAGCACCAAGCCCAGTGCCTGGCACACAGTAGGTGCTTAATCAATGGTTGAGGAGTAAGAACACCCAGATGTGGGCCCAGGTCCAGGGTCTGGGCCATTCGCAGCAGCCCCTGCTAGCTTTGCCTTTGAGGAGGGCTCTTCAGGCAGAGGCTGGTACCTTGGGGAGTGCCTATGAGAGCACCAGCATTTATGAAGCATCCACCGTGTGCCAGGCCCCCTTTACAATAATTGTCTCATTTGATCCTTACAACAACCCTGTGAGACAGGTGCTATTTTTATCCCCATTTCAGATAAGAAAACTGAGGCAAACCGAGGTTAAATGACTTGCCCAGGAGCATGCAGCTAAGAAGCATCTAAAGCTGGATTTGAACTCAGATCTTCCTGATGCCGGGCCCAGAGCTCTCTCCACTGTACCACCAAGCTAATTGCCCTTAGGCATCCTAGATTCTGGGGTCTAATCTTCCTTCCAGCTCTGACATTCTGGATTCTAGATTCTAAGGGCCCCCAGGGCTGACATTCTGTGTTCTAGGATCTAAGGTCCCCCCCAGTCCTAACATTGTAGAAGACATTGTAGAACTCAGAATTTTAGGCTCTAGGTTTCAAACTTATTAGTCATTTTTTCAATTAACCTTTATTTTTCCTCCTTCTACCCTTTACCCTGAAAAGAAAAAAAACAAACCCTTGTGAATAGGCACAGTCAGGCCAAATAAACTTCCACACCAGTCGATTTCTAGGTGCTAGAGCCACTCCTAGCTGTTCTTAGATTCTAGGATCCCTCCTTGTCCTAACATTCCAGGTTCTAGGGCCCCTGCCAGCTGTACCATTCCAGGTTTTAGCCAGAGAACCAAGGAGGAAGAAGCCCAAGAAGAGTAATTTCTAGGAGCATCTTTGCCACTGGGCCGAGCCCCCAGAAACCCCCTAATCTCTACCCTTCAGCCAGAGTCTCCTCCCCCTACCTCGGCTGCCTGGTGCTGCCTCTCCCCCTCATTGCTCTGCCTTGTAAAGGAAGCCAAACAAAAGCCTCCATGGTCAGGGTCTAGTGCCCAGAGAACAGGGAGCCAATTGTTTGGGGAGTTTTTCATGCTCTTGTTTTTGGCTGGAGGCCCTGGTTGGAGGCCTGGCACTGTGACAGCCTTCCCACAATGCCCTGCTCTTTGCCAGCATTCTCCCAACCAGGGGGACCCTGTGCTCCTGGTGCCAGCTGAGCTTAGTCCGTGGCTGGGCCAGCCAAGGGAGCAGGGGCTACACGTTCCCTTTATTGGGGAAGATGGGCTGCTCTGAGAAGGGGCCCCTGCCTGAGAAACCAAAAGTCCCTGCGTGGGTCAGCTGGGAGGAGAGCTATGTTTGCCAGGCCCACATCTGGGCAGGCCTGCAGGGAGCCTCTGCCCCAGGTGTCCAGGCTGGAGAGCCTGGGCTCAGGCGCACTGCAGGGCCTTTGGGAAGGGTCTTCCTGGGATCCACAGATGCTTCCTGGGGGTCAGCAGGGAGGGTCCTTGCAGCTCCTCAAGTCCCCCCGGATATTTTACAGAGGGCTTGAGTCCTCTAGAAGGGAAGGGCCTTGCTGGAGGTCCCAGAGCTGGTAGGAGGTGAGACAGGGGCTTCCCTGAGCCCAAGCCTGGATAAGGCTCCCCTGAGGAGGGGGCAAAAGGTAAGACCTGACCCGGCCCCCAGGGAGCTGCAGCTTCTGAATTCCTCTGAGAAATGATTCCTTGGGTAACACCAGGACGGCTTTAGTGCCGAGGTCACAGCAAACGTGCTTCACACTGGAGTCTGTGCAACGAAATGTGAAGCCCTGGCCAGGAATCTCTAGTGTGGAGGGCTCGGGATTACTGGGGCTTGGAGGATTTCAGGAGCGGCGTTCAAAGGCCCTTCTTACATTTCCCTGATGGGGCAGCTGTGAAACAGGAGAGTGCTAGAATCCAAGGACCTGAATTCGAATACTGACGCTCCCCCTCCCTGGGTGACCCTTCGCCTCTCTCAACCTCAGTTTCCTCAGACGTAAAATAAAAGGGATTGGACTAGGCCTCGAAGGTCTTTCTAGTTCTAGAGCCCTCATCCTGGGGTCCTTAGTCCCTTGACCTTTCTGAACCTTATTTCCCAGTCTGGGAAGTGGGAACAGCTTTCAGGCTTGGGATGATCAGAGGAGACAGTGTGGATGAAGCACTTTGCAGCCTGGGAAACTCAGGTTCGAGTCCAGCCTCAGACATTTGGTCCCATGGGACTGCTCAGAGCCCCAGGAAGCTCTGAGATGGCAGAGGAGGCGCGATCCTGGCCTGCCTTGGGAGACAGTTTCCTCACTTGGGAGTTCCTCAAACTAAGGAAATCCCAGGGCCACTCCCTGGCTCTCTTAGCACCCATGAACCTTCTGCTGGCTCTCTTGGCGGCCACAGCGCACTGTAGACTCACATTTCAAGAGTGGTCAACTTATAAACCCCCAGATCTTTTTCAGATGGAGAACTGTCCAGCTCTGCCTCCTCCATCTTGCCCCTGCACAGCTGCTAGTTTGAGCCCCCCACAGAACAGACCTTTTATTAACTTCTGGAAACTCAGCACCAGGAGCATCAGACCTGACCTAATGGGCTGGGGGAGGCTGAGGCTAGAATCATGGGACATGACTCCATCCTGGAGGGCCCCGGGCCAGCAGATTCAGAGAATGTGATGAATAATGGCTGGGAACTGGCTGGAGGTGAGCAGTTCCCTAGTTCCTGGGCATCGATTACTCAGTAGAGGCTCTGGCCTGGGTCCCCTCATTCTTAGGAGGCACCCCAGCCTGCCATCCAATCCCTGCCCTCCTAGCTCAGGTGGCTGCTGCTCCAAGAGGATTCTGTGCATCCTGAGCAGAGACAGCCTGAGGGCTGCTCAGAGGGGCCAGGGGCCCAAGGGCTGTTCGGAGGGGCCAGAGCCTAGAGGCTGCTCAGAGGTGCCAGGGGACCAAGAGCTGCTCAGAGGGGATGGGGGTCTGGGGGCTGCTCAGAGGGTCCAGGCCTTTTCCCAGCCTTCCAGAACCCCAGGAAGCCAGGGGTTGAAAGACCTTCTGGTCTAATCTGCTTCCTTGGGGACAGAGGCCATGGGACTCTTGGTTTAGAGCTGGGAGGGCCTTCAGGCCCAACACATTCATTTTCCAGAGGGTGGAAACCGAGGCCCTGGAGTTTAAACAATTTGCTCCAGGTCACACAGGAGGTGTGGCAGAGAGTCAAGATCTGAAGCCAGCTCCTCTGATGCCAAATCCCTGGTCTTTAAAAAACAAAACAAAACAAAAAACAAAAACAACCCACAGCAGACTTCCACTTGTCCAGCGGCCAAACTCACCTCCCCCCTCAGTAATGAGATTTCGGGGAAGGTTAACTAAATGCCAAACTGAAGACTTTGAAACAGCCGAGTTTCCCAGAGCTTGGCAGAAAGGTTCCTAGAGCCAGGGGAGAGGCTGTGTCACTATGGGACTGCCCCCATGGTTCCCTGTCATTTGGAAGAGATGCCTAGAGGGCTCCTTTCTCTATGATTCTATGGGCTGAGGTCAGAAGTCAGGCCCCAAACACCCCACTCCACAAGATAGAATGTTGGCCTAGAAGAGAGAGGTCAGGGCTCCCATATGAGCCAGGTGGCCCTGGAAAAGTCACTTCCCGGTCCCATGCTTCTGATCTTTACCTGCAAACCTGTCTGAAGATGATCCCAGGATGGTGCTCTCTACCCTCCCACTCAGGCTAGCCAAAGATGAGGGCCTGCTGAAAGGAGATGCTCATGCTGCAAAGAGCCCTGGGTTCAGAGTCAGGACTTGAATTCAAATCTTGCTTCTGCCTCTAAGAAGAATTCACGAGGTTCCTCCCCTCAAGGGGCTTCTAGATGAGGGTGGCAGACTGTTGGTCCCCCTCCCTGCTGGCTCTAGAGCTGCTTAGAATTTGCATTAATTAATTGTGTGTGATTGCCCTTCCCTGACTGCCTCCCCATAAACCACCCTGCTTATAACAAGGAAAAACAATTCATCAAAACAAGCTGAAAAACGTGACTGTGTCTGACTGCGTATGTAGCATTCAGTGCCATAGCCACCTCTATTGAGAGGATGGGATTGGGTTGCATGGCAAGTTCTCTGGACTTCCCGGGTGCACCAGGTGTTGGCATGCCAGACTGGGAGGCTGGAAGACATGAGTTCAAATCTTCCCTCAGAGACTTATGAACAAGTAAGAGACCTGGCCCCTGTTCCTCCCCTGTCCCATGAGGCGGTCCCTGCCCTGCTAGATCTAGGAGCTCAGCTGCTTTCTGTTGTGTTTTGTTTTTTGGAGGGGGGAAAGCAGGGCAGTTGGAGATAAGTGACTTGCCTAAGGTCACACAGCTAGGAAGTGTGTCAAGTGTCTGAGGCCGGATTTGAACTCAGGTCCTCCTGACTCCAGGCCGGTGCTCTACTCACTGGGCCACCTAGCTGCCCCTCAGCTCTTTCTGGCCCCACTCTTGTAATGAAAGCAAAAAGTATCAATTCTCCTGTGTGGAGGGTGTGGCCTGAGCCCCAGCTTCCACCTCTGTGTGGAGATGCCATTGACCCTGGGCTCATCACTACTAATGGCTTAGCAATGTCCATCCCATTCCAGGGCCATCTTCTGCTTAGCCATCCCCTCATCAAAGGATTCTGGGATTTGAGACTTCTTAGAGACCTTTGGGCCAATGCCTCCACTTTATAGATGAGGAGACCGAGGCCCATGGGAGGTGCTTACCCTGCCCAAGGTCATGTAAGTATTACATGGAACAGACAGAATTCGAACCCAGCCCTCTTTGCACAGTTTGTGCTGCCAAAATGGCACTCATTTGGTTTCTAGTTACCCACTATGCTACGATCAGGGCTGCTAGGTTGATCTGGGGTGTGCATGTGGGGAGCCTTTCTATCTTTGACGCCCTTGGGGGAGAGCCCAAGCCATGGAATTTCTGCAGCAAAAGGGAAGGAAGGGCATGAGTGCGTTTCCTCAAGTAATTTCAAATACAAAGTGCTTTATAATTGACAAAGAATAGAATTCTATACATATGTTGTTCAGGTGTTTAGTCACGCCTTCGTCTTCATGGCCCTGTGGACCACAGCATGCCCATAGCACTCCCATACTGTCCATGGGGTTTTCTGGGTAGAGACATTTCCTTCTCCAGCTCATTTTACAGATGAGGACACTGAGGCAAACAGGGCAAAGTGACTCGCCCAAGGTCACACAGCTAGGAAGTATCTCAAACCAGATTTAAACTCAGGTCCTCCTGACTCCAGAACCAGCACACTATCCACTATGCCACCTAGCTGCCTCCAACTGTACATACATATGTGTATCTGTGTGTGTATAAACTTTATAGGGGATAAAGCACTGGACTTGGCATCAGTAGACCTGGGTTCAAGTACTGTATCAGATACTTACTAGCTAGGTGACCTCAGGAAACTTCTTTAGTTTCTCCAAGACTCAGTTTCCTTATTTGTAAACAGAGGGAAGTAATCCTTGCCTGCCCTCCCTCCACCTTTAGAAACCTTTGTAAGCTGTCCAGAAGGGGGAGTGATGATGACGATGATGATGATGGTGGTGGTGATGGTGGTGGTGGTGATGGTGGTGATGGTGATGGTGATGGTGGTGGTGATGGTGGTGGTGATGGTGGTGATGGTGGTGGTGATGGCGATGGTGATGTGATGGTGATGGTGATGTGATGGTGATGGTGATGATGGTGATGGTGATGGTGATGTGATGGTGATGGTGATGGTGGTGATGGTGATGATGATAATGATGACTTCCTAAAAGCCCTTTGAGGCAGCTGGATGGGAGTGGGGTCATCAACTCCCCCATTTAGTTGGGAAACTGAGGCCCAGGAAGACAAAGTCATGCCAGTTGGTGGTAGAGCCAGGACTGAGGCAGAAAGCTGAGTCCTCAACCAGGTCTAGTATGAAGCTTAAGAAGAGAAAATGGGGGCATCCTTTGGGGTCTTGGGAGGAATCCACACCCTGCCCCCTCTTTTTCTCACTTCCTGAGGCTGCTCTTTCCCTTGGCCATTCTTTCCATACTAACCTCCCTGCTTTGGTCCTGTGGCTCTTCTTGCTTCCTGAGGAGCCATGGCTCCAAGTTGGACTGGTCTAGAGAGATTTTTCCAGATCAGCTTCCCCCCTCCCCCCCATCCTCCCACTGGCCTCCCCTGGCTCAGACCAGGGCCCGAGGTCATGGTCACGCAGGGAATACTTTGTTCTGGATGAGGTAAGCCTCTGTCCCCCCTTCCCTACTAGCTCAGGCACATAGAAGGTATTTTAACAAATGTAACTTTAGAGGGGCGGGAAGACCTTGGCCAGCCCAATGGGAGGGAGAGGCAGACAGTTCCTCTGGCCTCCTGCTCTCTCTCCTGCTCTCCTCCACCCTGGGGGGAGGGGGTGCTCAATGAGTAGTGAGCAGACCCAGATGTGAGATGAGGTGCTCTAATGACTTCAGAGATGGGCAGGGACTCAATGAGACCATTTATCCGCACGGGAGAGAGGGGCCCAGGCTTCCAGCAGCATCCTTGCTCCTCGGGATGAGAAATCTGGATCCTGGAGGACCCTGGGCTTGTGATTGTGAGTCTGTGCAGACTCATCTCCTTAAACTTACAGATTGTTGTAACTTACTGTGGACCCATGTGGAACTTGGGGTCCATTCAGACCCCAGGATCTTTTTCAAATGATTCTTGGCCCTGCTTCCACCAAGGCTGGGATGATATAGTAGATGAGGAATCAGACAATCTGAGTTTGAAGCCCAGCTCTGCTGCTTCCTACCTGTGTCACCTTGCAACCCTTCCTTTCTGAGCCTCACTTTCCCACTCTATGAGATGAGAGACTTATAGGAAATGGTCTCCAAAATGCTTTCAAGCTCTAAATCCAAAGATAACGTCAGTCAGGCAGTCAATAAGCAGTAAGCACCTACTATGTGTTAAGTGCTGGGGATAAAAAGACGAAGCACCCAGTCTCTCTCCTCAAGGAGCTCCAGGTCCCAAGTTATTGGGGGCCAACCCTCTGCTCATGACTTAAGGGGAGCCAGATTGGTCCTTGAAGGACAGACCCAAGTCCATTGGATGCTGGGTGCTACCAAAGTTTGTGTTTAGGAGGAGGGCTTGGGGAAGGGTCTGTGCTATAATTTGGGCCGATATTTTCAGTGCTATGAGGCCTGGCTCTCCGTGGAGCTGTGGGACCAAGGGCCCTGGTGAGCAGAGGCCTCCAGCCCCCTTGTATCAGGAGGGAGGCTTCTGCTGGGAGGGAGAGTCTGGCTGGGAAGTCCCTGGACAGAACTTCCTCTGGGGCCTTGCCTCTGGGGAATTCTCAGCAGCCTCCTGGCCTGGCTGACCAATACACAATCTCCACCTTCCACAGATACTCTAAAAGTCTTTCTCCGAAGACTTTGCTGCCACACCGCAGGCGAACGGGCCCCAGCCTGGCAGAAAGTCAGACAGATTTCTAATCTGACCTGTTGTTACTTGTACTCCTGCTTTACAAATAGGAGCAGTGATGCTTCTGATAAACTGATGAAGGCCAGTCTTTGTTCCCCTGTGGCCCATATCCTTCCTTTCCTGGTTCTGATCAGACCAGAAGCTGAGGGTCCTGCCCCCTCCTCCAAGCAGTGGACAGGATGTGGACAGGCCAGGGGAAAGGCCTGTTAGGCTGAGGTCCAGAGACTTCCTGTTGCAGGAGGAACCTTATTCAATTCTAGCACAAACAGACACACACAGAGACACATACAAACACACAGACACACGCACTCCTCCAACTCAGGGTTCAAGGGCTACCTACTCCTACCTCTAGCTCATGAGCCCCACCAATGTGCTCCCCATGAATAATCAGCCAATGCACTCAACTAGGTCCTAGCAAAGGCATTTACCATCAGAACAGTCAAATAAAGCACTGCCCTTTCCCAGACCCCTAGGGAGAACCCTCCCACAGTTACACACACCATCCGTGGGAAGGTCCTATTCTACTCTGAGGAGCAGTCAAGTCTGAGATTCCTCCTCTGGAATCAGTTTTTCTTCTGGCCCCTGGCAGCTTCCTGATGCTCAGAGATGCATTTCCCAAGGCATGGAAAGCTGTGATCCAGCTCTCCTCTGGCTTGTACCTCCATCCATCCACCTGCCTATTGTGGTCCAAAGAAAACTCAAATGGCAGATGCTTCCTTACAAGGGTAGCACCACAGAAGACGCTGCAGGTCTTCAGGTAGCGGTCCAGGCCCACTTTCTGATGGTTGCACTTGGTAGGGGCTGCAGGAATGCCTCCTGAAACACCCAGTTAGACCCTGAGTGGGAGAGAAATGTTTAAGTCATGGGCCTGGCCAAGAAGGAGAGTCTCCTTCAAGAATCTGTTGCACTGTAGTATCCTGGTGGCCCCAGAGGGCAGAGCCAGGTATGGTAAGTGGTGGAAATCACAGGGATGTATTTACATCTGTGCTGAAGCAGAGTGGCATGCCTCGGGAGGCAGGGGCTTCTCCCTCTTTGGAGGTCCCCAATCGAAGGTTGAAGAAGTACTTAGAACAGGGATTCCTGCTAAGTCATGAGCTGGACAAGACAGCCACTGAGGTGTCTAGACACTCTAAAATTCTGTAGATTCTGAAAGTTTATCTTCAAGGCAAAAAAGAACAATGGGGGGCTCTTAAGCAGGAGAGCAACATAGTTAGACTTGTGTTTGAGGAAGATACTTTGGGCATCTAGGTGGGGAATGGATTAGAAAAGGCAGAGACTGGAAATTGAATTATGAGGCTAGTATACTATTCTAGGCAAGAGAGCAAAAGGGCCTGAACTAGGGTGAGTGGTGTGAAGGCCCCATGGACAAGGGATATTGTGGGGGGAGAATCAGCAAGACTTGACAACTCACAGGATATGGGAAGTGAAGGAGAGAGAAGAATGGAAGAGGCTGAAATTTAGGAGCTTGGAAGGATGGTGATGTCCTCAACAGATATGGAGAAAGTTTGATCGAAGAGGTTTGGGGGAAGTGATAATATGCTCTGTTTTGGACACATTGAATTGGGACTGGGTATAGGGCATTTAGGAGAAATATCTAACAGGTCATGGTGAGACAGGACTGGGGCTGGGTAGGTAGCCTAAGCCTGCAGTATAGATCTGGATTGTAGTATCACAGCTTTAGAACTAGGAGGGACCTTAGAGATCATTTAGATCATTTTATGGGGGAGAAAATCGAGACCCGGAAAGTTAATGTGATTTGTCCGTGGCCCTACAGATAGTAAGTAGCATTGTGAAGATAAGTCATCTTCATAGAGACGATGAGATCACCAGAAGAATGGGTGTAGAGAGAAGAGAAGAGGGCCCAGGATGGAATCTTGGGGGCACTCACTGTGGGGGTGGAACATGGCTGAAGATTCAGCAAAGGAGACTGAAGAGAAGTAGATAGGTTGGGTGTGGGGCTCTGTACCATAACTTAGAGTAGTGGAATAGTGGGCTCCTGGCCAGGGATGGAGTGTCCCCAAGAAGGGATGATAACAATGAATTTCTCTGCAACCTTGAACATCTAATCAAAAGGGCTTTGAACTGCAGAGGCGGGGGGAGGAAGAAAACTGCCTGTTCATACTCCCCAGGCTTGAGACTGTAGGGAACTGTAGCTCCGATGAAGGAAAGAGAAAGAACATTTGAGACTCCCAGAAGTATAGGGACAAATCCAAGAAAGGAGCCAGTAGTGACACTCACATGTACAAAAACCCCTAGGTTGAAACAACAGTGTGTGGAGGGCTTGGGAGACAAACTGGACCTCGTAGCTACTGCTGAGACTTGGCAGGATGAGACCCAGGACTGAAGCAAACCTCCCTGGAGGTTCTTTCCCAAATCTCATGTATCTGCCCTGGGAAGATGGCAGGCAGAGGGACCCACCTGAGACAGAGATTAGTGGTGTTCTGCTTAGTCCCAGCCTATAAAACCAGGGGCCCAGTGGGGGAAGTGGTTACAGGGAGACAGATTTAGGCTTGAAGTCAGGAAGAACTCTTAATGAGAGACATCATCCCATAGAGGAATAGGCTGCCTCAGAAGGTAGGTCTTTAAGCAGGGGCTGGTGGCCTCTTGTTGGGAAATTTGTAGGAAAGAATTCTTTTTTTTTTTCAGATTGCTTGTTGTTTTCCTCTCCAGCTCTGAGATTCTGTGATTCTGAGTTTCTGTGCATTTGAGGGAGGGTATGGAGACAGGCAGCTGGCAGCTGGTAGTTATGGGAGAGCCAGCCTCCTCCCCCATCCCCTTATTGGCACCTCTCTCCTGGGGGGGAGGGGTGCCAGAACTCTGTGAGGGGTAGATAACTAGCCTTTTCACTTAGGGCACCTGCTCATGAACATGGGACCCACCCCAAGGAGGGTTATAGTTAGAGTCAGGATCTGGGGTCTGGGTTGCTTTCACAGGACAATCTGCCTTCTGAAAGCATTTGGCGCCAGATAAATCCTCAGCCCAGAACCAGCAGCTGCAGGGGCTTTTCTGCTCTGTCCCTGGAATGATTCAGAGCCTGAGTGGGTACTCAACTGTCCAAGCAGGGCCAAGTGCCTTTCTGGGCAAAGCTGGTGCTTGGCACGAAGCTGTCCATCTCCCCCACCAGTAAAGTCCAGCATTTTTGGGAAATGAGAAAAGAGATGTGTTTGTCAAGTGCTTGGGGGGAGACAGACCCCTTTCAGTTTCTTGTTCTTAGTAAGTCCTAAGAACACATCCAGACCAGGGGCTGGGTTATTGTGCTTGCTTCTAATTCTTTCCCAGGAAGGATGACAGCCGAACCCTGTTTCCTGAGCTCTTAAAACACTAGAGGGACTGGCCTCTGGCCAACAGGGTGATGTCAGCAGCCAGTGGGCACTGGAGATGCCAGCTTAGGATGAGAGAAACAGAGAGAGCCGTTTTGAGGATCAAATAAGCCAACCTCTCCCTTTACAGAGGTGGAAACTGAGACCCCAGGGGAGATTTGGCCAAGGACACCCAGCTAGAGAGTAGCAGAGTCGGGATTCAGACTTGGGATCCTCCCTTGATTCCTGACAGGCCCCAGGGCCTCCTCGGCCCTGGGGGCCCCCCTCGGCCCTGGTGCCTCCCTAAGTCCTACTTTAACCCAGGGCCTACTGGGCCCCCGGAGCTTCCCTTGGCCCCTAAGGCCTCCCTTGACCCTACTCTAACCCAGGGTCCCCTTCAGCCCTTAGGGCCTCTCTCAGACCCAGGGCCCACTTTGGCCTATGGTGTCCCCCTTGGCCCCCAGGGCCTCCCTCAGCCCCTGGGGCAGCTGGCTGACTGCCTTCCTTTTCCAGTCCCTGAGCTGAGGGTGGCTGCACTGGGAGTGGCCCAAGAGTGAGAAGCACTTTCAATCAATGGAGCCTCTTCTCCCTGTTCTCCTGTTTCCTGGCTCCTCACCCTGATGGAGCAGCAGGGTTGCCCTCTGGCAAGTGAGGAAAGGGAGAAGCGATTCTTCCTAACTCAGCAGAGGTGCTTACTTCAAGACAGGGGTAGGGCCTGCGGCTGAGAGGCTCTGGAGGAGCCTGCTCTCTCCCGAAGAGCAAGAAGGGGAGGAGATGGCCTGGCTTGGTGTGCTGGAAGCCGAGCTCTGTCTCTACTTCTCACTGGCTGCGTGACCTCAGGAGGCAGATCACCCTCTCTAAGCCTCAGCTTCATCTTTCATAGAGTGAGGGGTGGCTGTTCTAGAGAACACCCAGAATCCCTTTCACCTCCAAGGTTCTCTGAGTCTGGGTCAGGGATGGTGGGGAAGCAGGATTCCTGCTCTGAAGTCAGAGAGATGTCTCTGAATCCCTGCCAACACTGAGTTTCTGGGCTTCTGGGCCTGGCCTGGAGGTGGCTCTGCCCATGGTCCCCTTGGCCAGAGATAAGGGAGGCTTGCCTTGGGACACAAAGCAAGGTGGTGGTAAATGTTTAACAACCAGCTCTCAGAGGAAAAATGTGCACACAATATGCTTTTAAGTTGAATTGGCATGATTAAGTTCTCCAGCACTTTCTTAAGTTTAGACAATCAACAAAACAAGAAAATAAGCCCTGGTTTGTACCATTTGCAATTTCTGAGTTGTGTATGCTCAACACTGAAAATTTAACAATCAGCTCTCATGAGCTGGTATGGGCACATACCCTGGAAATATTTTCATGGATTTAAAAATATGTTAGCATCATCTCAGTGACTCAACTTCCCCATCTGCTCAGTGGGGACGTGTTTGTGATCTTTCTTCTGTGTTTGCCATGAGGAAATGTTGGATCATCAAAGACAATAGCCAAGGAGTCTGGAAGGCTTTGTCCAGGGATCTGCACCAGGCTGGGGACGGCAGAGGTCCCTCAATAGAACCCTTCCCCCACTGCCCACCCAAGAATGGGTGTGGAGGGTCTCTCTGGGTGGACATTGATTCATTGCCCTTTCACTCTTCCCCTCTAAAAGGACCCCACCCCACATTTCTCTCTTCCTTCTTTCCTGCTGGCCAGCCTGCATGTTGGGCAGGCACCCGAGGATAGGCAGGTTGGGCAGGAAGCAGTCGGTGACCGGCTGTGGGCAGGAAGGAGTCAAAATAAAGAACCAGTGCCCTTTGTTGAGCGAGAGAGGGGTCTTTTATCTCTCTGTCTCTGTCTGTCTGTCTCTCTCCTCTCTCTTCTCTGTCTCTCTATCTCTGTCTCTGTCTCTGTCTCTCTCTCTCTCCTTTCTCTCTCTGTCTCTCTTTCTCCCCCTTTCTCTGTCTCTGTCTCTCTCTCCTCTCTCTCTTCTCTCTCTCTCTGTCTCTCTCTGTCTCTGTGTCTCTGTCTTTCTCTGTCTCTGTGTCTCTGTCTGTCTGTCTGACTCTGTCTCTCTCTCTGTCTCTGTGTCTCTGCCTCTGTCTCTCTGTCTCTGTCTCTGTCTCTCTCTCCTCTCTCTCTGTCTCTCTCTGTCTCTCCTTTCTCTGTCTCTCTCTCTCTCCACCCTTGCTCTGTCTCTGTCTGTCTGTCTGTCTCTCCTCTCTCTCTCTTCTCTGTCTCTCTATCTCTGTCTCTGTCTCTCTCTGCATCTCTGTCTCTGTTTCTCTCTCTCTATCTCTGTCTCTGTCTCTCTTTCTTCCCTTCTCTCACTCCCCATCCTTCTATTTCTTAAACTGAGTTTTGTTGTTTTCTTTTGTTTCTACAATGAAATAATTTTTGGATATACTCCCCCTCTTTCCCCATCTTCCTTTCCCTCCTTTATCTTCCTTGTAACAAAAAAAAAAGTTAAGCTAAAATAAGTGATGTAGCTACTGGGTTTGCTACATGTTAGCAGCTTCCCGCCCTTGGAGTATCCCACATCTCAGTCATATTTGTTCTCAGCACCAGGGTTCATACCAGGATCGTTCAGTTGAGCTTCCTTCTAATGACACCGCCATTTGCAGTATTGTAGTCTTTGGCTACATTGTCTCTCTCTTCTATAGCACAAGGAACTGGCCTCCTCTGGGAGCTGAGTTGCTTGTCTCCTGCCTCTGCCAGAAGGCCCCCAACCTCTACTGCCAATGGTTTCTGCTCTGGAACCAGGAAGATCACCATGATGCCCTCAGGATGCTGGGGCTCAGCCTGGCAGTGGTTGAGGGGCAGGGGCAAAGGATTTTCACTAGCCTGTTTCCAAAGGAGAAGCCTGGTCCTGAGCTCAGAGGGCAAGCACTTTGGGCAGTCACTGACTGTCCCCAACAGGAGCTCTTCTTCCTGCCTTCTGGCAGGCTTACCAAGGCAGAGTCCAAGACTTCCTTGGCTCCCAGGCAGCCTGTGAAGAGGGTCTGGCCACAATGAGGACTGCAGGGTCGTTCACCCAGAACAAGGAGCTCAGTCCCATTAGTGCAGTGCTCTCTGGCTGTTCATAGACACCACAGATTCTTGGACTGTAGCAGGAGCCTAATTAGGGATCAGAGTGTCAGAGCTGGGAAAGAGCTTAGATACTGTCAAATTCACCTCCTTCCCCTTATTTTACAAAGGAGGAGAGGGAAGGGAACCCTTCTTTCCCAGGGTCCATCCTACATGCAGCTGCCACAATTGCTGCCCCAAAGCCTTCAGGAGCTCCCAGGAGCCTGGCCTTTATCTCCATCTGTACCAACAATCCTCTCCAGACTCATTTCATGAAAATCTCCTTCACTCACTCCATGGCTGGCCAAATTAACCCAGCCTACCAGCTGTTTCTCACACTTGTCTAGCCATCTCCCAAGCCTCCCTCCTTGGTACCACCTCTTGGCACTGCGAGCATCCTCCAAGGCTCAGCCCAGGTGCCATGGCTTTGAGAAGCTATACTTGGTCCCCACCTCTCCCAACAGCTAGAGCTCTGGCTTAGCTGGCCCTCCTTCTCTGTGCCCATACTGCTTCCCCTAGCATAATGAGTAGAAGCTCTCTGAGGACAGGAACTGTGTCTTCTTTATCTTGGTGTCCTCAGTGCTTAGGAGAATACCTAACAATAGGCCCTTCATCGATGTTTGGGAAGTTGTTGATATCATTGGAGCAGAGGCTCTGGGAATCTGGGGGCTAGCTGGGTCGCCTTGGATGCCCGGGTCAGCAGACTTTCTCTGGGACAAGAATAGCTCTCACAGAAGAATTCAGAACTTTCCAGCAAATGGGCCAGAAATAGCTCCAGGTCTCCTGGGGTCCATCCAAGACCCAGACTTAGGCACTTTTTAAACATTTGAGCCCAATAACTTCAGGGCAGTCAGTGATAAATTGTCTCTGAAATCAGCAGATCCTGGCCAGGAGTGGAAATCACTCCAATCCTCTGGGCCAATTTTATGTCATTTTTTTTCCCCTTCTGGCAGGAAAAGAACAGAAAAGAGATGCATTTCCAGACTCCAGGCAGGCTTTCTGAGCCAGGGTCTCTGGGCATTGGGGAGTTCAGGTCATATCTTATCTTGGGGCTTTGCTGGAGGAGCAAACCTCCCAAAGGAGGCAAGGGGTTGGGGAATATTTGGGGCAAACCCTGCACTGACCTCCCACTTTCAACTCAAACCAGTCCCATGTATAGGCAGAATATGTGGCCACTCCCATGCTAGGATCTGAGATTCCCCAATGTCCCCTCCTGCCTCCTCTATTGGGATTACTCTGCCTGGAAGGTAAACATAAGAGAGTTATTTTGTTGGGTCTTGGAAACCTCATGTCCTCTGTTATGATGCAAGTGGCCCAGGAGGGGTGATACCTTCAGTCCTTCTCAGCGAGTAACCTCATTTCTTGAAGGAACTCAGGGATTCTGTGAGGTAGAGGTAAAGGGCTAGATTGTTCCAGGCATGAGGTACAGCCTGGACAGAGGGACAGATGTGGAAGATGGGAGGTTGAGCTTAAGGACCAGCAAGGGCGCCATTTTGGCTGGAGGTAGAGGGTGTGCATGGGACAAGTGTGAAATATGGCTGGAGCCTGTCAAATGGAGGAGTTGGGGCTTTATGTTAGAAGAGTCTCTAGAAGAGGAGAGGCCTTAGATCACAGAACTATGTGCAAGGCTGGGAGGCACTTAGAAACCAGCTGCTCCAAATCCAACTGGCCTCATTTCTCAGATGGAGAAACTGAGTGGGAGGATCTGCTGTGGTCCCCCAGCAAATGAGTGGCAGAGCCCCCTCTGTTCTTTCAGCCCTTGCTAGGGCTCTGGCTCCCAGGTCAGGCAGCACTAGACAGATCCTTTCTAACACATACAGCACATGTCAGGGAGCTGAGGCCCAAGGTGTTCTCATCCTCATCCTCTTTGGGCTCCGGTAGTTTGAAGGCTTCATCTTCCCCCTCATCCCCATCTCTGGCCCAGGGCAGTAGAAAGAGCTGGTCAGGAGAAAAGTCACCCTTGGTTTTTCCTGCCTGTTCCTTTGACTTGTACCTGTCCAATGTTGTAGGTGGGTACTCAGGCCCCCAAGGATCAGTCTGCCCTCCTTCTCCAACCCCCACACAGTCATGAGGGCATCCCACAATGAGCCCAGCTCTGGAAGAGTTTCTCACAATTTTCCAGAGCAGCAGAGGTTGGAGAATGGGGTGGGGAGGAGAGCTCTGGGCCTTGGTCTCTCCCCAAAAGGCATTTATAACCTATCTGGGGAGACCAGACAAACCTAGGGTACAGTTAAAGAGAGCAGGGCCAGGAGTGGCCACCAAGGTTCTTTAGAGAAGAAGGGGACATGACCAAAGGAGGTCGTGAGGAATTTTGGTCTGATATTGGGCCTGGGCAGAGGAGAAGCTTTGGTGAGGGAAAAGCTGGCCGGGAGGTCCCAGAGTCTTTAGCACATTGGACAAATTCTTTGGTGATAAGTAGGAGATTTGGTGGTGATGGTGGGAGGGGAACCCATGTCTTCACCAGGTTCCTTCTGGAGAGCCAGGAAGGTCAAAAATTGCAAAGGAAGCAGCTAGGATTGGTAGCAAATAGTGGGAATTCATTTTTGAGGCCAGATTGCCAAGGGGGGCTGAGAGGTCCTTTAAAAGGGACAATCGTGTTTCACATGAAGACAAGAAGTCAGACTGAGTCAACAAGGTTTTATGAAGCATCTTCTATGTGCTGGGCACTGGGGTTATAAATAAAGGAAAAACCAGCCCGGGCCCTTAAGGACAGGCCAGGAGCTCCCATGCCTAGCCTTACTGGCATTTGGGCCGCTGACTGACTCAGGCCACTCAAACATCTAGCATCCAGACTTCCAGGCATCCAGTCAGTTCAGAGAGAGGAAGGGTCAAGCCTGGGTCAGGTCTGAAACCAAGAATGGCCATCCTGGGCTGCTCTGTCCCTGGGGAAGCTGCCAGATATGAGGAGACATGGCACCCGCTGGTAGGGCTGGAAATATGGCTGTGTATGCAAATGTCAACTGTGAAAGCAAATCACAGAAAGCCAGAGCTGGGAGCTTAGAACAAAAACCAATGAATGCCAGAACTAGGATCACCCTTAGAGAACAGTGAATGTAGGGGCTCAAAGGGACCTTAGAATGTAGAGCATAGAACATAAAGCTGGGAGGAAACTTAGAATGTGAGAGCATTGGATGTCAGCTTCAGAAGAGATCTAGAACATAGAATGTCAGAGCAGGGAGGGGCTACCAACCATGGAACAGAGAATGCCATAGCAGGAAGGGATCTCAGAACGTAGAACATGGAATGTTGGAAATGAAGGATATCACAGGGTGATAGAAAAAAGCCTGTCAGAGAGATGGAGGAAACTTTCTAGGACCCAGAATCTCTGGGCTGAATGGGACCATAGAGTTCCAGACTCTTAATGCTGATCAACAGAGCAATAAAGGTGTGAGATCTGTCTTCACTGATGGAGGAAGGACACACACTAAAGAAAAAACTTTCCCCAGTTTCACTTAGTAGGACTACAGCGGGAGATGGTGACCTCTGCCCTACTTTCCTGCCAACAACAAAGTCATTCATTGTTCTCTCTATAGAAATATAAGTATTTGTAGCCAGAGACACAGAGACAGAGAGGGTGGGGGAGGTTGATTTCTCCGCAGTCTCTGTAGTCTACATCACACACACAGCTTGCTCTTGGTGGGGCTGGCTGCAGTTAGATGGAGAAGACAAGGATCTGATCTGCCCCTGGGGGGATGGAGTTAAATTGTGAGAGAGAGTCCAGAAATGGGACCTAAAAATAGCTGTTCTTGTCTCTGCTGCAGAGATGCTGCCTTTGAAAAAGGGTTGAGATGGAGTCACTTAGGAAAAGCTCAGCAGGCGGGAGCTAGTTCAAGGTCACTGGGGGTGGGGAGGGGGAGGGGCTGGGCCACTCCCTTCCCAGGCAGAGGAAAACTGGACGTCTTCGGACAGTGTTCTCCTACAGGGTGCAGGAAGGAGTTTGGTGTGCCAGTCACCACAAGTTTGGCCAAGAAAGGCCAAGGACCACATTTTCATGGTCAGAATTGGGTCACAACTGATGCTCAACCTCCCTTGGGGAAATGACAACTTTGACTCACTGGTCCGGGAGTTGGATTTCAAGAAGCCTAGTGTGGGAAATGGCACAGATGTCCCCCAAGGAGGGCAGGGCTTCCTCGCCCATCCCTGCCCCCTCATTTTGTGTTGTTTTTTTGGCAGGGTAGTACGATTCCCTTGGATATCATTCCCATGGTGTCATTGCCTTCTCCCCAGCCCCCATAGGGTAAGGGCTGGACTCTCAGGGGCTAGGAACCCCCTCCTGGTGTGGTGTACCCATCATGGGGCTAGGCTTAGACCCTACCTCAGAGGAATTTACCCCTGCTGCGATTGTGGCTAGATCTGGTTCTGATCTTGACCCCTTTTTGCATTGTTCATTCATTTACTTCGTTAATTCATTCACTTATTCTAATCAATTACTGATTGAGAAAGTGCTGGGCTGGGCCATGGGGCTTTACATTTCTACCCTTGAAGAGCCTATTGTCAAGCCAGGGAGATAGTATGTCTGTGTGTAGATGCAGAAACAGTAACCACATGACACTGGGGACAGGGTGATCCATAAAGGGCTCATGAAGGAGGTGGCACATGATCTGAATTGTGCTCTGAGAGTTTAAGATGTGGAAAGGAAGTGGGAGAGCATTCCAGGCATGGGGCTCAGCTGGCGCAAAAGTACCGAGATCAGAATTGGACTCATCCATGAGGAGCAGTGAAGAAGGCCAGTGCTGATGGTCTGCAGAGTTCACTGAGGGTCAGTAAGATGTAGTAAGTCTGGGAAGGTAAGATGGGCTGAGGCTGGGTTGAGAAGGGCTCTCAAGGACTAAGTACTTGATCTTTGACACTGGAGGCAACAGGGAGCCATTGGTATTTCTTGAGGACGTGTATACGTGCAGGGAAGTGTTGATAGGGTCAGATTAGTGCTTTAGGCAGGTGATT
Organism: Trichosurus vulpecula; assembly: GCF_011100635.1. Lineage (NCBI taxonomy): Eukaryota > Metazoa > Chordata > Mammalia > Diprotodontia > Phalangeridae > Trichosurus > Trichosurus vulpecula. The sequence goes on along the minus strand of NC_050575.1, from coordinate 412,464,369 downwards.
TGGAGTGGGGAGAGGCAGGGGGACCAATGAGGAGGCCAATAGTTCAGGTGGGAAGTGATAATCAGGACCTGACCTATGGGGACCTATAGGAATTTTGAGAAGGGGATGCATGTGAGAGATGTTGGGAAGGTAAAAACAGCCAGTCATGGCAAGAAATTAGATGTGGGGGCTGAGCTGTAAGTGAGGAGCAAAGGATGGCTCCTCAGCCCTGAGGATGGCTGACAGGGGGCATGTGGAGCCCATGACAACAAGAGGAAATTCAGGGAGGGCAGAGTCATGAGGCAAAGAGAATGAGTTCATTTTAAACATGGCCCACTTGAGATGCCTGCAGGGCTCCCAGATTCATTCACCAAACATTTCCTGCTGCCTCCTATGGACAAGGATACATGCTGGACAAGGGCGAAGAGAGGACCGGCAGCATCACTCATATCCATGACCCCATCTCACCTGAGGACTTGAAGCTTCCCTTGGTCACTGCCTGGGCCCAGGTGGCATGGCATGGGAGCCTGTCTTGCAGGGACTGGTGCCAGGGAAGGGCTTAGTTGGAAGACATTTGCTAGGTTGTTTTCATGATTTTTTTTACCTTTGCACTCAAGATGGGAGAACTGGAAAAGCACCCTTAGATTTCCTCCCTCCCCCACCCCTGCCTCCCACAAAGGCACACTTACTTATCCACAAGAACACTGTCTGTCTTCCTGGTGAAAGGTCCTTGAAGGATGAGCCTCCCAGGGACCTGGCAGCCCTGATGGTTTTCCCTCTGGAATCCACCTTTGCCTACCCCCAAAGCTAAAGGGATTTGTTTAACTCTCACAATGAAAACAAACCAGGCTGGGAATCCTTCCCAGGCAGCCAGGGAGGAGAAGGAGGCATGAGATGCAGTCTGACCATCTATAGTCAAAGGCTGTTTGTCCCCTTGGTCTTGGAGGCCACCTCTGCCTTAGTCTGGTGGCTTGACCTGGTTCCGAAGCTTATGGGGATCTTTTCTCAGTTACCTAGGCCTAGACTCAGAAACCCTGGGCTCAGATCCTAGCTTGGCATTGCCAGGCTGAGTGGGATAGGGCATCCTTCTAATCTTTCCCTTGGAACCAGACTCAGGGGTGAGTGGATAGAGGACAGAATCCCTCCTGGTCCCTCGGGTCTCCCCTGCCATGGAGAAGAAAATTCTCTACTCAGGAGGAGCAGAGCTAAGGGCTTTGCTCCCATCAATCTGGGTGGGGGGGAGCCCTCACACCACAATCACGCTATGATTGGAGGTTGTCTTGGCCTTTGGCACTGAATTCAGGAGAGCTCAATCCAGCATAGGCGTGTATGACTAGGACAAAAATACGGACTTGGATTTGGGTTGGCCTGGATGACTCTCAGGATTTGTCTGACTCAGAGTAGCCAGGATTCTAGGGCTCTGGCTTGGTCTGGGTCTCATTGGTCAAGACCCCTGCTTTTCCCTTGGGCTCCAGTGGTCTCCTGACCTCTCCCCAGGCTGCACCTAAGGAAGGGTCTGAGGCTTGTGTCTACAAAGGGGTCAGTGATGGAGAATAGCCCTGATCCAGGAGCCCAGAAAGGGTAAGGGGAGAGGCTGAAGGGAACAGATTCTGTCCAGAGTTGTTTCAGGGCACCCAAGAAGGCAGGGAAGTGGCAGGCACATTTTTGCTCATAATAATAACAGCTGACTTCTCTTTAGCATTTTAAGATTTAAATGCGTTTTCCTAATGCCCCTCCATCCCAAGAGGCATGAAGCGTTAGCTCCGTTTTACAGATGAAGAAGCCAAAGTGCAGAGAGTTCTGCCAGGTGGACGAGGGATTGGCCTCGCTTGTCCAGCTTCAAAGGGAAGAACCAGGAGCATGAGAGGAACCAGAGACTACCTCCTCTGGATGTCACATCAGGACGCCATTGTTTACTGTGAGAGGCGTCCTGGAGTGGGTGGGCTGCCTCAAGAGGTGGCCTTCAGGCAGAAGATCCTGGAGACATTTATGAGTTTGGGTTGGATCTAAGGGTTTCTGGCTCATTATCCAACTCAGAGGTTCTGAGCAGGGACGTGCTCACAGTCCCGCAGTCAGGCATAGCCAGGGTCTGAAGCCAGATCTGCCCGACATTAACTCCAGCGCCCTTTCCTCTACCTCACAGTGCTTCCCCAAGGTCAGCCAGCAGGTGGGGATGGCATTGGGGGCCAGGGGGTGGGGCTGGGAAGTCAACCAGGGGCAGGTCTCATGGCACTAGGTCAGGCCTTCCCCAGCCAATGCCTCTAGGCTCTCCACCCCGACTGTGTCCAGGCATTACCTGCGGCATCCTGCCTGGCTCCTTGTTACCACAGTGATGGTTGTTATGGTGACAGGGAAGGCTGTGGGTTTGCTTCCCTTGCTGTGGAATCCATAGCCCATTTGGGCCCAGGCCAGCTCTTCCCCTGGTGGAAAGACCCCAATACCACAGTGTGCCTGCTCTGGAGAATGAGTTTCCTAGAGACCTTAGGTGTGAGTGGACAAGCTGGAGAGCACCCGGTGGTCGGAAGCCCAGGCATCCAGAAAAAGCACCAGCTGGAAACTCTTCTCCTTGGGGCTAGGAGGGACCCAGGCCTTGGTCTCAAGCTGCTGGCTAGGGCCTGACACTTGCCCTGTGTGGGACCAGATTAGGGTCAGTCTGCTCCCAACACATTTACTCCCTGAGCCAGACCCCCTCCATGGGTCAGGGGAGAGGCACCCCTGCATCTGCCCCTAAAGCCTCCCCATCTAGGAGACAAATAGAGCTAGATGGGAACCCCTAGGGAAGAGGAGCCATTGCTGAATCTCCTCGGGGAGGAAAAGGATCTTCCTTCCTCCTCCCCCTTTGCTCCATTCTCCTTCTCCTCCTCTTTACTCCTCCCTCCAGAAACAGCTCCCTGGAGAGGAAATGTGAAGAGGAGGATTGTAGAGTGCTCTCTTTTCCAAATGCATATTAGCATAGAATGTTAGAGGTTATTGAGGGCAGCTCTCCATTGTACAGATGGGGAAATGGAGTCTGAGGGAAGGGATGTGACATATTCCAGGTTACCCAGGTCTCCTTTCGGGAGTAGATTGCCCTCCTCCCACAAGGAATAAAACCTTTCTTCTCTGAGAAAGGTGCCCCTTTTCCTTCCTCCCAAGCCCACTCGGGGCCTGACCCTGCAGTCTGAGAAGGGTAGCTTGCCGTGGAGGATGAAGGGGGAGGAGCCTGGGGGCTGGAAGCCAGGACTGGTGGACTGGCTCAGGAAGGCCTGGGTGAGACCCAGTGGTTGATTTGGAACCAGTCAGGAGACTGGAGTCCTGTTCCTTCATGGTAACCTGCCTCAGGGTGCCTTACCCTCCCCCACCTCAACTCCCATTTCCCAGTCCCTATTTGGTGGTGGATGCCCCCTCCTGGCTAGATCCTGGCCTTACCTCCCCTCCCCAACCTGATGGAGAGAACCCAGAGCTTGGCTCCACTCAGACTTTCCTGCCCTCTCCCCCCTACCTAACAGCCATTGGCCAGGGCCAGGTTCTCTCATACCACCTGGATGGTGTGAGCAGGAACTTTAATCAACCAGAGTCCTTCTGGTGAGATGGCAGATCTCTAGGCTTTAGCATCTGCCCATCTCTCCTCTGGGTATGTACACTTTCCCTTAGTTAAAACAGGAGCATTTTGAGGGCAGGGACTCTGACTTTTCTATTTGTGTCCCTAGTGCTTAGCACAGGGCCTGGCACCTAGTAGATATTCAAGTCTCATTCTGCATGTTCCAGCCCTAGGCCCTATCTGGTTCAGGAGATGGGCTGCCTGCTTCATCATAGGGCCTCTGGATCTGGGCTGGGTCATTGTGATGATCAGAGAGCTTTTGGCTTCCAATTATGTTTGTCTCTACAATATAGATATAATGATATGAATTGTTTTCTGGGTTCTGCTCACTTCACTCCACATCAGTTCATACAGATCTTCCCAGGTTTCTCTGAAGCTAGTGCCTTCTCAGAGCAATAGTAAGCCTCCCTCCCATTCCAAGACCATGGCTTGTTCGGTCATTCCCCAGTGGGTGGGCAGCCCCCTCAGAAGCTGCTAGATTGTGCCTGACTCCTTTTCTTTTCTCTTTGGGATACACACCTAGTGGTGGTATTGCTGGGTCAAAGAGCACCCATTTTTCTGTGGCTTTGGGGTGGAGCTCCAAAAGTCATAGTGTTTCTTGAGTCTCAGTCATAGAGCCTTATTCAAAGAAAATGTGTTAAACAGATGGGTTTTTGTTTCAAGAAGTATGGGGTCATTAAAAGCACCACGGTGTGCCTCTCTTCCCCTTCTCTCCCCCTTTTCAATTCTGAGCCGTTCTTCTCCATGCACATACAACATCTACCCAAGATCCAGGGGTGGCCTAGCTCCACAGGCATTGTACAGACAACAGGCACATATGGGCTGATCCAGCACGTCCACAGATAAGTGTGATCCTCAGCAGAGTATGATGAGGTATAAGATGGATGGAGATGAAGTGCCCCAGGATGGTGTGAGGAAAGGGTCATAGCTTTGAGCTTGGGGGAGGGGTGGGAATCATGTAGGAATCAGCTCTTGAGTTGAGCCTTGAAAGTAGAGGATTCCAACTAGTGGACATAAGGATGCCGTGTTCTTTCTTCATGTGTTCTGATAGGAAATGCAGTGCCCTCCAGTGGGGACTACATGTCTGATATCTCCATTGGCACATCCCTGGGTGATCCAGTGCCTAGATATTGTGGCTGGAAGAAAGAAGATGATTTCCATAAAAGACAGTATATGCATTTGGCTTGTGAGACTGGTTTTGGCTTAAAATCATAGCTCTGGATTCACATGCACCAGCATCAATCTTGAATTCTTCTCAATAATGGCTTAGCCTCCAGCCTAGGGTTCAGGCTCTGGGGACTTCAGCGTTTGGTTTGTATCTATCTTTCTGTTAGGGGGTCTTCTCCTGCATTTTCCTCATAACTTTCTCTCCTTGTTCCCCTTTCCATGTCCATGCTCCCTGTGGGCTTTCCTTCCATCCAGTACATAGGTGCTGCCAGGATCCTTTCAGAAATACCCTGATTCTCCCTGCACGTGTCCTTGGAGCAAATGTATGCAAATCTGTCCTGCTCCAGTTTCTGCAGCTCTCTTCCTCCGCTAACCCTGGGTGCTGGCCTTCTGTTCCTGCCACCCAGGAGGAGAAAAGAGCTAAAGATGTGTTATATAAGAGCCGAATCTGCTCTCAGCAGGAGCCTGGGGGGTGCTCAGAGCTGGAGCCAAGTTCCCTGTTTTCATAACAAGTAACAAAAGGTCTTTGCTCAGAAACCTAAGCTTTGCTGCCCAGTGAGACAGAGCCACGTGGTCATCTCTCAGGTCTGTGGGATGCCTGGCTGTGGCTGGAGGTGACCAGCCCTCTCTGGAGAGAGCCCAGAGCACCTCACCAGAGCACTGACTGAGGGGCCAATCGAGGAGCCCTGGCTGGTGGTACCTGGAGAGCCCTCTCTTGACCCACTTGTCTTAGAAAAATGCATACATGTCATCTACCCCCTGACATGGGCACATCTTGGGTAGAAGCCCCTTTTGGGGAGCCTCTCTTGGAGGGTGCTCCCTTCTTCCTCAAAAAGATCCTTTCTTAGTTGCATCTGCTTTGTTCCACCAGGACCAGACCAGGGGCTGGTGGGCCTGGGTCCTACCCTGCTGCCTTTCTCACTTCATGTCACAAAGCTGAGGCCAGAGCTGCCCACAGCAACCCTGGGGTCATCTATCTAGAAGGGAGAAATAGAGCCTCAAAGCCTGCATGAGCTCTTCGGGAAGGGGCATCTCAGGGACCCCCCTGACTGCTCCTTCTCCAGCTATGGGGGTGTATGGTGAGCTGATAGGAGGATAGACTTGGCAGGGAGAGGAGGGAACCTGACTGTGCAGAGTGCCCTACTCTGCCGCAGCCACAGTACAGGATGACCCCCAGATCTATAAATAAAGGATCTGGAGTCAAGTCAACTTCTATGGCTTACTATGTTAATGACCTTGGACTGAGTGACCTTGAATGACTTCTCTGTGCCTCAGTTTCCTTCTCTGTCAAATGGGGACAGTCTAAATTTAAGGGGAAAGTGATGCTTATGTAGATCGGTATAGCATTGGGATTTATCTTAAGCAACAGAGTCTTGGGAAAGGTGCTGTGGAAATCAGGATGGGCTTGCTGCCACTCTGACCTGGTCTTTTCTATCTGATATGGGTCACCTCCACAGAACTTTTTATAGAGAAAGAATACACCATGTCCTGTCCATTATGAGACATTGGCCCAGGAGTGAATCTGTCTAAATTGGCAAGGCTGCCCTAGAATCTTGCTGCTTTTAGTCCTGGGCATAGATAAGTGACTCTTTGGCTGAAAGAAGCCTCATTGGACAAACCTACTCCATTTATAAACTTTAGAATACACTTTGAAAAGCAAATGGTAAGGAAACAAACAACTCTTAAGTACAAATGGTTCACCTTGTGACTTAGCTTGAGCTGGGATCGGTCAGGTCCTCCTCCAAGCTCTGGTTTATTTTTCCACCTAGAGGTTCCCACAGGTTGTTTTGGCCACTTCTGACCACCCTTTCCATGTGTTTTCCCAATATCTGCCATTGACAAAGGCAGATTGACTGAGAAGATAAAGCAAAAATAAAAATACAAACATTTCCCTCCATCACCTGGGCTTATCCTCTCCCTTCTGCCACCTCAGTCCATGGGGAATCAAAAGGGCCAGCCCACAAATCACAAAGCAAAGTATGTCTCCTTTCAAAGAAATGCATCTGTCAGCACAGCGACCCAGTGGGATCTGGGATTCTGGCCTACACTGGGTATCTAATGGAATAAACACAAGAGGGAAAGCAGAAGGCAGAAAGCATTTCTATGATGCCTACTATGCGCCAGGCACTGCACTAAGCACTTTACATTTGAGATAGTGAGAGTCACCAGTGGCTTGCAGGATTTTGCCTTTGGGTCAAACTCTGGCTGTAGATGGAGCAGGAGTAACTTGAGGGCCAGGCCAAAAATGTTTCCTTGTGTCCTCATTCCAGGGCCAGGTAAGCTGGTGCCATGGGGCTTTGGAAGGAGGGACAAGAGGCCCCAAAGCCTGTGTCAGCTTCCACCAGAGCAGTCACAAGGCTCTGGAATGCAGGGAGCCCAGCTCCTGGCAGGCCTGCTCCTATGGGCAGCAGGAGGGAGCATGGGTGGCACGCAGCAGCTCAGTGTGGCCAGGACCTACTGCAACAAGCACGTGCCAGGTGCTTGAGGCCCTGTCCCATATTGGTCACCCTGAACTCCCAGATTCTCAGGATCCCAGTATCTCAGTGGCCATTTAGTCTAGGAGTCTCCCCTATCAACCATCCAAGGGCTTGTCCAGTTTCTGCTTGAAGATCTCCAAGGAGGGGGAGCTCCCTCCCTCTCTAGGCAGCCCAACCCACTCTGAGATAGCTCTCAGTGGGAGGAAGATTTTCCTCACATCTAGATTTTATTTCTGTGATTTGCCCCTACTGCCCCATCTCGGAGCAAGTCTGGCCCCTCCCTGCCGAGGCAGTCCTTCAAATGGATGAAGACAGGTAGTGCGTTTCCCCTCCCCTCCTTTGCTTAATCGGCTCTTCACAAGGCTCAGATTCTAGGGCCTTCCCCGTGCCCCCTCCTGGACACTCTCACAATCACCAGTGTCCTTCTACAGCTTTCTTCTCTGCTTTGTCCTTTGTGAAATAGTTTTTATGTTGAAAATGTTTTCATCAAGAGAAATTTGCTTTCTTTTCTTTCCATTCCCTCCCTCCTCACTGAGAAAGAAAACAAAAGCGGATCACTGTTACAAACAGGAACAGTCAGGCAGACCAAATCTCTGCATCGACCACAGCGATGGCCCCAAAGTCTGTGCCTCAGTATGATTCTGGTCTATCTCGTGTCTGGCAGGAGGTGGGCAGCAGCATGGTTCGTCCTGGGTGCTCTTGTTGGCCCGAGAACGTTGGCCTTTCCAAGCTGGTTCTCTTTGCAATCCTGTTTTCATTGTAGCCATTGTTACGGTCCTTCTCATAGCCCTCTGCATCAGTTCATACAACTCTTCATAGGCTTCTCTGAAATGGTCTCCTTCATGGTTTCTCCCAGCACAGTATTATCCCATCCCATTTATTCCCTCAGCCACTATTCTTCACCACCACACAAAGAGCTGCCGTAATGCTTTTGTACAAATGGGCCCCTTTCCTCTGTCTTTGACCTCTTTGAGGTACAGACCTAGGAGTGGTATCAGTCTCTGGGCCATAGAGGAGACAAAGGGCACACAGTTTAACAACATCATGGCCATGGTTCCAAGGTGATTTTTCTAAAGATCAACTCTGGCCATGCTACCTTTGCTCAGTGAGCTACTGTGGCTCCCTATTCTCTTCAGGATCAACTATAAGGTCCTTTGGTTGACATTTAAAGCTCTTCATAATGTGGTCCCTTCCTCCCTTTCCAGTTTTTCCCCACCGCCCTCCCTCTACTTACCCCACTGTCCATGTCTCCTTGCTGTTCCTCCCATGGGAGACTCCATTGTCCCCCATGCCTGGCATGTTCTACCTCTGCCCTGCCATCTTGGTTTCCTTGGCTTCCTTTAAGACTTAGCTCAGATCTTACCTTGGGCAGAAGGGAGGGGGAAAGGGACAGGAATCAGCATTGATAGAATGCCAGCTACACACCAGGCACTGTGCTAAGCACTTGACAGTTAGCTCATTTCATTCTCACAACAACCCTGCAAGGTGGGTGTTCCTATTATCTCCATTTTACGGATGAGCACATTGAGGCAAACAGGGTTAAATGACTTGCCCTGGGTCACACAGCTGGCAAGTGTCTGAGGCCAGGTTTGAACTCAAGGATCCTGATTCCCGGTGGAACCAATGAATGGAGTTGGAAAGAACTGTACCAACCCGTGCGGAAGGACATGAGAAGAAACAGAAAACGACATACACAGTGATTGCAACAACGTGAATTGAAACAACAAAAAACAAGACTGAACAAGATGGATCCACCACCTCCTGGAGCAGAGATGGCAAAATGCACCTCCCTCTTTTCATGAGGTGGGGGGCTATGGCTGCAGAATGCTGCATATACTGTCCATTTATAGGCTGGTTTTCTTCAATACAAGAGAAGGCATAACTGGCATGGGAGAGATATGTCTGCAAATGACTGTGATATAAAGACAAAAGTTGTCAATAAAACAACAACAAACCAAAAATGTTAATCTTTTGTTCTTGTTCATAGGTACCATCCCCTTTTAACTAAATGAAGGAGCTGACCTGGCGTGTGGCCCCTCTGACACCCCACGCCTCCCTCCCATATGTGCCATGTTGCTTTGGCCTTCCTAAGACCAGCTTTCACAGATGGTCCTCTGGGCCAATGGGGACTTGGCAGTTCTTTTCACCCAGGCTGGCCTAGTGGGTCTCAACACAAACCTCAATCATTACAGCCTCAATCTAGAGCTTGATAGGGGCTTGAAGACCATCTAAGCCAATGGTTACATTTTACAGACACTGAAACTGAGGCATAGGGCAATGAAGAGCGCCTCAGGGTCACCCATCATCAGCACCTTGGACAGCAGGACACTGTTTTCCCTGTGTGGTTCTGGTCCCAGCCACCTCCCTCTCTCAGTCTCCACCATACTTCCAGTCACTCCATTTAACAAGCTCAGCGTCCTCTTTCTAATCCCTGGCAGAGCTGGCATTCCCACATCCTCTCTTCGCTCCCAAAGCCTCCTCACCTCTCCTCCAGCCTCTCCTCACTCCCATCTATTCTGACTCACTGTCCTAAAGCCCCAGGCAGACCTTGCTACTCCTCCTGTTCAAAGTCTCAGGGAATTCAGAACTTTGCTGGATGGAAATGACCTTTATTGAGGGCTGGAGGGAAGAGGGTGTTAACCCCTAAGCAGGGGACCATCCCCTTCCGCCACTGTGCTTGGGCAGCACATTGGGAGAGAGATGAACTCTGGAATGAGGGCTGTAGAGACTGCCATTGGATACAGTCACACCACCCAAGGCCAGGGCAAAGGCAGGCTTTCCAGTGCTGACAATTCAGGGCACAACTGGGCTGGAGAGGCTGGCCCTGGGCATTTGGCTGAGTTGTGCTCATGGCCCTGGGCTGAGCAGAGATAAAGACGTCCAAGTAGAAAGGTGAGAAAAGAGGCTACCAGAAGCCTGCTCTGTAGGGTGTGGCACACTGGGCCCACCTGAGCCTCTAGTTCTAATGGTGGTAGGGAGCATTGGTCCCCCTGACTCAGGGATATAGATAGGACTACCTTCTCCTCAAGGGCATATTCCGCAGGCTGGGATTAGAAGGAAGGTGGGGTCTGAGGGAGACCCACTGCCAGGTTTGACCTCTTAGAGCTAAAGCTGGAAGCCAGAATCTCCTGGGGGAGGAGCTGCCCTGATGTGGGGGCCTAGGAGGTGAGGCATGTCATTTGGCTCTCCCCCAGCCTAACCAGGCCCCTTAGGAGCCAAGACCCCAGTGGACAATCATCCCCTTTTGGTTTCAGAGGCTACTCAGTAACTTCAGTAGGCCTTTCAGCTGAACATACTCATCAAGGTGAACTCTCATGGGGGTCAGCCCACCCCTGTTGTCCCCATCCTTCCAGAGAGAAGCCCTTGGGACTCATAAGACTTCTTCCAGGCCATGACTAGTTTCCCAGAGCTGGTCTGTTTCCCCCAGTCATTGTCATGACAGTGACCAGGCCTCATCCTAATCTTCCCCTTCCTGGGTGATGGGTTTAATGGAGCTTTTTGCACCAGATCCTTATGGCTGCCTTTTGTCCCTGGCCCCACATTGCTCCATGGCCCCTTTAGGCCATTCACAATTGTGATTCCTCAGTGTGTTGGTAATCAAAATGGGCTCCTTAGCACTTAGTTTAACAAGTGCTCTTGAAGAGTTTGACCTTTGTTTCCTTTGATTAATTCAGTGTCTTTGATTGAGTCTTACTAGGTGCTAAGCCCCAGGCCCAAACCCCCATTAGGTGTAAATCCTTAGTGGGTATGGATTGGCAACTAAGGTGGGGCCCAAGATGGGGCTAACTCCAGGGAGGGCCTAGTTTACATGTCTGGGAGAGCAGAGGCTTTTAGACCACGTAGGTTTAAGTCCGCCTCTTTGTGCCGATTCTAGGTCACGTGGGTGAGTCGCATGTGTGACTCACCCCTGACGCTGAAAAAGATATAAAAACCAGGGGTTGGCTGTCTGTTCTTTGGAGCTCATTCCTGCAGTAATGGTGGTGCATGACTCTGGGCCAGCCCTTGTTCCGAGCTCCTGGGCTGAACCTAGATGTTGGTAACTATGAATTGTATTGGGTCTGTCTGTTGATGTTTGTACGTTGTTTGTATTTTGTTCTGAAGTTCAGGGTGCTGGATTTTTCCCCTGAACTAAATGAATGCTGTCTGTATGTTGGACTAAAGTAAACTTGTCAACCCCTTCACCTTGCTTTCCTTATTAAGGCAGATCAAAAGAACCTGTGCTATTGGCAGCTTTCCGGGTGCTGGCTGTGGGTGGATCTTACACCCCCACAGAAGCTGCTAGCTGGATTGTGGAAACATTCAGTGACAGGGAGGGTCTCTGCTTCTTAATCTAGCAGCATCATGGAGAAGATTGGAGGGAAGAGATAGAAAAAGCTTGAGTTCATTGAAAGAACTGTCTTGTTTCCCAAATTCCCTCTAGCCCCCTCTTTGCCCTTAGTCATCTCTGTAAATAGCTCATTGTCAATCTGGAACATCTGTCCCCAAACTCTGAATGTGTAGATTGGCCAACGCCATGGGCACACCCACAGCAGGAGCAGCTAGAAGTGGAGAATGATGGCAGCCTGCAGGGATTGGGGGCACCAGGATGTAGGAAGGGGGCTGGAGTACTCACTGTGCCAGGTTTGGTGTAAGCAACAGAGACTGGAATAGAGAGTGAATAGATGGAGATAAGTGTGGGGAAGGAAAGGGATTGGCAAGGAGGCTTGGTCTCTGTCCCTGTATCCTGTCTGGACAATATTCAGTCTATTGGTGCCATGTACCAGGTGGCCACCACGACCTGCTCTGCCTCCACCCCCAGGTAATGCGCAAGGTGTAAGCTGTGAGAACCACCAGTGTCAAGTCCAGAATAGTACTCTATCCAGGTCCTACCAGTGGGGTTCACTGTTGACTCCTGTCCTAGAAAAGGGTTTTTCTGCAAGTCCCTGTCACCCCAGCAGTTCGCCTGCCCATCTAAGCACTAGCTTCTTTCTAAAAAATGCAGAGATGTCTCAGAAACAGAATTTGATCCCAGAGAGATGGGATCAAAAACCAAAACTAAAACCACCCCAGCTTGGTTGTTGTGATGTAATCGCAGAAGTTTCACTCATGGCGAAGTGTTATTGATTAAAGGCAACCACTTGGGGCTTTCTTCATGAGGTTTGAGCCTCTTTGATCAGTCAAGAAGTGGGTTACATGATTGGCTGAGCAGACAAACTAGGCATTGGCCTCTGGGGGTTTTAAAGAGCTGAGTGGAGCTTGGCAATCTAGTTCCAGACTTCCTTAGAGCAAGACTTTGTCTGGGAGGCCTCTGGGGGGAGGGGACTTTTTTCCCTTCCCCCATCAGCCAAGTCATTGGAGTTATTGGACCAGTAGCAGACTGATGTTGAATCCCCATTTCATAGATGGGAAAACAAAGGTATTAAGTGGTGTGGAGGTCACAGAAAGTTGACAGAAGAGCTGAGAATGAAAGTCTGTCTTTTAGGCATGGAAGATGACACCTCCCTCTCACTTTTGGCCAATCTCTTGAGAGGCCTCACAGGCAGGTTAGGCCTCAGGGGCTTGTTTCTCTCAGTCGAGGGTCTCTCCATGGTGCTGGAGAAGCAGGTTTGTATGTCTGGATCTGCTTACTAGTTGTGTGATCATAAGCAAGTCCCTTGCCATTACTGGACCTCAGTCTGTTCCTCTGAAAAATGGGAATATAAAATAGGGCTGCTGTGGAGTTTCCAATAAATAGAAAAGGAATCTTATATTTCAACCAAGATAGACTTGACCCTTGTTTAACCCAGAAAGCTTAGATATTATCCCTAATGGTAGCCTTTAAGAAACCATTGGAGTCAGGGGGAATCCAGCAGAGCAGGACACTGAACCGAGTCAGGTCAGAAGTGAGAGGTGCCCTGAAGATCATCTGGTTCATTTACAAGAAGGAAGGGCAAACTGAGGCAGCCGGGGTCAGGGAAGGGACTATCCCTAGGTTGGATAAGTAGTGGATGTTAGAGCCTCATACTGGAGCTGGGGGCGTGGGTCTTTCCTTTGCACGATGCCACCATCATCTCTAAGGATCCTTGGAGACAGCCCCATATTTGTTCACCTCTACTCGCCCAGACACCCCCACCCTTCTCACTGGAAAATGGCCAGACCCTTCCCAGGTTCTGAAAATGTGACCTGAGCCCACCCAGGCCCTTTGCACTGAGTAGCTAGAAAAGAGGGGGCATTGCTTGTGTGGGCGCCCAGCCCCTTGGGAATCCACGGTCACCCTAGCATTCATCTACCCCATACCTGTCATGTCTCCCCCTCCCCAAGCCCTGCAGTGGCTCCCCAGCCTAAGCCTCAATTCTTCTGCCTTGTAGTCTCTAGAGTGGCCCTTGCCTGAATCCTCTGCTATGGAGACAGATAACCTTACCCCATCCTGCACACTCCTAGCGCCCCTGATTACATGGCTGCCCAGGTCTGTTTTACACTTCCCACTCTTTCCCACCCCACCTGGGCCACCTCTGCCCTGAGCTCAAGAAAGGCTTGTTAAGAGGCTTTGTAGCTGTGTGACTTTGGGCAGGTGACTTGGCCTCTCTGAGGCTCAGTTACTTCATCTGTAAGATAACAGTTGATCTTCTCAGAAGTACGTAAACGTTAGGGTTGTTGGGTAGAAATTGGGCTGGCCGAAGCCTGATGGAAAGGGTCTGCTTCTCCGTTTTTATCTGCCACTTGTAGGCAGCCTCTGAGTTGGAAAGAAAAGCTGGTGTCCTCAATGGGCCTATTGGCAGCAGCTGCTGCTTCGCAGCCCCCACAGTTCAGCTGCCTTGTCTTCTCAATTTCAGCAAAAACTTATCCTATCAAAGGAAAAGTGAGAACAGGGAAGCTAATTATCTATTTTAACCAAAGCCTATCCCTCAGAGGCCCAGTTCAGTCAGAAGCCTCGGTCCATCAAACCACTGGAAAACTTTCTTCAAGAATTCTGGGAGCAGGAATCCATGACCTCATCCACATGGATTCTCTCCTCAGATGGTGGAGATTATAATCCATCTACACCTTCTCACACAGGACCACTCTGCTTCACATCTTCCCATAAATACTCAACAGGGGAATGAAAAGATGTCAAGATGGCAGGGACAGCACTGTTCCTCCTTCCCATCTTCCCTCCAAATCAGACACACTCATTCCAACAGCAGAGGTATTTACCAGTTAATGAGCAAGTGATTATTTGATACGAATGGATGGATGGATGGACAGATGGATGGATATACAGACGTGTGTATGGATGAATGGATGGATGGATAGAGAGATGTGTGGATAGATGAATGGATATATGGATGGATATACATGTAGATGGATGAATGGATGGATGTATGGATGTATAGACAGACATGTGGACGGATGAATGGATGTATGGATGGATAGACAGACATGTGGATAGATGAATGGATGTATGGGTGTATGGATGGATATACATGTAGATGGATGGATGGATGGATATATGGATGGATAGACATGTGGATAGATGAATGGATAGATGGATGGATGTACATACAGACATGTAAATGGATGTAGACACCCCCCTAACTCACTGTTGGGTTTGAGGCTTGTCAGTTACCCTCAGCCTGGTTTAGCCCATCTACTGAGACAGTTTTACTGGGATGTGGCCCCTTCGAATGCTACAGCTTCTTGGAGCCACAAGTGAGAGCTGATGCAAGTGGACACCAAAAGTGGAGGAGTAGCCCTGAAAAGGGCTCAGCAGCTCTCACTTCACAGGTGTGTGTCCTCCCTGAGCACCCCATACACCCCACCTGCTACATAGTAAGCATTTAATTGGGAGTAACTAGAATGGTGGAATTCTAGTCAGAGCTGGTAGGGAACTCAGGGATCCCCTTGTCTGACCCCCTCATTTTATAGGTGAGAAAACTGGAGCCAGAGAAGGGAAGTGGTCTGGACAAGGTCCTACTGCTGATCAAAGTCTTCTGTGGTTGGCCCATTTGTTTTTCTCCCTCCCACCAGTTAGCTGCCTCAATCTGGTCCCAGAAGGCAAAGATACACAAGGCATCAGACGTTGAAATGGGAAGAAGTGTGGTCCACACCTGCAATTTTTCTACAAAGGGTGGAAATGGCCTCTGAATTGGAGGGAGAGCTGGCAATTGGCACCTTTCCTGGTTGGACAACCTGGCCTGAGTGGCTCCTGGGCCCGGCTCCTACCACGCTGAGGGGAGAGAAGGTCAGGAGCAGCCCAGACCCTGGGGCCGCTGCACGCTCCCCAAAGCTGGCACCCTCAGCCCTGCTGCCTCCTCCGCCAGGGAAGCTGCTCAATGTTCCCCATTAATGCCAGCTTCGCCAAGCGAGCGCTATATTTAAACCATGAATAATCTCTGCAAAAGGTTATTTAGGCTTTTTTGTGATTCTGGAGAAAATGAAATGCCACGCAGCTTAGAGTATAGTCCCTGGGTGCAAGGCTGTACCTTCCTTGTGTGGTGGCCTTCCTCTGACACTGAAAATGATCCTCCCTCTTGTTCTAGGAGGCCCTGCTGCCCAGGTTGATGCTGCTCCCAGCTCTGGGGGCAGACCCACTTCCCAGGCTGGCAGGGGAGGGCACAGCTGGAGTCAGGAGAGGACGGGCTGTCAGCAGCTCCAGGTTTATCCACTAGAAACAATGTTTCCTGACCCCTCTGAGCCTCAGTCTCCCTATCTTTGAAATGGAGGGCTCTAATGACATGATGACCCAAACAATCCATAAGTCAGTGACTGTTTATTAGGTGAGTACCGTGTACCAGGGCCAAGGAGCCAGAGGGAAGGTAATAACTGTAATGATCAATGGCATTAACAGCCATTTAAGGTTTGCAGAGCATTTGCCATCAAGAACCCTGGGACCTAGGTGCTATTATTTGTCCCATTTTAGAGGTGAGGAAACTGAGGCAGACCAAGAAACTGAATTTGAACACAGGTCCTCTTAACTGACTCAGGTGCAGTGCTATTCCACCATGCCCCCAGCTGCCTAAATTGAAACAATCCCTAATGGGGGAGACCACGCATAGTGGAGATTTCAGCTTCAAGTCAGGGGGAAAGGCTGCAGTGACAGTGTGGATGACAGTACCTCTTGTCTGGGTCATTTCCATTGAGAAAACCGAGTCTGCCTCGAACCCATTTGTCACAACTAAGCACTGTGCTGAGGAGCCTTCTGGGAGGGGGTGTCTTAGGAGCTGGGGCTACAGGAGAGGAGGCAGCAGTGGGGGCTTTGGGGGCTACTGAGAAGAAGGAGGTAGGGACTTCGGGGGCTGCAGAGAAGGCGGGGCGTGGGCTTCTGGGGCTGCTGAGGAGGAGGTAGGGGCTTTGGGGGCTATAGAGGAAGAGGTGGGGGCTTTGGGAGCTGTAGAGGAAGAGGTGGGGGCTTTGGGGACTGCTGAGGAGGCAGCGGTGGGGGCTTTGGGGGCTGTAGAGGTGGCAGTAGGGGCTTCGGGTGCTGCAGAGGGGGCAGCTGTGGGGGCTTTGGGGGCTGTAGAGGTGGCAGTGGGGGCTTCAGGGGCTGCTGAGGAGGCAGTGGTGGGGGCTTTGCGGGCTGCTGAGGAGGCAGTGGTGGGGGCTTTGGGGGCTGCAGGGGTGGCAGCGGGAGCTTCAGAGGCTGCAGAAGCACTTGTTGGGACACATCTTTGGCAATGCTGTCCTGGATACTGGCTGTGGGTGCAGAGCCAAAGCCGCCTCTGGGTCTTGGGGACATGGCCATACCTGGGTATGGGGGGGTTTCCTGGGAGGCATGCTGGGTAGTTTTACAGCCCTGACAGCCCCATCCCCATGGGCACATATGATCATTCCACTTGGCCTCAGGGCGGGGAAGTGATATGCAGACAGTCTCATGTTCAGTAAATGTCAGAGTCAGAGCCCAGACCCAGGGGCTTGGATTCTAATCCAGAACCTTCTGTCCTGCTCCCAGTCCTCCCCAGCAAAGGTCTGATGAAGAAATGACTGAATGAGCAGTTGATCTGGGACAGGCAGGCTGGGCCATAAATCAAGGACTATATTCGGAGTCAAAAGCTGGGGGCTGGATGAAGTGGACACAGAAAAACGCACCCAATGGCATCAGTAGCAAAACCTTCAGTAGCTCCCAAACGGGCACTGAGACCACAGGAGACGCAAGGACCAACATAGGAATGGATGATAATGACACTCCTCCTTCCTCTCAGTTCAGAGGTGGTGGACCCCGGGGGCAGAATGGTACGTATGGTGTCAGTGCCATGCCAAATGGTTTTGCACTGTTTTTCTTTGTTACAAGGGACTGTGGGCTATAGGGGTGTGTGTGAGGGATTAAACCCAACAATTGGACAAACATTGAAAAGACTGGGCTTTGGATGCCCCTTGGTGCCATGCCCCACCTCCCTCAGGGATTCTCCCTCTGGGCCCCTGGGTAGTTGTTCCAATCACTGCTGGAGTGGAAGAGTTGGCATCAGGTGTAGGACCCCCAGAGCTAGGGGACTACTGCCAGCACACGGGATCATGGGGGTTTGGCTGGAGATCCTCCAGCTTTCATTTTACAGACAAGGAAACAGGCCCAGACTGATTGGGTGATTTGCTGAGGTTACAGAGGCAGCAGTGTCAGAGCCAAGATCGGACCCCAGGCCCAGGCTCTTTCCTTCCAGGGAAGTTTCCATCTCTTCCAGGGCTCAGGATGGGGCTGGGATGATGGGAAGATCAGGGATTCCATTCGTCATCAGAATGAGCTCATGCAGCCCCCTGGGCTTAGGAATGCTGGGCCAGGTGTTCTGGAATCCATCCCAGCTGGAAACCTAGGCATGTGATGACCTCACCTCCAGCCAATCAGGCCTGGGCCCTCCCTCCTGGGGCCCCTGGGAACAGGAGTGTGGATCTCTGTGCTCACAGTCAGTCCTTTGGGACTCATCAGGGCGTGGGTGGCTCAGCTGGTAACCTTGGCGCCCTGCATAGGTGCTGACCCCAGGCCTCTCCCTCTCTGGTAGATGTGCCCTGAGCGGTATGGGGGGAAGGGGCATGGAGGGCCCATGGAGGACCCCAAAGGAACTCCTTTGGGCTTTTTTGCCAAGAGGCAGATTTGGGCTGAATGTCAGGAAAACCTTCCTAATGATGGGAAATGTTCCAGCGTGGTGTAGGTTGCCTTTGGAGGTGGTGAACTCCCCATCACTGGAGGGCATCGAGCAGGCTGGACAAGGCCACTGCTCAGGGATGTTTAGTGGGGAATCTTATTCCCACATGGTTGGGCTGGGTAGGTTACCTCACAGTGTTGGGAGAAAATGCTGTGGGGGCCTCCTTCTATCCACGTAGGTCAGCATCTTCTCTATGATATAAAGTCATTGGGAGTTTCCTGGAGTGCTGGGGTTAGGTGACTTGCCCAGGGTCACACAGCCCTGATGTGCCAGAGTGGGACTTGAACCCAGGTCATACTGACTTAAAGTCCAGCTCTCTAGCTAATATACCACCTGGCTTCTTACATAGTAGGGAGAAACCAGAGTGTGCCCAGCACATAGTGGGGGCTTAACAAATATTTGTTGGGTTGAACTGAATTGACACACCCCCACCCTCAATCCCTTGAGTCATTAGAGGAGATAATTTTAGCCCCATACTCAGGATTTCTGCTCTGTTTCACCAAAGTATCTGTTTCTCCCTTGACTTAGGAAGAGATTAAAGTGACCTGACAGTCCCTGCCCTCCAGAAGCTGACATTTTATCCGTGGAAAATACAAAGTACTGGGGGGTGGGCAGCCCTGAGTCTTGAGGGAGAGAAGGCTTCCCACAATGACCAGCACTGCCCCCATAGCCAGAGCTGAGTTCAGGATTTAGAGGTGGGAAGTATTGGCGGGTAATGATTGGGAGGTAATGATCTCCGAATCACTGGAGCTCTTTGGGTAGGGGCTGTACAATGCTCCCTCTTGACTGCTGTAAAGAGCCCTGCTGGGTGTATGTGCGTGTGGGGTGGGTGACTGCCCTCTCTGTGGGCCCATTCTTCCTCTTGCCTCCTCAGAGTCCCAGAATTTCCATTCAGGGGCTGCTGAGGCCCCCTTGCTCCTGACTGATACTCCCCTGACAAGAGGGCATCCAGCCTTCCACTGAAGAATGTCTCCTCTGTTTCCTCTTCTGTCTTCATGCCAGGGTGTTGACTGCTGACTTTACGTCAGGTGGTCCGCAGCAGGCTCTAGCACAGCAGCCCTCCTGTTTGTCCCCCTCCCTTTGCCCCAGCCCCCTCATCTGCCTGTCCAGGGACCTCCCAGAGTGGGCAGGGTCCCAGGGAGGCTCCTACAGCCCTTTCCACCAAGGAAGGGGACAGTTAAGCAGAAGTAATGAAGCCCTTAGAAGGCCCCAGCCAGCCCAAGACAATCCATCAGCTCTGTTCAGGTGTAGGGTTGTGCTGGGACAGGATGGACACCCCTCAGACTGGGGAAGAAATGACTGGGGAGTCTGGACTCTGCGCCTCAAGCATGCCAGTCTGGAGCAGGGCAGAGACAGTGACTGGGAATATGGCCCTTCTTGTCCTCTTTCAGGGAGGGTGTCCCCCTGCCACGACTGGGTGCTGGAGATGTGGCCCCAGAGGACTAACATTTCTGTGGCCCTGGCAGATGACCTGGGAGGTGGGGAGAGTCAGGATCATTAACCCTTTCATGGAGGAAGAAAATGAGGTCCCAAGGAGGGTCCCCAGGAGCTAGGCTGCAGACCCAGTCCTTTTGCCTGCCTTCTTCTCTGTGGTGGGGGGAGGGGCGAAGGGGGGTGCCTCTCAGACATCAGAAACAGCAAATGCTCCCGACGCTGATGAACATTCCACATCCCTGTGGGGAGTCTTGGCTCCTTAGCTCTCTGGCGTGATTAATCCTGTGGATGTCCTATGCAGTGATCACCTGGGCCCTCTGCATGGGGCCCTGATCGAGAAGGGGAGAAGGGAGGGGAGGATGGAATGGAGAGGAGGACAGAGGTGGGGATGGAGGGGGGAAAGGCAGGGAGGATGGAATGGAAGAAGGAGGGATTGGAGAGGAGGGTGGGGGGGTGGAGAAGAGCACAGAGAGGGGGATGGAAGGGAGGAAAGAGGGGTAATGGAGGGGAAGACAGAGAGGATGGAGGGGAGAACGGTGGGGAGGGCTCGTAGGGTGGGGAACTGCAGATTTTTAAGCCCCACTTCCCACTCTGCTCCCCTCATCAAGGACATCACAAAATAGCTATGGGTGAGGGATTGCAGACAGTGGAGGCCCTAGAAAATAACCAGAGGGAGACCTCCAGGCCTGAGGCATGACTGGGCACCAATGGAAGGCAAAGGTGAATTCGAGTTGGCAAAAGGCGCCTCCCTCCCTTACTTGGAGAGGTGGGGGCCTATGGGTATGGAGTGTCGTAGACTGTCAGCTATCTTGCTTAACCATTTTCTTTGTAAACCTTTGTTCCAGAAGAAGGCTCACTGGTTGGGGAGAGAATGGGGACATTTAAAATGGCTGTGAGAGATCAATCTTCTGTGTGAACCCTCATGGACCCCAAGATCTAGTGGGATAAGGGCATGTTTACATATCCCTGGGGTCTCATGGTGGCCCTTAGGAAGGACTGGGGGGGTGCCAGGGAGGTGTCCCACTGGGAGCTGGGAGGCATTAGGGAGGGTTTCACAGAAAAGATGCCAGGCAGAATTACTGAAGGACCCTGGTAGAGGTAGCTGGAGGGACAGGCCACTCCAGGCAGGGGAGGAGCCAGTAAAATCCCAGAGTCAGGAAATCCTGGGGGCTTGGAACACCAAGTACAGGAGGGAGACTTGAGTGAATGGTGTGCATGGGAGCATTTCCTGTGGACTGCCCAGAGATCTCCCTCTGAGAGGCTACAACTCCCTCCCCAGGGGCTGCCCCAGAGTCTCTGGCAGTGGCGCTGTCTCTCCCTCCCCTCCCCCCAGAGTCTCTGGCAGCGGCCATGTCTTTCCCTCTCCCTGGGCTTGGGGTAAACTTCATGGTTTGTCACAGAGGGCAGCCCAAGTCTCCTTTCTGAGCGCCTGAGGTTGCCCCACCCTATTTGGCACCTCCTTCCCTCTGTCCCCAATTTCCCGGGCCCCCCACCAGTGCCCGCCTCAGCTGCCTGGTGACCTGCCAAGGAACACAAATCCTGGGAGTGAAAGGCTGGATGAGAGGCCTGGGCCCTGCCTGGCCTGGGGGAGGGAGCTGAGAAGGAGGACAGAATGTACAGCCCCCAGTGCAGGAGGCACAGGGTGGGGGAGGTGAGAGGCCCAGACTGGGGTTAGGAGATGTGGGGTCTAGCCCACGTTCTGCCTCTTCTGTACTCATTCCCCAAGCCACCATCTGCTCCCTTCCTCTGAAAACAAATTCTTGGTGCTGAGCTCTGGTCATTCCCTACTACCTGTTATCAGTGGCCCTCTGCAATCATTGCCCTGGTACAAAGCCCCGTGGCTCCGCCCTAGTTACAGCCATGCCTGCGGCCTCAGATGTGCTCTCCAGGGATTGTGCCTGTGCCTAGAGTAGGGGGAAGGTTGAATCAAGAAATCACTCTCCCCACTCCACTTAGACTCTCCTACCTCTGGTCTCTCCCTTCTCCAATGAATACTGCACCGCTAATGAAATAATCTTCCTAAGGTACAACTGAGACTTGTTACTTCTCTGCCCAGCGGCCCTTGGGGGTTTCCTGTGGCCTTCTGAAAAAAGCCCAAACTCCTAATCGTGGCATTCAAGGCCCTCCCCTGTGGACATTAAATGCGGCCACAGGTCTGCCTCGGTGCCTGCTTGGGTGTTGGACTCTCTTCAGGAAAAAAGACTCTCCTTTTTCAAGCGTAGCACAGGGGTCACCTGGCTCAGCACCAGGGCTCCTGGCCCCTAGGGGAAAGCTGATGTCCTCTTAAGCGCAGGCCCACTGAAGAGGTGGTAGCCCGGGGGCCCTCCGGTCCTGCAGGGAAGCTCCGCCTCGA
Source organism: Trichosurus vulpecula (assembly GCF_011100635.1). Classification (NCBI taxonomy): domain Eukaryota; kingdom Metazoa; phylum Chordata; class Mammalia; order Diprotodontia; family Phalangeridae; genus Trichosurus; species Trichosurus vulpecula. Next base: position 412,442,310 of record NC_050575.1, on the reverse strand, counting down.
TGCTAATCTCTGCCCGCCCTGAATGGAACCTTTTCGCAGCCTACATTCATTAGGTCGGATCAGATATTCAGAGACTTGTGAGCCGAGAAAATCACGCAGGGAGGTTTCTTGGAACAGAACTTACCACTTCATTAACATCCCGCCGGGTTCATTTATTAATTGTTCACTGTCAAAGGGGCAGAAGAAACCTCCCTGGGAGGACTTCTCATGTTAGCTGCGCAGCCACTAAGTGCTGAAATGTGAAAGTACAAATTTGTCTCCCAGAGGAGAGAGGAGGCGGCGGCTGCTAGGAAGATCACTGGCCTGGGGGTCAGGGGGCCTGAGTTCCAATCCTACTCTTCCTCTTCGTCCATCTGAGATCTCAGGCCTCAGTTTCCTCACCTGCAAAGCGGGGCTGTGGAAGTGGCCAAGGTCCGAGCTTCCTTCCGCTCCGTGGGGGTGTATCATATCTAAATAAAAAAGGGCGTGTGCACTGTGTGGTTGGAATGTAATTGGGGTGGTATGGTTGGCTATTGGCAGATTCATGGGGATTCATTCATTTTATGAGAAATATGTAATGCGCCTCTTGTCTCTTAAGGTGGAGGAGACAAGCCCTGGGGCCCATGGCCCTCTCCTGGGGTTACCAGGCTGGTGGAGCGGGGAGAGGATACATTAGGGAAAGTTTACCTGGAATACCTCGAAGTCTCTTGCTAGGGGCAGCTAGGTGGCGCAGTGAGTACAGCACCGGCCCTGGAGTCAGGAGGACCTGAGTTCAAATGTGACCTCAGACACTTGACACACTTAATAGTTGTGTGACCTTGGGCAAGTCACTTAACCCCAATTGCTCTGCCTTCCCCCCTCAAAAAATGTGACCTCATACAATTACCAACTGTGTGACCCTGCACAAGTCATTTACTACTCTGCCTCAGTTTCCTCATCTGGAGAAGGACCCCCAAATGGGGTCACAGAGAGTTGGACACAACTGAACAAAATGCTGAAGGACAAGATGGAGAAGGGTCCCCCTGCCCCATAAAATAGAGACACCGGACTCACAGGGCTCTAAGATCCTTGCTGGCTCTAATTCTCTCACCTTGTAATCAGTCCTCTGTGGTCTGGAGGACAGTCCAATTAAACAGGTTCAGACTTGGACCCCAAAGTTGTCATGCATGTTTGCTTGTGGAAGGCCCCAGTGATCTATGCCTGCAGTCATGCGGTACTTACTATTTTTCCCAATGGGCTGGAGAAAGGTATCAATTCACCCAATTTTCCAGCTGATGCCAAGTTAGAACGGATAGTTAATGACTGTCGGAGTCAGGATCCAGCTGGAGAGCCTTGGGCTGAATTTGGGGAGATAATATTTGCTAGGGAACAATTCTTCCTCTTGGGCTCAACCAGCCTCCTTCACAAGTGCAGGATGGGGCAGGGGCAGCTGAAGAAGAGTTCTCCTGAAGAAGATCTAGGGGTCTGAATAGACTACAAGTTCCCCATGAATTAGCAGTATGACATGGAAGCCAAGAAAGCAAATGTAATCTTGGGATGCACTAAGAGGGGCCAAGCTTCCAGTCAATAAGTCAGCAAGAAACATTTATGAAGTACCTACTGTGTACCAGGCATGTAGCAAGCATTTATTCCAGGGACGAGGAGGTCAGAGGCCCGCTGTCTCCTGCATGGTCAAACCCCATCAGAGGGCCTTACTTTCTGATCTGGACAGTCTATTTCAGGAAGGATTCAGGCTGGAGAGCACCCCGAGAAAGGCAGCCAGGATGATGATGAGGGACCCTGTGTTTTTGCCATTTGAGAATCAGCTGAAAGATCTGGGGACATTGAAGACAGAGGAGGGGCATGAGGGCTGCCTTTGGCATAGTAAGGGCTGTTGTGCGGCAGAGGGATCCATCTTGGTCTGCTGGTCCCAGAGGGCAGGACAGGAGCCGCAGGGATGCTGAGAACAATTTGGACCCAATGTCAGGAGAGCTTCCATCTCCCAGGAACTGTCCCTGAGAGGAATGGGGTGCCTGGGGAGGGAGTGGGAGCCCCTCAGGGTCTACCAGCAGAGGCAGAAGGGCCACTGGTCAGTCACATAGCCCCTCAATTAGCATTGATTAAACACCTACTGCATGCCAGACACTGTGCTAAGGGCTGAGGATTCAAACAAAGGCAAAAGACAGTCCTAGCCTGTCTAACAGACGAGACAGCACGCAGACATCTAGGTTCAAACAAGATGTAGATAGAGACACTGGGGGTGGCCTCAGAGGGAATGCACTAGGCTTCCTGTAGGAGGTGAAATCTTAGCTGATTCTCGAAGGAAGCAAAGATGGGGAGGGAAGAATCCTCGCCTCTGTGAATTCCAGGCATGACACATTCAGGGCAAATGCCTAGAGTCTGGAGATGAGCATCTTGTTCAAGGAACAACCAGGAGGTTCATGTCACTGGATTGCACAATGTTCCTGGAAGGTAGGAAGAGGCAAGTTAGGAAGGGCTTTGAAAGCCAAAAAAAGGATTTTACATTTGATCCTGGAAGCCATAGGGAGCCAGTGGAGTTGGAGTGGGTGGGGGGGAAGTTGTGTGGCAGGAGATGGGGGAGGAGTGACATGGTCAGACCTACACTTTAGGAAAATTCCTTTGGGGGTGGTTGAATGGAGGAGGGACAGAAGAGGGGCAGACCCCGCCCCTCCCTAGTAGCTGCTGCCCCCGTCCAGGCCTGAGGTGATGAGAATCTGCACCAGGGGGTGGCTGTGTGGGGGGAGAGATGTTGTGAAGGTAGGATCGACAGGACTTGGCAAGGATTGGATGTGGGAGGTTAGAAAGGGACGGGGAGTCAAAGACGACATCCAGGTTGGGAGCCTTGGGGACTGGGAAGAGGGTGGAATTCTAAACAGTCACAGGAAGTTTGGAAGAGAGTGGGGGTTGGGGGGAAAGATCATGAGGTCACTCTTGGACGTGTCGAGTTTAAGATGTGCCTGGGACATCCTGTTTGAGATGTCCAGCGGGCAGCTGGGATAGCAGAGGTCAGGAATGCTGTTAGGGATAAGGAAGTCCAAGAGTCATCTGCAAGGAGTCAATGAGATCACTGAGTGAAGTAGGACAAAGGGAGGAGAGAAGAGGGCCCAGGACAGAGCCCTGAGGGACCCTGAGGATTAGTGTGAGTGTGATGTCAATGAAGATCTAGCAAGGGAGAGTGAGGAGTGGTCCGAGAGGGAGAAGAAGGAAGGGTGTCACTGAGACCCAGAGAAGAGAGAGGATCCAGGATGAGAGGGTAACCAGCAGGGTCAGAGGCTGCAGAGAGGCCAGGGAACATGAGGATGGAGAAAAGGCCACTGGAACTGGCCCCTAAGGGATCATTGGTCACTCTGCAGAGAGCAGCATTGGGGGAAGAATGAGGTTGGAAGCCATATTATGAGGGCTTAAGAACAAAGTGAGAGGAGAGAAAGTGGAGATACACAATGTAGACTTAGCCTTCCCAAGGTCAGCCAGAAAAGGGAACAGAGATATAGGATGATAGTCAGCAGGGACAGAAGGATCAGGGGAGGGTGTTTTCAGGATGGGGGAGACATATTTGTAGGCAGGAGGGAAGGAGCCAGTAGAGGGAGAGATCAAAGATAAGAGAAATGGGGGATGACGGGAGCAGCCTGCTAAAGGAGACAGGATGGAAGGGGGTCTCTGAGCAGGCAGAGGGGTCAGCCTTGGTCAGAAGTAAGGCCCCCTCCCCACAGGAGGCAGGGGTGAAGGAGGAGAGAGGGGCAGAAGGCCCTTTTGGAGCCCATCTCCTCCTCCAGTGTGTTCACTCTGTCCCCTACCTTTTTGTCATTGAAAATGGGATGAATGTTTTCCCATGTCAGCCTTTATCCAAATTATTGATAACAACACTTAAGAGCACAGATCCCTGAGGCATGCCACTGGAGACAATGGGCATTGGCACATTGACGATGAACCCTGAATGACTCCTCTTCGGGTCCAGCCATCCAACTAGGTCTGAGCCCATCTAGATCTTCATCTTTGCCACAAGAAGAAGACGAAACACTTGAGCAAAAGCTTGGCTAAAATCTACCTCCACTCTCCCACGGTTTTCCTCTTGTCTACTAATCCTGTCCACAAAGGAAGGAAGGTTAGCTAGGCATGGCCATGGCCATTTCTTCGATGGAGGCTGCCCTTTTGTAAGATTAATGGAAAATAAGATCTTCCCTGCTCATCAATAGGCTCATGTGGAGCCTATTAAGGGAAGCTTGTTTGCCTATAGGAACACTTACACACCTTTCGTCGATTTCTAACTAGGCACTGAGTCAGGGGGGTTCTGGCTCTGGGCCTATTAGCTGAAAGAGTATATATTCTGAGAGGTGAGCTTTTGCTTTGGGGGCTCGCTTATGAGAAGGACATTGTGCTTCCCTGGTCGAGACTCTGAGTGGTTGTGTGCTCAGAGATCACTGACTGCTCAGTGGTAAAGCCTTTCTTGATCCAGTGGTGAATGTGAAGTGTATATATATCCACGGATGGAGCTGAAAAAGAAGCTGTTCCACCAGCGCCGGGTGCTGAGACGGGAGCGGTGGCGGCAGCACTGGGTGGTCGAGGTGGTGGTAGACAAGGGGCTCATTACTCACCATCATCTCTAGAAGTGGGCATCCAGCGCCCAGGCCAACATGACCTTGTCTGGGAAGAAGAGAAGGAAACTTTTGCAACAGATTAGGCATACCCAGAAGGAGAAGGCTGCCATGGAGGTAGAAGCTCCCCCGAAGCCAGGCAGGACCACTGAGGCACAGCCTAGACAACAGAAGAAAAGGAAAACTGGAGTTATCCAAGATGTGGAGCTGGAAGACCTAGAAGCTGACAGCTGAGCCCAGACAACCTCTCAAGAGGCCATCCCTTCAGTTAGGACAAGGAGGCAGAGCCCCATAATTATAGGCTTTTTAAAAAGTATATGTAGCAGTTTTGCTTTGATTGAGGTAGTAGAGCCCTTTGTGTTGGTCTTCATTTCTCTGTATTTTTTTCTGTTTAATTAAAGAAGATTGTTTACCCCTGAAACAGCTATCTTTTCTTAGTAAAGCAGATCTAAGAACCTGCACTGGCAGCCATCCCGTGTATGCCAGTGTGGTTGCTGTTACACCTTTCCAGAGGTTCACCAACCTTCTCTTTACTATGACTGAGTTTAAAATTGTCCCAGGAATCAAAGCCAAGCTCACTGGCCTCAAGTTCTTGGATTCTGTTTTCTTCCCTTTTTGGAAACCTGGAAAAATATTTGCCCTTTTCCACTCTTGTGGTTTCACCTGTTTTCGGCAGTCTTCTAAATGTTGCTGACATTGTCCCCACTAATGGGAGGAGGAGAATGTTCTTGGTGGAGGGAACTGTGTGAGCCCCATAGTGGGGAGAGAGCTCAGTGGGTTCAAGGAATAGGAATTATCTCAGCTTGATGGGAGCATAGAAGAACTGAAGGTAATCAAACTGGGAAATAGGCTGGCTTGGGATGGTGGAGGGCCCTGAATGCCAGTTCAAGGCGTCAGTGCCAGAGTAAGGATTACGGCTTTATTCAGTGGGCATTGGCCCTGAATGCCAGGCTAAGGGCTGTGGCTTTGTTCACCCACACCCTCCAGCCTGAAAGGGTCACCAGATCCCAGGTCTAGAACCGGAAGGGGCCTCAGGTGACATGTAGTCCAGTGCCCTCATTTCACAGAGAAAGCCACTGAGATCCAGAGAAGAGAACATAGCAGAGACAGGCTGTGAAGCCAGGCCCTTGGACTCTAAGTCCAGAGCTCTGGCCCCCTTCACTGTACTCTGCTTTCCTCCAGTGCCTCCCCCAGGACCCAGGGAAGACTCGCAGGCTCCTGCCCATGGTCCCAGGGGCTCAGAGGTGGCCCTGATCTCCCGGCACAGCCAGTTATGCTCCTGGGAGCAGGATAGGAAGGCTCCCCACCCCCCCAACCTTCCCTTGCCCTGGCTTCTGTCCCAGTGATAGCTGGGCTGAAGAATGCAGGCGGCCCTTGTGACCTCCAGGTCAGCCTGGTGGGGGGAGTGGAGGGTCTATTTTAGGAAAGACTTCACGGCTGCAGACAGAAAACAGGGGTCAGGAGAGTAAAAGTCTGCCATACAAGGGTCCTTTGGAGGACCTAGAGTAGAAAGGGAGATGGTGACGATTGCAAGGATTTGTCCTATGGAAGGGCAGTTAGGTTAGGGCAGAACCATTTTATTGTAGCTATGATGAAAACCTCACAACCACCAGAGCTTTCCAGCCATGAAACAGGTAGCTCAGAGGTAATGAGCCAAGGCTGGGTGACTTCCTTTCAGGGAAGCTACAGAGGGAGACTAGACTAGACCTGATGAGGTTGCGCCCAGCTCTGAGATTCCCCAATTTCACACTTAACCCCAAAGGAGCCAGCTGTAGCCTGGGGCATGTCCAAGGCTCCCTCTGAGACTACAGGGAGTCAAAGAGAGCCAGGCCAAGTCTTTTGGCTATTCTGGGGGTCAGCTGGGAGGTAGGGGGCCCCTTGGCCTCTACCAGGTCACGTGAGGTGCTGAGTGTACAACCATCCCACAGAGGCAACCTCTGTTCTCTGGCTGGGCCTGGGCAGTGGAAGAAGACAGGGCCGCCTCAGCCTCCTCATCCTGTCAGAGCTTATTTTTAGCTCTGCCATCTTTTACAGATCGTCACTCTGTCTGGGGCCCCATGACACTCTTTGTCCAGGCATTTCCTCCCTGCTCTGTGGGAGCCTAGAAAGGTCCCCTTCTGTCCCTCGCCCCTGCCTTGCCCACTGGGTTGGTTGGTCCATAGGGCCATCATCCATCCTTTGCTTTGATGCTAGAAGATCAAGACCAAGATACCAGCCTGGCATTCCAGGCTCCTCCAACTCGGCCCCCCTCTACCTCATCTGCCTTATAGGAACCAACTTACCAACTTCAGCCAAACCAGCTACTGGTGAACCTGGGGTAGTCAGTCCTGTCCCTGCTCTGCCCTGTCCCTCCTCCCCTTCCCTCATGGGAGATAGAGCAGTTGGTATGGGGGCAGGGGGTCCTGGCTCTACCACTTAGCACCATTGAGACCTCCACCACGTCCCTTGCCCTCTTGGGGTCTCTTTTGCTTTTCAGGATAATGAGGGGTCTCGTAGGATATCACCTTGACCCAAGAGCAGAGGGACCCAAGGGCACCCTCAGCTTCCTACCACTGAGAGCCGGCTGCCTCAGGACGTGGATCCCCAGCTCTCCCCGCAAGACTAGAGGGTGCCGGTGGGGGTTGCTGCTGAGTGAACTCTGGTTCAGATTGAGGCAGGCATGGAAAGTCTGCCACTGGGTGATCTGCCAGCCCCCAATGTCATTGTGAGAGTGACCAAATGCGGATGTGGAAGTCTGGGCGAGGCACAGAAGCCCCTAACCTCAGAGGCCCATCACTGAGAGAAGATGCCCTCCACCCAGTAGCCGACAAGGGGGTTGCCTCCGCCTGAGCCAACCAAGCAGTCAGTCAACAAGCTTGAAGTGCTCTGAGGAAGGGCAGCTCACTACCTCCCTCCAGAGACAGCCCTCACACATCTAGCTCTGCTCTCCCTGACATCTAGGCTAGCCGGGCATCTTTGAGGGCAAACTCCTATCCCGCCACAGGCTCCTGGGTCTGTCCTCAGCAGCCAAGCTTATCATGGTCAATAATCAATGGAAACATTTATTAAGTACCTCCCACATGCCTGGCACTATGCTGAGCCCTGGGGGCAGAAAAAGAGGCAAAGGATAGTCCTGGCCTCAAGGAGCTTACAGTCTAAAATCTAAAGTAAATCTAATCAATATGTCTTATAAGTGACAGGCCTTGCAAGCTCCCTGTCCTTTCCTTCCCAGGCTAATCAAACAATCAGCCAGCATTTATTATTACTTGGCCAGGTATTGGCATAGTACAAAGAAAAAAACCTACCAAGGCCCTGCCCTCAGGGGCTTATATTCTAAGGGGGGAGAGGAGATCCTCTCATGGCATGGAGACCCTTCCCCATCCTGGCTGCCCTGCTCCCACCTCCTCCTGAACTGGGCTGCCCAGAACGGCCAGTCCTCCACGTGGGCTCTGGCCAGGGCTCCAGTCCTGGACACCAGGACTCCCTGCCATTGGCCTGCATTGTCCAGGCATATATTAGCACGTCCTTCTGGGCAGGCCTGGACACATCTAGAAGAGAGAGGAGGGATGGCCAGGCCACCTACTGCAAACTGTGGGGAGAAAGAAGGGGTCTGGGCTCCCCAGAGCAGCCTGAGGCCCTTCCACAGCCTCAGATCCATGAAGTACCAGAGGGAAAGTTTGGCCTTGGGATTTGGTCCAGGCTCTGACTTCATCCCTGTCAGGGGACAGCTGCTGTGGAAACGCCCTGATGGGGAGTCTCAAGAATGCCCTGGAGCCCACAGCCTTAGAGAGTGGCCTGGAGCCCCTTAGGGGACTTGTCCAGGTCCCACGGCACAACATGGCACAGGTGGGCCTTGAACCCAGGCCCTTTCTCTCTTCTCCCTTCATATCCCAGGCCAGAGACCTCCTGAGGTTCCCACAGGGTGGTGGTGGTGGGGGAGCAGTGAGAGGGCAGGATTCAAACCCAGGACCCTCCCTCCCAGCGCTCTCCCCACGAGGAGCTGACCTCTTGGACATCTCACTTTTCTGCCCATTGGGAGGTCTTGGTGATCAATATGCAGTCAGTGACTTTGGCCAGATCCCACAGGCCTGTGTCTCCTTCAGGGCCAGCTGGAGGTCTGAGGACTGTGGAGACCCAGGAGTATGGGCTGCCCTGGGTGGAGGTGGAGGCTTCCGTTTCGACAGTCAGAGCCCCTCTCCCCTCAGCCACGCCCCCCTGGAGCCACCTCAGGGTTCGCATGCCCTAGGAGACGCTTTGGTTTTACTTCAGCATCTCAGGGCCTACCACCCTGCCTAGCACTCAGTAGGTACTTCATCAATGTGTTTGATTGAATGCCAGCGGCTTCTCTCAGTTCCCACCCCTGACGACTCCCCTAGCTCCCTGGAGCTTCCTCCTGGGCAGCCACAGAAACATTGGCTCCAAATCCCACTGGGATGCTGTCTGTCTGCGTGACCCTGGGCGAGTCACAGCCTCTCTGGGTCTCTGAACTCCCCCTCTCCCTTCCCCCAGCCCCCAGGGAAGGAGTTTAGCTCCCAGACTCTAAGGGTTGAAGTCCTGGGCTCTGGGGCCCTGGCAGGGAACAGGCCCAGGCATGAAGGGATGGGCAGGTCTGTCTGGCCTCCCCCTCTCCTTGCCAGGGCTGGTCCCTCCTTTGCCAGAAGGGCCTGCACACCTGGGGAGGGGGGGGGAGGAGGAGGAGGGGCCCAGGCCTTAGAGTGGGAAGGCCTTGGGGGGACCACTACAGACCAGCTCTAATGCCTAAGGGCAGCAGGCTCAGCCTCTGGCCCATCCTGTTGAGGCTTCCCAGGCCACAGGCCCTGCCCAAATGTTCCCAGCCCCCTTCCTGCTTTAGGAGCCCAGCGCAAGAAGCTTTGGAAAATGTGTCCTCCAAACCAGAGATAAAAGACAAACTTGGAGGGAGGGAGGGTGGGAAGGAGAGAAGGAGGAAGCTTCACATCCTGAGAACAGAATGTTTCTAAAAGGTAGAAGTGGACAGCCAAGGAGGAAAAAACAACCTTTCTGGCTCCAAGGACGAGTGAGCCAGCCATGATCAATTTCGAAGCTGTTTGGTGGCCTTTCCCAGCCATTTCCTGGGGTCCCAAGGCCAAGGCTGGGGGCTTCCCTGGGCTCTGCTCCAGCTGGGGAACAGCCATCCCAAGCGCTGGCCCAGGCCTGGGCTGCTCTCTAGTCCAGATGGGGAGGCTGCTGAGACCATAGGCACATAGTCAGTGTGGAGGGAGAACCACATTGGGCTCTCAGAAGCCACAGGCTCTCTTGCTGGAAGAAAGGAAGGAAGGAAGAAAGAAAGAAAGAAAGAAAGAAAGAAAGAAAGAAAGAAAGAGAAAGAAAGGAAGGAAGGAAGGAAAGAAAAGAAAAGAAAGAAAGGAAGGAAGGAAAGAAAAGAAAGAAAGAAAGGAAGGAAAGAAAAGAAAGAAAGAAAGAAGAAAGGAAGGAAAGAAGAAAGGAAGGAAGGAAGGGCTAGTGAAAAAGAAAAGAAGGAAAAAGGAAGGGAGGGAGAAAGGGAAGAAGAGGGGGAGGAAGAAAGGAAGAGGAACATTTCTTAGTCCCCTACCCTGAGTGGTGCGCCATGCTCGGTGTCTGGGGCACTCACACAAAAGCAGGGCTAGTCCTTGTCCTCCATTCTAATGGGGTAGATGCCACACAGAAAGAACAGAGGGCCTTGGAGGACTGTTTTGGTCTCCTGGGTCAGAGAAGCTATGAGTGGCAGGCCCGGTCAGAGGAGTGGGAAGATGGGTGTGATGACTGTGCCCAGAGGAGGCCACTGGGGGCCAGGGGAAGGCTTCCCAGAGCAGCCTGACAGGAGAGCAGTAAACCTCTTGGTGGCAGCTGGAGGTGTGACCTAGTGAGATGTCACGTGCAGGCAGCCCAGCATCCTGCAGGACTGTCAGGGAAATGTGCATCCCCTTGGTCCCCAGCTCTGGCGAATTGTCCTGGCAAGAGCTGTTTGGGGCAAGGTGAAGGATTGTCTCAGGTGGGCGGCTGCTGTTGGGAGAGGAGCTGACATGAGCCACCTGTCACCTGGGGTGGGGGGGTTGGCTTTTTTTTTGAGGGAGGGGCAACAGCCCTTGAGACAATGTATAATCTATTTTTACCAAAGGGATGAGTAATGCACATGTTCTCATCAGAGAAGGGTGGCTGCTAAGTTCTTTTTGCAGATTTCAAACAAACACTGCCCTGACTGCTGAGACCATAGTCACATAGTCAGTGTGGATGGAGACAGAAGCCACACATCAGTGGTACAAGAAATGTTGGTAGCTGAGCAGGGAGAGCCCCTGGCTCCGAATCCCCAGGACCTGCTAGCATCCACACCCTGCTGTCTAGGCTGCCTTCTAAAGACTCCCCAGGCTCCTGGCCAGCCTTGGAGCCAAGTCCGACGGCAGCCCCTCAGCTTCTGCCCCCTACCAGGTCCCCATGGCCACGTGGAGGTCCAGGCAGGCTAGGCCCCTTCCTAGCTGTGTGATGAGCAGAATGGAGGGGAGGGCCTCCCCAGTCCCAACCTTGTCTGCTCCCTCCTAGCTCTGACCCTCTGGTCTCTTCCAGCTTGGACATTCTTCTGTATGGTTGAGTAATCGTATGTTCTAATTCTCTGTTCTGAAGGCTTCCCCAGCTCGGACTTGTTCAGTTCTGGGTAGGAAGTTCTGATGTTCCAGGACCCTCTCATGCTTCCAAGTCCTGCAGGCCCCTGGGGTCTGTGGTCTCCTAGCCCCTCCAACTCTGGTTGGGAGCCGGGAGCTCCATCAGCCTCATCTCCAGGCTGTTCTTGACGCAGACTAAAGTGTGGACGGTGAAGCCTCTGCCTTCCCCCATCTCCTGGTGACAAATGGATGAGGAACAGGAGGTAGCAGCCAGGTTGGGGCAGGTGTGGCCCAGAGGGAGGGGACAAGGGGTGACACCATGCAAACCTCCATGTACAAACAAGCTATAGAGACAATACAGGAGAGATAATCAGTGCAGGGAGGAGGACGGAGAAAGCTTTCTGCAGAAGGCAGGATTTTAGCTAAGACCCGAGGGAAGCCAGGGGAGGCTGGAGGTGGAGAGGAGAAAGGACAAAGCTCCAGGCTTGGGGGGCTAGCCCACAACAGGATTGTCAAAGTTAGACCAATGGCCCTGTAACACAGTGTATGTGTGGGAAATTGAGGTAGGCAGACCTCCCCCCACTCCCCAGCAGCTGGAGTGAAGGGATAGGCTCACATATCCGCAGACAAGGGGACTGCATTTAAGAGATGAAGGTGAAATTGGCGGGCCTTGGAGGCAGCAGCTTAGATCTGGAGGAGAGACAAGGAGGAGGCCAGAATGACTCCTGGTCTGGGAGGAGGGGGAGGGAGAGGGGCAAAGGGCTGGGGGGGGGGGCGGCGGGGAAGAGAAGGAGTTCAGTTCGGGACATGGCGAGCTGAAGACGTCTCTGGGACTGGTTCCCTTATGGTTCAAGATGTCCAATAGTCAGGTAGAGATTTGAGGCTGGAGGCCAGGATATTGGTTAAGGTTAGACCAATAAATCTTGTCTGCATGGTTGATATTGACACATGGAGACCTGAATCCATGGGAGCTGAAGAGATCCCCAAGAGAAGTAGAATAGAAGGAGGAGAGCAGAGGGCGCAGGACAGGACCCAAGGCGACACCCATGTTTAAAGGGTGAGGTCTGGAGGAGGACTCGGCCCAGGAGACAGAGGAGGAGTGGCCAGAGAGGGAGGAGAGCCAGGAAAACCTAGAAAGAAAAGAGTGTCAAGGGAGAGAGATCTACACCCTACTCCACTGCTTCTGCTTTCCCTCTCAAGCTGCCTGGTCTTTAACTAGCTTCTAATTATTTGTATTTATCCTGGATAGCTAGGTAGCCCAGTGGATAGAGCAGTGGGCCGGGAGTTAGGAAGACTATTCTTCCTGAGTTCAAAACTGACTTCGGACTTTTATTAGCTGTGTGACCCTGGGCAAGTCATTTAACTCTGTTTACCTCAGTTTCCCCATCTGTAAAATGAGCTGGAGAAGGAAATGGCAAACCCCTCCAGTATCTCTGACAGGAAAACCCCCAAAGGGGTCACAGAGAGTCAGATGTGACTAAACTGATCTTGGATATAGTAATATGTGGAAATGCTGTCACTTCCAGTAGAATAGAAGACCCCTGAGGGTAGAGATGTTTTCATTTTGGTCTTGGAATCCTTGGGCTAGGTGCCTGGTAACCAGTAAGGACTTCATTGGATTGACTGAGGAAGGACAGATAACAGGAGTTTGATGGTCCCTCATAATTAAGGCTCTAAGAGGGAAAATTACATGGGACTGCAGCCCTGATCATAAGGTCTTTGAATCTGAGACTGGAGGCAGGAGGCGATCTCAGAGTATTTTGAATCCAGTCCCTCATGGATGAGGAAGCTGAAGAGACTTTGCCAAGGTCACACAGCAGGCAGCGGCAAAGTCCTCTGAGTCCCTGTCATTCTGGCCTCTGGGCTACCTGGCCTTTCCCATCCCCCCGGCCAAGGCTGGGGTGGGGACCACACCAGGGACTCCCCCTCCCTGCCCCCGCAGGCCAGACTGCCTGCTCTCCTCCTCTCTGTCTGGACGAGCCTCTCCACTAAGGTCCAGGATGGACTGAACAATTGGGGAAATTCCCCTTTGTCCATCTGTGAGGGAGGACATTGTGTACTGTACACAGGAAGCCCCACCATTAGCTGCCAGGAATGGGACCAGGACTAATTCAGAGCCACCTTCCTCTCTCCAGGAGAGGGGGCCTCCTCTCCGGGCCACCACCCACCCAGCTCGCTATGGGGGAGACAATCCTGGGAGGACATCCCAGCATCCTCATTGGCCCCTTCCCCCACTGTCAGGGCATGGCTACCTCTGGGCCCCTCCCCTTGCATTATAGGGGGGAAAACTGAGGCAGCTCAGGGGAGAGGTGCTCAAGATGAGTAAGTAACTAAATCAGGATTTGAACCCAGGTCTTCTGCCTCCAAGGCCAGTCTCCTTGCTCTGCATTTCTTAAAGGCTCCACCCACAGAGGGGTGTTGTCCCGGGTACCAAGGCTTGGTCTAGAAATTGATGGAGCTTAGTCTGGTTAGGAGAGGGGATCAAAGGATCCCAGACACAGAAGTGAAAAAGACCTCAGGGCCAAATGGCTCAACCCACAGAGAAGGAAAGTGAGGGGGGAGGCAGAGATAGTATCAGAAGCAAGATTTGAACCCAGCACCTCTGCCTCCCAAACCAGTGGGCTGCATCTAGAGGCCACTTTTACCCAAAGTCATGGGAGGGGGGATTTAAGAGCTGGCCCCCACTATTGCCCCCACTGCTGCCCTTGGGAATTCTGCCCCATGGCATCCTAAAGTCAGCGTTTCTGACCCGGAGTAGCTGTAATGACAGGAATGGTGGCTGCATTCCCAGGGCTTTTGCAGCAGGGACCACCCCACCTGGGATCCTTCCCTGAGTGGCTCTGAGGAGCCCCCAGAGCCTGGGAGAGCCCCCCCAGCTCGGACCCCCTCCTGTGACTCAGTATCCTCATCTGTAAAATGAGGTCGACCGCATTTACATCATCTCCTACTTCACGGGAAGGTTGCCCAGGGAAAGAGCTTTTCAGGTCTCAAAACATTTACAAATGTGATAGATGTGGAAATAGTCACTAAGAGCTTTTTAATATTTAAAAATATTTATTTTTGCCTTTCCTTTTTTAAATTTTTAGTTCCAAATTCATCCTCTCCTCTCCCTCCGTAGAGCAGACAAGCCTCCAGGTCCCCATTCTGAAGGCGAAGGTGTGTTGTGGGGATGGAGAGAAAACCGGATGTGACTGCCCGCCCCCTCCTGCCCCTTCCTGCCCCCTCCTGCCCCCAGGGGCCATCTGGACTGCATTGGCCAGTGGGGGTCCTGGGAATGATCTCGAATGTAGTCTTGACCAGAGCGCCACTAACTTCTATAAAAAAGGGACCTTTGGGGAACAAAGAAGACCGTCACTTGCTGGCTTGGTAGTAGCTCTCATCAAGCCCCACGGCCTCCCTGGAGGCAGCTTGTGGCTCCCTGAACAGAGCTCTAGGCTGGGAGTCAGGAGGATCCGAGTTCAAGTTTGACTTCAGACGCTTACTAGATATGTGACTTCGAGAAAGTCACTTAGCCTCTGTGTGCCTCAGTTTCCCCAACTGCAAACAGTGCCCCTCCCAGGGTTGATAGCATTGTAAACACAGTGCCTGGCCTTTCATAGGGACCTAACAAGGCTTGGTCCTCTTTCCCAGTGGGCTCAGTTATCAGCTCTAAGTAGACAGAACAAAAGACTTGCCCAAAGCCACACAGCTTGTTAACGAGAGGTCCTGGAGGCTGGAGCCTGGAGCCTCTGAATCCATGGAGCAGAGACTCCCAGACTTGGGCCTCCTGGGGCAGAAATTCCCCAGGTACTAGTGAGCCACCCTGGTGTTAGGGGCATGGTGAGAGGAAGAGAGGCAGGACACATTTTGATCCGCAGCAGCTTGTCTGGTTTCTTAAACAGAAATATCTGTCTGAATATCAACCAAAATCTCAGCAAAGAGAAGGTCTGGAAATGGGCCTGAGGCCCCTTCCTCCTAAGGCCTGTTGGAACACTGTGGCCCAGCCCACCAGGGGCCCCGAGGGCTGGCCCTGTGCACAGAGTCAGGCCAGATCTCAGAAGAGGCCGCTGGGCCACAGCTCTGGCTGAGCTGAGGAGCTCTTCCCGTTGGGAAACGCTCCCTGCTCCCCTGGATCTGAGGAGGCCTGGGAGGCTGTGCCTAGGGGCAAGTGAATTGCTGCTGACTTGGCACTGATAGGGTAAATGGAGCAGGACAGACTGAGGACGGAGGGAGGGACATGGTGCCAGGCCTCTTTCCTGCACCTTGGACCACCAGCATGCTGAGAGCAGCTCACGGTAAGAGGAAGCTCTGTGGGTGAGGGAGCAGGAGGCCTATGTTCCAGTCCCTGACTTGACAGTGACTAGCTGCACACCAATATGCAGGGGAGGGGCCCTCTCCAAGATGCCGTTTAGGTGGGGGGGCCAAGAAAGATGGTGGGGCAAGCAGGTCATGTGGGGCTTTGGATGCCAGGAAGTAACCAATGGGCCCCCAAGTACTTTTAAGCACCTACTGTGTGCCAGGCATTGTAGTTGATAAAGACAAAAAAAGAAATAGTTCCTTCTCTCAAGTAGCTTACTTTCTGGGTGGTGACATGCTTAGAGGGTGGCAGAGACAGATATGGGAAGGAGATCTGGCATTGTGGGGAGGATGGACACAAAGGGAAGGCAGAGCCTGGCGGGCCCTGAGATTCCTGGGAACCTGAACCCTCCCATTCCACAGAGTCAGCCAGGTGATCAGGAGGGTGGGGATGAGCACCCAGCTCCTCTGCCTCCACAGCCAGGGGGCTGGGGTCCGGCCCCCCCAACCTCATCACCTCCCTCTGGCCAAAGAGACAGACAAGGAGCCTGGGAAATGAGAAAGCCCAGTCTTGGGCTGTGTTCTTGGTGTTGGGGGGATTGTTTTTGTCTCGTGAAGCTTACCCGCTTGTGTCTGGACTTGCCGCCGTCATTATCTGCTGGATCCAGGAGTTATGAATAAGCAGGGCCCATCCTGGGGCAAAGGTCCTATTCTGGCAGATCCTGGTCAGGGGGAGTGGGCAGGATGCAGGCCTGTCAATAGATGGTGTTCTCTGGGGAGGCCACTGTGGCCACAGGGTCATCTGTCCCTCCTTGAGCCCTGGCCTGCAGGTCCTGGGCTCCACATTCCTGGAAGGCAGGAAGTAAAGGCTCCTTTCCGCCTTTTGTCCTCAAGTCTCAGGATTTATAACACTCGGAGCCTCCTCTGGGCTCTCTGCACCACAGGAGGTCACAGGGTCCAGCACACCCCTGATCCGGAGCCCTCAACAGTGAGACGGCCAGGGTGGGCCTGAATGCCTTCCAGGGTGGGGAGCTCACCATCTTATCTCTCCAAATTCCAGGGGCTGGAGGCTGTGCCTCCTTGAGGCTCTTGGGGCTTAGGCTCCTCGGTGTTCTCTAGACCCCCACTGGATGGGGTAGGGGCTGGCCCAGTGATTGTGGAGGTGCTGAACCTCCCAGGGGAGCGCCTCCCAATGCAGAGTCTCAGGGCACTGAGAAGTCCCACGAGCAAGATGGGACGCTGAGGTAGGGCTGGACCCCATGTCCTCCCAGCCTCTGAAGCCAGCCCTAGATCCCCGGGGCCAGGCTCCTTCTCTTATTGTCCTCCAGACTTGGGGGCATCTTCGAATGGGACAAGCTTCTAAGAGCCAGCAGAACTGAAAGGGGCCTTGGAGTGGAGAACTGAGATTGGACAGCCCTTAGAACAGAGGACAGAGAACAACGGAGCTCGGAGAGAGCCTAGAACATCAGAAATCAGAACTGGAAGAGGCCGTAGAATCCGGGGCCGGGTGCATCGGAGGTTACACTCCGCTAAGGGGGCTGGGGTCTGGGTGCGAGGACCGACCACTCTCTGGTCTCCCCCCACACCAGAGGGAATCCCTCGGCATCCCATTAATGTTGTCATCCCGGAGTTCTTCGGGGGACACAGTCTGAAGGCTCCACACAGACTGGAGCTGCGTTTAGTCTGCGCTAGCCAGTAGCTCCACAAGGATGGGTGGAGGCCCTGGGCTGGCCTGTCATAGGCACAAAGGCACAGTTTGAAGCCTTTCTGCCCCCCGGAGCCTAGTCTAGAGAGGAGCCGAAATCAGTACAAATGTATAGAAGGTGACACTGGGCCATGTCAAGGGGAGAAAACCCCAATGGAGGTGGGGCGAGGGAGGGGAAATCCTGGAGGGCCTCCAGGAGGAGGCAGGGCTGGAGCTTGAAGGAAAATCTGAGAAGTGGAAGGGAGGAGCTAGAGGCCGGGCCCGCTCTAAGGTATAAGGCCTCTCCCAGCTCCGCCCAAGCTTTGGGCCTGCCTTCTTAGGCCCTGCCCCTCCTAGAAGTCTGGGCTCTGCTTCCCAGGGCCCCCAGGCATGGAGGGACCAGTGAATGGGGTGGGGAGTGGGAGGAACCAGGAGCAGACCCCTTCCCAGACCCCCTGGACTCTGTCTCTTGGCCCCACATCCAGCCCCTACAACGGGCATTGACTTAGAGCAGGCAGGTCCTCTCCAGGCTGGGGAGTCCAGATTCCTCATGGTACATGTGAGGAAAGTGAGTCACTCAGCCAACGGGCACCTGAAGCAAGATTTGAACTCAGTTCTTCCTGACTCCCAGCCCTGGCCCCTCCCTACTACACCACGCTGCCGCATCAGTCTTCTCCCGGTCCCTGGGCTCCTCCCGTGATCCGTTTCCCAGAATGAGTTTCCTGGGGTGCATGTGCTAGCAGATAAGGCGTCCTGGGACATGGGGTCATCTGCCCATTTGAGGCTTCCTTCCCAGAGCCCCTGCCCCAGTCACCTACATTCCAGACTCCTCCCCTTCTACTCCCAGCCTGGTCCTTTCTCCTCTTTCCCTATTTCAAGCCTATTCACCCTTCAAGACCCACCCCCTCCAGGAAGCCTAAATGCCCTGCTTCTTACCTCTAGCCTCCACAAGGCTCCCTCCCTCCCTCCCTCCTTCCTTCTTTCCTTCTCTTCTCCCTCCTTCCCTCCTTCTTTCGTCTCTTCCTTCCTTCCTTCCTCCCTTCCTTCCCCCTTTCTCTCCATCCTTCCTTCCTTCTTCCTTCCTTCCTTCCTTCCTTCCTTCCTTCCTTCCTTCCTTCCTTCCATCCTTCCTTCCTTCCTTCCTTCCTTCCTTCCTTCCTTCCAGCTTTCTGCCCCCAGGTTCATCTCCACTCCCTGGGGGCCTTTGCCTGCCTCCCACTGAGCACCTGGTAGCTAGCACGTTGACCTTTCTGGGCTGCTACTGCTCTCTGTAAAATGGGGAGAAGGGTCCTGGTACCCCATCTCTCCAAGAGGGCATGAGCAGGGGCACAGGGGCCTGGGGGGGGATTTTGTCCCTTTCCTGGCCTCCCCCTTAGAGCTCCCTAAGGGCATTGATCTTTGTGTCTCCCACAGCAGTGGGGCCCCACCTCCTGCCTCCAGCTCCCAACCTCAGGAAACACTGAGGATGGGGGCATCCACCAAAGGAGAGCGATGGTGACACCCAGCTTCCAAGGGTCAGCCGCCCCACCCCCACCACACACACGCAAACCCTGCCCCACACACACATGCAGGCACACGCACAAAGGGCCCCAGCCTTCTATGGGACATTTCCTCAACTGTTCCTCTTTGGGAGCTGGCTCCCTACTCCCACCGCCCATGGTCTGGGGCTGAGGTTTAGTTTCTGTCTGTTTGTCTGTTGTGTGTTGTAAGTGTGTGTCTGTCTCTGCAGATCTGCCTCCTGTGTATCTGTGAGTGTATGGGGCGGGGTATGTATGTTATGAGTCTGACTGAGCCTGCTGTTCTGTGTGTGAGAGAATGTGGGAGGGTGGGTGTGTGGGAGCATGCAGGGGCTGCAGGCAAGCAGGCGGGGGCTCCTGCCCCCCCATTTCCTGCTGTCTGGTCTGGTCTGGTCTGCAAGAAGCTCTGAGGAGTCAGGGACTGGCAAATCCCGTCCGACCGCCAGGAAAATGGGCCAAGGACTGATTCCTCCCATGAATACCAGGGCCAAATGAGCTGGGGGCTCAGGCAGCCTTTAGAGCCTACCCAGTCTGACTGTGGTCCTGTCTGGGAGCTGGGGACAATGCTGGCACATACAGACACACGCACACACACGTACACACATAAACAAGTGTGCAAATACATATACATGCTCATGCATGTGCACATAAATTCACAACACATATATACATGTACACACGTGCATTCACATTTACAATACATATAAACGTAAGCAATATGCATATACATACACTCACACATACAATTCATATATACACACACAAACACATCCATTCACACATATGCACACACAAGGAAGCCTGTGCCCTACCTCCACCCCCCTAACTTGCCAGCCTTCCCTCCATTCAGCCCCTCCAGGAGGTCTAGGCATCATCCTCTGTGTCTGGCCTAAGGGGTCATACATAGACTCTTCCATTTAGAGCTGGCAGGGGCCTCTGAGGCTTGCTCAGTCTAGCCCCTTCTTTCTACAGATGAAGACTTGAGTTGAGTGACTTACCCAAGGTCACAAAGGCAAAACTTCAATTTGAACCCAGGACCTCAGGCTCCGAACCAAGCTGTGGGTAGAGACCCCTTCCCCCTCAGACCCATGAGACAAGGGCTGTGAGCCTAGGAACCCGGGGAGGGGCCTGTAGGCTCCCTGAGCCAGGAAGGGGGGCTGCTGCAGCATTGAAGCTAAGGAGAGACAGGGAGCTCCTGGAGGCCGGGAGGCCAGGCCCCAGTGTGTCTTCACAGTCCAGCCACAGGGGATGAGCCCAGGACCCTGCCCTGTAAGGCTAGGAGGGAGCACAGGAATTCTTCTGCCCATTTCACTGATGAAGAAAGTCAGAAGAGTAAGGCACAGGGGCTTGCTCAGCCCCCCAGGCCATCTGCACCGGGGTCTTCACTGACTTTTCCCCTCAGGGTGAGGCACAGCTCCAAGCCCTAATGGGCACAGGCCCAGGGTCAGACTGGCTTCTCACTGGGCCTGGCTCTCCCAGCCCTGGCTCATCTCCGGCTGGACCATGTGCCACCCAGGACTTTCACCCCAACCTTGCTTATCTCTGCCTCTAAACAACAGCATGGCCCCTGACTCCAGCCTCTGCCCAGAAACCTAAAATTCTAGAGGAAATCAGGCAGGGATATCGCCGGCTGCAGAAAGTGCCAGGCATGCCGCTCCCTGCTAGGCTGCTGAGGCCATCCCCAGCCTCTCCGGACATAGTTGTCATGCAGAGAGGGAAGGGTTGGAGCCAGGCCAGAGCCAGGTGATGGATGGAGGGAAAAAGAGAGACCGGGGCAGGGGCAGGAAACAAAGCAGACCCAGCAGTTTCAGGTTCTCATCTGAGGACGTGTCCACCAACCAAGTTTCATTTCTCTTCCACAGGCAGGTTCTTTATTGGTCACAGGCCCTGCCCCAGCAGGGCCCAGAGGCCTCACCCTCTTCCTCTGGGGCAACGGTTATCTTTGTAAAATGAGGGCCCCTTCTATGATCCTGTGGTCTGTTTCTGGGCTGCAGTTCCCTCCTGTTCCCCTATTTGTAGAAAGCGGGGCTGGACCAGATGTCAGGGGAGTATGGGCTTTTCAGGTCCTGCCTTGATGGGAAGACTTCAGGTACAAGGCCACTGACAAGGTGTGCCCTCTCCTTGCCCCCATCATTGCTCATGCCTTGGCAGACCAGCTCTGAGTACCCTCCTCCTTTCTCTGCTCCTTCTTGTGACCTGCTGAGAGCAGCAGAATTAAGCCATTGGAGCCCCTACCATGGAGACTACAAAGTTATATCAGCCACGTCACCAGGGCCCCCATTGGTAATCACTGTGGCCTTCCTTGGGGGCTTCTCTACCCACCTCCTCATGGCAACACCTCCAATCCTTCTCTGCCCTCTTCACGCCCCACCAGGCCCCCTTTCTCTCTCTACTCTGAGGCCCTTGGCTCCACCTGGACAGAGAACATCGAGGCTATCCACCTGAAGTCCTCCCTTCTCCCTTCCATCTCACAGCTCCTCGGCATCGTCCCCCGCTGTCCCCTTTCCTCCTGCCTCTCCTTTATCAGGGCCCATCTCTACTTATGCCCTTACTCCCATCCTACCTGAGTGAGCACGGATGGGTCACAGAACTTCTCTGGGAACTCTGTTTCCTTATCCATCAAATGAAGGGTCTGGACAAGGTAATGTCTAAGGGCCCTAAGAGCACTAATCCTGCAAGCCCACAGCTCTGTCCATCTGCGTGACCATCCGTGAAATGGAAGTAAGGGGCCTGACTAGACCCAAGGTCCCAGGTTTCCTGACTTCACTGCAGAATTCTTAGGAACAAGGGTGTGGGAAACCAGGAGATCCTAAAGTGGGGGACACACCTCTAAGAAAGAAGCCAGCTTGTTACCACGGTGATGGAGAAAATGAGGTCTTTTCCATCCCAGGGAGTCCCCAGAGACAGGACTGCCATGGGCAGGGCGGGGAGTCTACAAGCCTCATTCATCTTGGGCTCCCCTGCACCCCAGCCTCCAAGTGGAGGAACAGTGGTTGACATTCAGACCCAAGGTGCTGTGTAGAGAGGGATTCCCCAGTTCCTGATGAGATCACCCCTAATTATGGCACACATCTGGAAGCTGGACAGCCCCAGCAGCATCTCTGTCCTTCCCATATGAGTCATCTGGGGCTTCCGGGCCTGGGGAGCACACCCCAGCATCAGCAGCCCCTGGGACCTTTCCAGATTTGCTTGGCTCACTTTCAGTTTTAATCTCTTCTCTAAGTCTTCCCCAGCTGGAGCCTGTGGGGAAAGCCAAGCCAAAGGAAGCCCCCCCCCCCAGGTTATGTGCATCTACTCAGGCCTGGGTGCCCCTGGGCTCAGGGCTCAGCTACTGAACCTGAAAGCTGCCAGGTTGGCCCAGAATTCTCCTTCCCATCTAGCCCATGTAGCTTGGTGGTGGGGGTGCCATTCTTCTCATGCCTGAGCCTGAGTGAGCATGTTCCAGGCATGGTGCCCATGGATGCTGTAGCCCTCCATGGGCTGGGCTCCAATCCCACCCCCACGATGCCAGTGAAAGCATTTAAGGAAATACATAGGAAGCAAAGTATCAACAGAACCTGGGGCGCACTCCCCCACAACTGCACTGTGCCCATTATCAGGAAGAGTGTCGGGTGTGTACGGGAGACATCTGTAGGGGCACGTAGGTGGGGAACATACATGACCAGGGCAGCACAGCCACGCAGCCAGAGCCTCCTGGGGAGGCCACCTCCCTATTCTTTGCTGGGCCTGCCCCGTTCCTGTCCTAGCTCATCGCTACAAGCCTCCACACATATATGCACACACATACACATACACACATAAATGCACACACACGTGCACACACATGCATGCTGTTGATGCCTCTTGCACTCTCCTACGGGGCCTTTCTCATCCTAGGTTGGATACTGAGCTTGCATCGGGTGGTGGGGGGTGGTAAGGTTGGGGGGAGCTATTGTTCTCAGGGACTGTAGGTCAGGAAAAGCCTTTGAGCCACGTGATCCAAACCCTTTAATTCTGGAGAGGGGGAAGCCAGAACCAGAGAGAGGAAGGGACTTAGCCAAAGTTTGCCATCCCCTACTTTCCAGCCTCTTTCTGTGTTGTTTCTCTCATTAGACTGAGAGCTCCTTGAGGGCAGGCACTGACTGGCTCTTGCCTTTCTTTGTATCCCCAGTACTTAGCCCAGGGCCTGGCACATAGTAGGTGTTTCATCAATGTTTACTGACTGATTGACTGATAGACCAAACAGCAAATTTGTGTCAGGGCTGAGACTGGAAGCCCAATGCAGGTCAGAGACCACAAGGGCCAAAGCTGCCCAGAAGGAGATGAAGTGGACTCAGCTGTTGCCCCAGGGGAATGAAAGCCTGGAGGACCATTAGTCAGGGGTGGCAGAAATGACCTTCCTATGTGGAGGGGGTTTTTCTGAGGTTCCTTCCATCTCAACTGAGTCACAGGGGATCCACACAGGGACCCCTTCCTTGGGTCTGTCCATCCAACCAGTACCCAAAGCAGACTCCCTTCTCAGAAATCCCGGCAAGCCTCTAGGGACACTTCCAAGGAGGCAGGCCCAGTTCACTCTGGGATGGCTCCAATTGTGAGGAAGGTTTTCTTTACCCTGTCCAGTGGTCTCTCAACCTTAGATGAGATCATGGAAAGATCTTCCCGACTCTAGCCCAACAGAAGGAAAAGGTAGCCACCATCACCTCTCCTGTGTTCCCTCAGCACCCCCAGACCTCCCCTGGCCTGGCTTCCTTCTCCCTGCTCCATCAGGACAGCTGCCCCTGATCATCCCCTTGTGGACGAGGGAGGACAGATCAGCTGGGTCCCAGCCCTTCCTCCCTGGAAGAGCGCTGGTTCTCTGCTGCTGGAGAGGCATCTCTTGCAGTAATGATGCATCCAGCTGTTTTTTCCTGTTTCATGTCTGGCTGAGACATAAAAAACAACAGTCTTCCTTTCTTGGAAATCCCCCAAGTACAAGAACATTCAGGGCTGACATGTCAGGATCTGGAGCATGGAAGGATCTTAGGGGCTACCATTTTATAGATGAGGAAACTGAGGCCAGGCCAAAGGGAAGGGGCTTGATCAGGGTCACCCAGACAGTCAACTTTGAGGTCCATCACTTATGGAGGAGATGGAGGCACTCTCACTGATCAGATGGTGCTGGGGGAGGGCATTCCAGAGCAGAAGCATTAGAAGATGCCCTCCGCCCCTCAGGGGCACCCCAAAGAAGAGTTATAGCTGGCTGTGTGGCTCCATGGGCAGGGACAGAGAGAGGGGGTCCAGGGATTAGTGGGCAGGGACCCTCAGGCAGGGGAGGAATGAGCTTCCAGGCAGCAGAAGGACCAAACCTATTTTCAGTTCTGCAAATGACTCCCACTTTCTGGAGTGAAATGGGATAAGAGAGGGGCGTCAGCTGGTGCTCAGCTTTGTCGTGGGCAGCAGCCCTGGAGTTTTGCCATTTCCTTCACCAGGGTTTATAGTGGAAGCCCTCACCTTGGCATCCCAGTTCCAGCCTCAGGCAAGGAGCTCCTCAGCCCCTCTGGGCCTCAGTTCCCTGCAAAGTAGAAGGACAGGAAGGTCCACACCATCCTTCAGTCCCAAGGTGACCTTGGAACTGCTTCCTGAATCCCTTCTTCCACATGCTCAGGAAGCTGGCCTTCCTCACCACTCTCCTGGGCCCCCAAGACCCCCAGGCTGCCAAGGGCTGGTGTAGCTCCTGACAATGGAGATGGTTGTCCATGACCAGCAGCTGAGACATGACATCAGGCTGATCTGGCTGAATTCTGCTGGCCCAGCTGGCTGACGCACAGGCTCCCAGATGGGAACAAGGAGCCCTTGTCCCATGTGCACACCCTGGGGGGCTCAGTCACCCGGCAGAAGCCAGCCCAGGAGAGGTCATGGGTCAAGGAAGGATCCATTGTGGGGTGCGTGGGCAGGGGGCTGACCTGTGTCATGAGGCACTGAGGCACCTTGGGCTAGCACTTTCCCTGCTCTGAGACTCAGTTTCCCCATCTATAAAAGAACACTGTGGTGTGGTGGAGAGAGCACAGGATGGGGAGGCAGACTGGCTGAATGACCTTGGGTAGGTTACTTCCTCTCTCTGGGCCTCAGCTTCCCCATCTGCCTAGCTCTAGTGCTCTATACCTGGTACTCGCTTAGTGTTTGTTGAATGGGTCATTGGGCAGAATCACTTGCTGCCAACACTTCCCCCCACCCCTAGGCATCGGGATTCCACACTGACTTCAAGAAGACCCAGACCATGGATGGAGAGGATGGGCCCCTTCCCTTCTGGATCCACTCCCTGGACTACCTGAAAGGGGCCTGGGGATAGGGTCAGGCTGGCAGCTTGAGCCTGGGACAGGAGACAGTCATAGCCCATCTTTGGCAGAAATGAGATCAGGCCGCCTCCCTGAGGTTCCAAGGGAGGAGGCTGTTTATTGGACGTGTGCCCAAACGGAGGATTCTGGGAAAGCCCTCTGCCTCCTAACAGGCACCCAATCTCAGGAGAAATCCCCCCCCCCAATTTCCAGTGGACCAGGGGAGCTTCAGTTTGCTTCCTTGCATACCATGTCATGACCTTTCCTCACAGGGCTCTTCAATGAAGGAAGGGGCAGGAACAGAATTGGGAGGGAGCTGTCCCTTGTGGACCAGTGTGAAGGAATCTTGGTGAATATTCTCCATCTCCATCAAAGCACAGTGACTTCTCATCACTGGGCACCAGTCCCCGAGGCAGCTGCATGATTTACAGAAGTGCCTCTTCTACAGAGCGGCTCCCATCCCCAAGAATGCCATAAGCACCTACTATGTGCAAAGCCCTGAGATCAGAGGTAGAGAAGAGGGATGCTTCTTTCATTCCCCCCTTGCCTGGCTGGCATCCAGGACAGTGCCTGGCACATGGCAGGGGCTCTGCAGGTGGCTGAGGATTGGTTGTTTGCTGGCTGGTTGTGCCCAGTGAGGACCCTCCGGGAGCAGGCCCAGACCCCTCACCAAGTCCACTCAATCAGCTCTGTTCCTTCACGCTGGGGCTAGGATCCCAAACTAAGGGAGTTCCTGCCTGCCTTCAAGGAGCCCACTTTCTGGGCGAGGAGAGATGGGGACCTGGGTCACCCGCAAGGCACAATTTACCAGGGGTGGGGGAGAGAGCCGGCTAAAGGCATCTCAACAAACTGAGGAAGGAGAGGCCACTGGCAAAGGGGGTGGGGGTGGGGAGAAGACAAAGTACCTTCACGGGGCCTTGGAGGAAGGGGGGAAGAGAAGGCAGAGAGGGTGGAATGAGAATTCCATTTCATGGCTCTGCCCTCTCCCCTTAGATGACCTCTATATACTAATTGGTGTCCATGCTGTCACCACCTCCCCCTCCACTTCCTCCCTCCTTGTTGGCATAATTCTTGGTATACAGTAAGTGGTGAATAAATGCTGACTGAATTGGACTGAGCTGAAACCCAGAATGGCAGGATAGCTCGGCCGCTGCCAGGTGCCTCAGAGATTGATGGTCCAGGGAAAGCATCCTAGATTTGAGGAGCTGCTGGAGTCTCAGAGGGGACCCATTCCTGCATGCCCACTCAGACACCCCCCACAAATGCCCAGACCTTGGCGAAGGGGAGCCCGCTGCCTCAGGAGGCAGCCTGTTTTGCTCTGGGACAGCTCTCACAGGGAGGGAGTCTTTGCATGGCCAGCCCTCTCTGCTCAGAGCCCAGCCCTCGGGCCAAGCAGAACAACGTGGAGTCCTCTCCAATGCTCCCAGCCCTCACCCACCTGAAGAAGCCGATAATATCATGTCCCCCCAGGCTTTTCTAGTCTGGCTCTCCCCGTTGCTGTCAGAGCCCTAAATCTGGTGCCTGTGGCTGAGCCACATTTGCGAGGGCTCCAGACCCTTCCCCATGCTGGCTGCCCTCCTCTGGACACTCCCCAGTATGAGAATGTCCTTAAATGGGGATGCTCAGACCTGAACCCAAGCTCCAGCTGCTCTCTGACCACAGCAGGGGCCTCTCTCTTCCCTCTTCCTGGACACTCATCACTCCTGGGGTAGCTCAAGGTCCATTTGCTTCAGGGGCGGCCATGTGACGCTGGTCATTCATTCATTCCTTTAGCATTTATGAAGCTCTCAGCTTGGGGATGGGAGTCTGGGGACAAAAATGAAACAGACTGTCCTTGACAAGCTTACATTCTGCTCGGCAAAACAGTGTGTAAGCATATATTAGTAAGTGTGAAATATAAGAAGCTTGAAAAAAATAATTTCGAAGGGGCCCCATTAACTAAAGGGGATAAAAATAATGTTAATAATAACTAATAATTAATAATAATAACTAACATTTATGTAGAGCTTCTTATGTGACAAACATTGTGCTAAACTCTTTACAATTATTATCTCATCTGATCCTCACAACAACACTGTAATAGGTGCCATTTTATAGATGGGGAAACCAAGGCAGACAGATTAAGTGACTTTCCCAAGATCCCACAGCTAGTGAGCAGGATGGTTTTAGAAAAACCTGAGAAGACTTACATGAAGTGATGCGAAGTGAAGTGAGCAGAACCAGGAGAACATTGTACACAGTAACAGCAACATTGTAACGATGATTACCTGTGAAAGACAATCAAGGCAATGATCCAAGGGACTTATGATAAAAATGCCATCCGTCACAAGTGAAATGGAATTTTCTCACTTTGGGTATTTCTTGCTTTTTTGTGACGTGGCTAATATGGAAATATATTTTGCATGATTTCGCATGTATAATTGATATCATATTGCTTACCTTCTCAGTGGATGGGGGAGGGACTGGAGACAGGGAGAGAATTTGGGACTCAAATTAAAATTTTTTTTCAAATAAATTTTTAAAAAGGAAATTACAGGTTAAAGTAATTTTTTATAAAGCTACCCCCTCCAGGTTATTGCCTGCCATTCTTGAAGAGGACCAAAGTGACATCATTATGCTAGAGAAAAGTTATGCTGTGTCTGACTATGGCTGATCAGACCAATATAAACTTGGAATGCTCTGCTACAGGTTGGACACAAATACTCTATGTGAACATTTGGGGTGGATTCTCTAAGTTTGCACATCTCATTTTTTTTTTGAGCTTCTTCAATTCTGCTTTGCTCATAGAGCACAGCACCGTCTCTGATGAGGACATACCATGCTGGGCAGTCCTGTGCCAGTGTCTCCCATATCATATAATCAATTCCAAAGTTTTTGAGAGACCTTGAGAGTGTCCTTGTATGGCTTCTTCTGACCACCATGTGAATGCTTACCCTGTGAGACTTCTCCATAAAATAGTCTTTTTGGCAAGCACACATTTTGCATTCGAACAACATGGCCAACCCATCACAGCTGCGCTCTCTGAAGCAGAGTTTGAATGCTTGGTAGTTTAGTACAAGAAAGGAGCTCAGTGTCTGGTACCTTATCCTGCCAGGTGATCTTCCGAATCTTCCTAAGACAGTCCATTTGGAAGTGATTCAGCTCCCTGGCATTGCGCTGGTAGACTGTCCAGGTTTCACAGGCATACAACAATGAGGTCAGCACCACAGCTCTGTAGACCTTCAGTTTGGCAGTCAGTCTAATACCTCTTCTCTCCCATACTTTCCTTTGGAGCCTCCCAAACACTGAGCCAGCTCTGGCAACGCGTGCACCAACCTCATTATCACTGTGTACCTCCCTGGAAAGTACACTACCAAGGTAAGTGAACTTATCCATAGCATTCAGAACTTCTCCATTTGCTATATAACTGATGGTTCCACATAGGGATGGTGTGGTGGTGGCTGATGGAGCACCTGGGTTTTCTTGGTGTTGATCATTAGGCCAAAATTAGCACAAGCAGTAGAGAAGTGATCCATACTTTTTTGCATCTCAGCTTCAGAGGCTGCATTAAGCGCACAATCATCTGCAAACAGAAAATCACGTACCAGCACTCCCTCCACTTTGGTCTTGGCTTGTAGCCTTTTTCAAGTTGAAGAATTTACCATCGGTGCGGTAGCTGACCTTGATACCATGTTCATTCTCATTGGAAGCATTTGATAATATGGCTGAAAACATCATGCTAAAAAGCCTGGGAGCAAGCACAAAGTCTTGTTTCACTCCATTGGTGACTGGGAAAGTGTGAGAGCATTGTCTATTACCCAGAACCCAGGCAAGCATGCCATCATGAAGTTGATGTATGATGCTGAAGAACTTCGCTGGGCAACCAGATTTTGACATAATTTTCCATAAGCCCTCACGACAAACAGTATCAAAGGCCTTGGTCAGATCTACAGACATTGTGTACAGACCTCTGTTCTGCTCCTGCTTCTGGAGTTGTTGGGCAGCAAACACCATATCAACTGTTCCTTGGTCTTTTCTGAAGCCATACTGGCCCTCTGTTAGATGACCATCTTCTAGGTGAAGGATCAGCCTATTAAGGAGAACTCTGGCAAGAATCTTGCCAGCAACAACTAAGAGACAGACCCCATCCTCTCCCTGTGATTGTCACCGGACTATCTATTTCCTTTACCTTTACAGAGATAGACAATGGAGGCATCCTTGAACTCCTGGGGGATAACCTCCTCTTGCCAGGTAACCCAGAGAATTTCAGTCAGCTTTTATATGAGCAATGGACCTCCCACCTTGGAAATCTCAGCTGGAGTAGAATCAGCACCAGGTACTTTGCTGCACAAAAGGAGACTAATAGCATTCAAAATCTCTTCTTCCATTGGAACTTCAGCCAGGGAGGAATTGACTCCAACTTGAGGTAAATGGTCAATGGCCTCAGCATTGATTGATGGTGGTCTATTGAGAACACTATGGAAGAGTTCAGCCCATCTCTCTAGGATCATGTCCCTTTCACTAATCAATGTGGCTCCATCGGCGCTGAGTATTTGAGATGCACCATAGGTCTTTGGCCCATAAATAGCTGTCAGGGCATTATAAGAGCACCTTGGATTGTTACTAGCAGCATAAAACTGAATTTCATTTGCCTTCTTACTGAGCCAAGAATTCAGCAGCTCTCTAAGCTTCACTTACATTTTACTTTTGATGGAATTAAATCCTGCCTTCTTAGAGATGGATGAACTATCTTGCTGGTAAACCCTGTGGAGTTCTCATTTTTCACCTCCAGGAAGTCTTCCTGAAGCCCTCAACTGGAATCCATTACCCCCTCTTCTGTTCTCCTTCTCAGTTACTCCTCTTTGCATTTATTATGATTCTTATTGTATTTATCTCTCTTGCTACAATAACTAAACTGTGAGTTCCCTAAAGGCAGGGTCCAGATCTTATATGTTCCCTAGGGCTCAGCCCAAGTATGCTAAACACAGTGAGAACTTAATAAATGCCTGTCCATTCGATGGATAGATAGATGAATAGATGGATCAATGAAAGGGTAGATGGATAGGTGGATAAATGAATGGATGGATGGATGGATGGATGGATGGATGGATGGAAGGATATGTGGACAAATGGATGAGTGAATGGAAGGACAGGTGGATGGGTAAATGGATGAATGAATGGAAGGCTAGATGGATGGATGGAAGGCTCGATGGATGGTTGGAAAGATGCAAGTGTGGATGCATATATTCATCTGTAACTTTCCTTAATGAACTTCCCATTTCTTCCATTTACTGCATGGGTGACCTTGGACAAATCCCTTCTGTTCTTTGGGACTCTGAAGAAATTAAGGGGTTGGAGGAGTGCCTTCTCTGCTTCCTTTACAGCTGCAGTAGTGAGATTTTTCAGACTTATTTTTATCCCAGTTTTTCATTGGGATAGACTCTGGGTGGGTCACATACCAAGAATTATGGACAACAGATGGGCCTTCTGACTCAAAGACTAGATCCCAAGGGAGAGGCTGATAATACCACAGGATGGATGGATGGTCCAGTTGTTTGGGACAGAAATGGAGACAGACAACATTGATTGTTCTGAAATTTAGTGAGTCTGTGCTTGGATGCTGCCCAATGATGGTGGATTTGAATGAATGATCAATCAAATTGGTGGATAAATAAATGAATGAATGAATGAATGAATGAACAGATGAATGAGCAATGAATGAATGAATGAATGGATTCTGACCCCAGCCCTGCCTGGATCCCCTGTGTGCTGAGCTCTTTCTGTCACTCCATGGCACCAACAGGGGAGCTTGGAAAAGGTCAACAAACTTGTTAGGAGGCCACATGTTTGCCCCTTGAGATCATGACGGACCCTTTGACCTCAGCCACTGACTCAAGACTCAATAGGTAAAGAGCAACTTAATGATTAGTCAAATGTGGCAATCATGTGATGCTGAGATTGAAGGAGACCGGCTGAAGGGGCTTCGTAACACTAAAATGCCCCCCCAAGGCAGCCCCTGCTTCTGAAACAGTGGGCATAGGGGACCTGCACACCTGTCTCAGACCGGGCTGGGAGGGGTGGGCCAGTTGTGGGTAGAAAGAAGCGCAGGGTCTCAAGACCCCTGCTTCAGCTGACGTTCTGTGAATGCAGTGTGGCAGGTGGGGGGTGGTGCTTCCTGGCAGAGGTTGGATTTGGCCTCAGCATCACAGCATCTTAGGACCTGGGAGACCACTGCTCCAACTCATAAAGGAGCATGTACTCTCCAAGTTCCTAGAGGGTGTCAGCCAATGTACACTTGAAGACCCCCTCCAGAGGCAGCTCACTCCACACTGGGATGGCTTTGGTGGTTCAGAAGTCCTTCCTGAAACCTATCTTTGTATCTTCCACTGGTTGCTCCTGATTCTGCCCTCAGGAGACAAGCAGAATAAAGCTTAGGCAGTACTTCAGTATGGCTACCACTTCTCCCACTGGCCTCCCCAGCTCCTTCACTGGCTCCTAGCATGATGTGGCCCCTGGGTCCTTCACTATCCCAGCTGCCCTCCTTGGACCCTTCTCTAGCTAGTCAATGTCCCTCCTAAACAGTAGTGCCAGAACTGACCCCCAAGCTTGAAGGAGGCATAGGTTTGGCCTCAAAGACCTAGTCTCTTTGGGAGCAGTTGGAAGTAAGAATGATCCTGGTGCCACCTTCCCCATCCATGCTAAGACTAGGGCAGATAATCCATGTCACTGGACTGCACTTGGTGTGAGGTCTAGCTCTGCATTCCCAGCCCCCAAAATGAAGCCTTGGGCAAGGAGGTGCCTCTAAAAATGTCTGCCCAATTAAATGGTATGAGTGGGCCTTCCAGGCCTTGGGACATGTGGCAGAGTCAGAAGCCAAAGAAAGAATCCTCTTCCTGGGCCAATTCCTGCCCATTATCCTCAGTCTCTTAACCCAAGTCCTCATCTGACCAGCCTGGGCACAGGGGTGGGGTGGCAGGGTGTCAGACATAGCTGGGACCATTTTATAAGCCTTGAGACTTCAGAACTTTCCAAAAATCAAAGCCAAAAGACACCAATAAAAGCCTCTACCAGGCCAAACAAGGCAAAATGACTTCTCACAGAACACAGGAAGCTGGAGCTGGAAAGGATGAACCAGGTTCCCAAGCTGGGGGCTCAGAGTTATACAAGGGGCCCATCGTCTTCAGTGCCTCAGTGTAATAAACAATGAGACGGGCTTTCTGTTGATGGAATAAACACAATGTCTACCACATCAGCAGATGACTCTTTTCCAAATATAAGTAGATGCTCTGGAGGAGACTAATAAAATACAAATTAATTTGAACGCTTCACTGAAGATAAGGGAGCTTTTTATATAAATATATATATATATCTATGTATATGTATGTATGTATTACACATATATGTGTGTATATTTAAATATACCAAACCATCCCTTACGATGAGGAAAAACAATTAAGAAAACGCGTCTGATACAGTGACTATATCTGACGATGTATTCAATACTCTGTCCTAGTAGCCCCTACCTCTGCTATGAGGGGAGAGGTAGGTTTTACTTCCTGTTCTTCAGGACATCACATATTTTCTCAGTTAATGGATGCTACCCCACCCTCATCCAAGGAGATGGGAAGGGAGCGCCTCTTACTGCCCTTGACAAGTTTGAGTCCCCCATCCCCCGGCTGAAAGGATCTATGACTGCTGAGCCCTGTCAGAGACCTCTGCAAGATCATGACACATCAGGGAGGTGCCCCAGTTTTGGAGAAGGGTCAGGGTCCCCATCTTCCGAAAAAGGATGAGAATGGAATTGCAGCCACTGGGGTGGGCTGGGGGGAGTCAGGAAAGGGCTCCTGGGGAGGTGACCCCAGAGCTGAGCTCCGAAGGAAGAAAGGGATTCCATAAAGTGGAGATGAAGCCAAGGTGCCTGTAGGTCCCTGGGGACACAGTGCCCAAGGGCATGTTGGGAGCCAGCACTAGGGCTGGGGCCAGAGGCAAAGTCCCCCATCCCTAGCCTGGTCATTGCCCTCTGGCCGCCTTATAGAGTGGTGCTTCCTCAACTCTTCCTAGGCCCAGGGGTGAAGGGACCAGCATTGGCGAGGCGGGGGGTGGGGGGGGGGTTGGGGGGGGGGGGGGGTGGGGGGGGGGTGGGGCGGGGGCACCGGAAAGTATCTGAAAGAGCCGGACTCAGCCCGGTGTTCTGGATCCTGGGCCAGGCTTCTCTCTATCCACAGCCCTCCTGTATCCAGCACACACAAACACATGCCACACTACACATATTAACCACATCACACACACCATATACACCCGCCCACATTTACCACATACCACACATAGACACCACATGCACCATACACACGCCTCACACAAACACGCCACACACACACACACGCACACACACACCACTGTTCCTCAGCTGGCCTACCTGGGGGCAGTGAGCACCGGCTAGGCCCACCCTCAAAAGAACATAAGCTCTCTTGTCCCAGGACCAGAGGAACCTGTCAGGCCATCCTCCCAGACAATGTGTGCGTCCATGCCGCAGGCCGGCTAGGGCAGCAGAAAGAACAAACTCTAGCTCTGTACCATGTGGCTTTGCCCAAGTCCCTTACCCAGTCTGGGCCTCAGTCTCCCAATTTGTAAAAGGAACACTTGGGACTCGATAACATCCAAGAGCAGTTCCAGGTCGGGAGCTCATGGTTCCGTTCAAGACTTCATATCCCTAGAGGAAAGGTTTGAACGATCGTTACCGTCCCGAGGCCTGGCCATCTTAGCGGCTGACCGCCCCCTACCCCAATATGTTTGTGTGTGTGCCCGTGAGCGTGCCCCACACCTGCACAAGAGGTCTGAGCCCTGGGCCCTCACGGGGTTCACAGACGTCCGAAGGTCTTTTTGCGAAAGAGGCCGCAGTTTTGGACCCGAGAGACAGCCAAGAGACACGGCCCCTCTTCCGTCAGCAGAGCCCCACAGCTGGGACACGGGGCTCCTCCATAGCAACAGGGAAGAAAAACAAAGCCCTGGGTGGCAGGAGGCCAGACCTGGGCCTAGGCCAGCCGCTCTTCCCCTCCCTACAGGTCCCTGGCCGGCCTTGGACTCGGCCTCACTGGGGACGCTGGGCTCCCAAGATCTGGAGTGGACAGAACACCCCAAGGAGGAGACAAAGATAACACGCCCAGCGGCTCTGCCCCACACGCCGCCCCCTGGCCGGGCCTCCCCGGTTTGCTGAGCCCTGGGGCCCACGTCCCCTCCCTCCAGGGCTCTCATCTCTGCTGGGTTCCAGGCTTTGGGAAGTGCTTTCCTCCTCAGAACCCTACCCAAATGTAGACGGGCTTCAACTACTATTGCCCCTGGCAAGACCCGAGTTCAAATCCAGCCTCAGACTCTTCCTAGCTGTGTGACCCTGGGCAACTCCCTTCACCTTGTCTGCCTCGGTTTCCTCATCTGTAAAATAGAGAGAATAAGGACACTGCTGGGTGGGGCTGGGTGGGGCAGCCTCGATGGGTGTCCTCCTAGGGCTGCATTCTGGGGATCACCTTAGTCGTGACCGTGCCCTGTCAGAGAAGGAGGGCCCCAGGGTTGGTCCTGGTTGTGTCCCCAGGATCAGTCTCTTCCCTCCCAGGGCTTCTCAGCCTGAGCCGGCAGGTGCTCCCAAATTCCCCCAGCACCCTGCAAGGGAGGCAGGCGCCCTTGGAGTGTTGTCCCAGGCTGGGGCTGAATCTCTGGAGGTGGAGCATCGTGGAGTGTGGCCCAGGAGCCTCAGATCCCCATGAGAGGACGATTGCGCAGCCCATTTCCATGAAACAAAAGCAGAAGAGAGGCTGGGAAGGATCCCAACGCCCATTGTACAGACGAGGAAACTGAGGGTCAGATTAGGAAATCCATTTCCCCGAGTTTCTCAGATAGAGCCAGGTGCGAGACACCCAGACCAGGCCCCCGTGGCCTCATTCCCTACCCTTGAGAGAGCCTTACCAGATCTGGGCCCAGGTCAGCGGCTCTCCCCCTCCCCCTCCCTCCAGGGCTCTGGGTGGCCTTGGCCGCGACCTCACTGGGGACACTAGGTTCCCAAGACATGGAGTCGTTCTAAACGCCGGATGAATCCTGGGAGAAAGGGTGAGCTCAGGCCTTGCTGAGCCTGCAGCCTGAGGGCGGGCCTGAGCCCCCAGGGCCCTGACTGCCAGACCAGCTCTGGGCCTTTCGGGAGCCCCAGAGCCTCTCCAAGCCCCGCCCCCTCTACAGACTGGGGGAAGCCTCGCACCAGGAGACCTGTCACTGGCCAGCTCGGGGCCAGGCCTCTCTGGGCATCTGGAGAGGCAGGGGCTGGCCAGGACGGTCTCTGCTGGCCCCTGAATGCTGCACCATGGCCCTGCCCGGCATGGGCCAAGAGCTCCCCCCATGGGCCAGTTCCTCTTGTCCCACGGAGTGAACCCTGCCTCTGGTACCTGCTAGTGGTGGGCCCTGGGCAAGTCGGCATTTCCTCGAGCCCCCTTTTCCTCATCTGTAAACTGGGGTTCCTACAGTGTGTAACACCTACCTTGTGGGGGCTGGGAGAGGCTCCAGTGCCCTGGTGACCTGGCACAGGGCTGTGTGTTCAGGGGGCCAGGGGCCTCCGAACAGGGGAGGATGCCCACTCACGGGGATGCAGTCAAGCCTTCGAGCCCTCCGGGGCTCCTCTGGAGATTCAAGATTAATTGTGGAGGATTGATTAATTGAGACTGGAGGACCCGCCTGCACTATCTCTGCAGGCAAGAGCATGAGGCTGAATCTGGTGAGACACAGTGACACAGTATGACCAAGTGAATGTAAAGACATTCAGAACACCAGCCTCCCAAGTACCGGCCAGAGGGGTGTGGCTAGACCCTTAAGGGACCAGAAAAAAGATCCCAGGGTTCTAGGTGCCCACAAGCCCAGTGTGATTTGGTAACTTCCAAAAGTCTGTGCCATTGTGGGTTGCCCTGAGAGGGGCAGACCTTCCAGGAATAAGGAGGCAAGGGTCCCCTGTCCTCTGCCCTTACCCTTGCACTCTCTGTCTCTGTCTCTGTCTCTCTCTCAGTGGGGGTGGGGGTGGGGGGGTGGGGCAGGCACGGTGATGGGACAGAGCTGATGCAGGAATTTCTTTTGCTTTGTTCCACATGTTTGTGATGGGTTTCATTTTTCCTGTTTTGGGCATTGTCTCTGGTGTCCCTTAGGCCTGGAAAGTTCTCCCTCCTCTGCTCCAGCTACTGACCTCCTTGGCTCAATTTTGGGTAAGCTCCTTCAGGAGGGCTATCCCAGCATGGAGCAGGCGGCCCCTGCCTCGGAGGGAGCTGGGCTCACCTCTCCAGAGGTCTCTAGGCTCCAGGGGGATTCTTTCCATTATGAACAGAGCCAGCTGGCAGCTCCCTCTTGAGATTCTGTCAAGGTTGTTTCTCGTGTTCAATCGAAGCCCCAGGCAAGGGAAGAAGGCAGTGGCCTCAGGTGTGTGTCTTTGTTATAGCCTGGAGCTAGGAGAGACTCGGGCTCTGGATGACAGAACTGAGGCCCCGGGGAAGAGGGGATTTACAGCCAGTCAGCCAGCCAGCATTTGTTAAGCCCTACTATGTGCCAAGGCCCTGTGCTCAGCGCTAGAGACAATGGAAGAACCCCCACCGTTGATTGCACATACATGTTGTACCCGTTCATGCATGTAGTTCTTGAGCATCAGTCTAGGCCCTGCTCCTGACTCTCTCTAGACTTGCCCCATCCTTATTCAGTTGCCTTCTCTCTGTGGAACATGGGCCCTCCAACATTCTGGTGCCCCGCTATGGGTGGATTCTTTCTGGGGCCTCCATTTGGGTGATGGGCATCACTGCCCTCCCCTCCCAGCTGCGCCCCCCCACGGCACCTTCTCCATCCCCCCTCTTTTGTGCTTTCTTCCCTCTCCTGGAATGTCAGCCCTTTGAGGTCAGGACTCTGTGTGTGCGTGTGTGCATACACACACTTGCCATAGAGTAAGCTTAACAGATTGATGACTGACCATACCTGGTTTCTTCCTCTGGGCCTCAGTTTACCCCTGGGGATATCTGAGGCTCTGCCTCCTTGAGCCATTGATGGTGTCAGGGGGCTCTTCCCACCCATAGAGTCGGGATCCCAGGAAGGAGGCTCTCAGAAGGAGGGCTGGCTGACAGGCTGCCCCAGGGACCGTTTCTCCATGTTTGGCTGTGGCAGACACATTTCTCCAGCCCTTCCAGGGGACCCTGTAGCCAGCAAGCCTGACCTAGGCCTGCCAAGCCACCTTCTATCCCTCCTGCAGCAGAGCCCTGGGCAGAGGAGAGGACAAGGCCAGGCTGTGGAGGGAGACACATGCAGACTGTCAGGTCCAGGGCTGGGGGGCCAAGCTGAAGGGGCATGGCCAGGAGGGGCATCTGGCAGCCCTGGATGGCTGTTGGGAGGCTGGTTATTCTGGGCATTGGTACATGGAGACATGAGGCCAAATTTATGAGCCAAGAGATAATTCATCAGTTCCACAAATACTTCTTATCACATGCTTACCCTCAGGCAGGGAAAAAGAAGGAGTCTTTCTGTCTGTAGAGGCCTGCAAAGTGCCCTGCTCTGTGTGACCTGGGGCGAGGGCGCCCTTCCCACAGAGGCCCTGCTCTGCACTCATGACCCCCGAGTTCAGTCCTGGCGGTGCGAGTGCAGATGGACAGGGCTCCTCCCTGGGCTATCCGGGGGCTGCTTGCTCGGGGATTCCCCAGTAGACAATGCAGGCCAAACGCCCACATCCTGCCCACTCTTCACACAATGATGGGACACCCTGGGGTCAGTTCCTAAATAAAGCAGCAGCCTCGGCTCTGGCCCCCTCCCCAGGACAACACAATGGGAGACATCCCCAGCATGGGGCGGGGTGGGGGGGAGAGAAGGAGCCCGGCAATGGCCCCTCCTGGATTCCAGGGAAAGAGAAGCCCTGAATGTCAGAGCAGGAGAGGCGTGTAGAGCACAGTGTGGAGGAAGGGGAGCAAGGGGTGGGTCAGGAGACTGGCCAAATCTCAGAGGGGGAGCTAGACGAGTGACCTCTCAGGCAGGGAGAGGGAGTGGAAACCAAGAGGAGAGAGAAAAGGGAGCTCAGAACCCCTAGGAAAGAGGCCGAGTCCTTTGCTGAGAGGGAGGATGAGAAGAAAGACAAGGTGGGAGGTCGGGGAGGAAGAATCCGGTAGGGTCCAATAGAGGGAAGGGCCCAGGCCACATCAGTGGGGGGTGGGGTCCCAAGCAGCAGTTTGAGGGCAGGATTGGAGGAGGGGATGGTCTGGGGCAAATCGGGCTTGAAGGGACCAGAGCAGAGGGCAGCATGACAGTGACCTGGTTGACAAGGAGATTTGGCCTGTGAAGGAGAGGGAGGGAGATGGCCTAGGACCCCAATGGCCTGGAGGGGGATCATGGTGATGATGAAGGTTAGCTTGAGGAGGTGGGAGCCAGAAGCTGAGGGGAGGGAGGAGAGAAGCCCAGGTCAGGGTCAGAGTCAAAATCAGTCTCAGAGCCTGTGGATCTTTAATGCTCCCTGCCTCGTCTACCCTGCGGCCCCTTCCGCTCCTTGTTTGACCAGGGCAGGGGGCAGAACTAGGGGCAGTTGACCTGGGGCATCTCCCAGGCCCTTGCAGGGAGAACGCCCTGAGGGGAAGGAGTCAGAGCTAGTAGGGAACAGAGGGAGGGAGGGTGGTACAGTGGTCAGTGCTGGGCAGGATGTCAGGAGGCAAAGAGTTTGAGTCGCTGAGTCTGTCATTCATGGGCCTCTGCTCTAGGAGGCTTCATTCCTGATTATGGAAGTTCGACCATTTCACAGTGAAAGACAGAGGGATAGGGAAGTGCCTTCCTCCCTCTTGAAGCTCCTTGGAGCACCCCCTCCCTGCCCCTATAGGCTCTGGCTGGCCATCCCTCAGGGAGAGATAAGGAAGCCTCTGGCCCAGTCCAATCCCACGTTGGGGTCAGTGGGGGAGCCCCCACTATTCTCCCATCATCGTAGACATCATTCTACTGAAGCGAAGAAAAGAAAAAGAAAAGATGACTGATGAGCCAGTAGAGACAAGAGGGTTCCCGGGGGATTGAAATACAACATGATGCTGATAGGGAGGCTAGAGACAAGCCGGACAGTGTTGGTGCTGCCCTGCCACCAACATGTTAAAACCCAAGCAGGACCTAATAGATCTGGACATGTTTCACTTATTTTTCTCAGTTAACATTCTTCTCTCCCTCCCTTCCTGGCCCTGAGAGGGAAAGAAAAACCAAGCCTCGGGGGACAAATTAAGGCTGATTGTGGCTCTTTCCGTTCTTCTTTGGAGATGGAAATGCTCCAGTGCAGGAATTATGAATAAAGCACTTACTAAGCCTTACTTTGTGTGTTGAGACTCTTAAATTTATGTCTAAAATGAAGCAAACAAGTCCAAAGAAACCAGCCCAGCCCAGCTATGGTTCCTGCTGGGAAAGCTTCAGGTTTACAATGGCTTCCCATCTCCCCAGCAGGCTTCCTATGTGTCTCATTGGCCATCGAGGCTCATCCTGGGTTCCTGCCCTGGCTGTTGCTCTGGAGACTCCAGGTTCCTGGACGCTCTTCTCCCTCCTGCTCACACTGAGCACTTGGGAGAAACCAGGCTATCTTTTCTCTGGAGAACGAATAGTACTGCTGACTTTCATCTCACTGACTGTTCCTCCAACCTGCCCAGAGGGTCTGCCCTCCTCCCTCTATCCTCAAGACTTTCAGGGCTCCGACTGGCTGGCAGCCAGTAGGAATGTTATCATCACCCCCTTTAACAGATGAGAAAATTGAGGACCCAGGAGAAGGACAATCTCTCTCCAAGGCCATCCAATGAGTGTCAGGCATGGCTTGAACCCACTTTCCTGCTTCCTGGTTCCCCTCCATGCCCCAGCCTACCTGACATCACTGTTTTGGAAAACAAGTCTCTGAAATAACCAGGGATGATGGGGGGACTTTCCCATTGTATTTTTAGGTAGAAAAGGAAGTCTGGAGAAGGCTGACAGCTGGGCCCTCCTCAGCTGCAGGAAGCAGGATGTGGGACCCCAGGTATTCCATGAACGCAGAGACATCCTCCGTTCTTACCGGCCTCCGCCAAAAGAAAAACGGAGTGTGGAATTTTAATAACAACACCAAGGACAATCCTCCCTCCTGACAGCGTTCCTGGGACAGGGAAGAGTTAGTGCAAAATATGCTCATCTTACAAATGAAGAAACCGAAGCTCAGAGAATGAGTGGCCCAGGATCAGCCAATTATAGTGTCAGTCTGGATTTGAACCCTGGACCCCTGACCTGAGTCTGATCCAGCCCAGATCCAATGCCTTCACTCTGCTGGGCTGTGCACTCAATTCCAGACTCTCCAAAGTAGTCTCCATGGGCAGCTCCACCTCTGGCCAGCAGGGTCTTGGGCTGGCCTGGCCTGACTCACTGTGGGGTTTGCACTTGCCTCAGGGACGTAAGCGGTAGAGCTTCCTCTTGTCTGTATTTCCCATCACCCCCTCAGAGACCATCACACCGTGTTATGTGCCAAAGGGCCAACCTGGGAAGGACATTGAAGCCCCTGGAAAGAATGTCCTGGGATGTCTAGTCCACGTCCATTTTACAGATGAGGTACAGAGAAGGAGACTTTTCCAAGGTCATTCACAGCTGGCTAACAGAGCCAGGATGTGACATAAATAAACATCAGGGATTTGAACCCAGGTCCTTTGGCTCAAGTCCAGGGCTGGTCTCTCTTCATCTCAGAGTGGTCAGTCCACAGCGCCTGGTTGTTTCCCCATAGGCCTGATAGTGGGGGGCTCTGCACCCTAAATCTCCCCCTACGCCTATCATCTCATGCTCTGATCTGCATCACAGCCAAAGGAATGTGGCATGTCAGAGCTGCGAGGGGCCTGGGAGACCATCTCATCCCTGCACACAACTCATCTAACAGAAGGAAAGTGAAGCTGGAGAGGGGAAGGCCCATGTCCCAAGTCACACAGCCTCGAAGTGGCCTCTTCTGATGGCTCCCTTTTCACCCTCCCCTGAAGACTGATGGTGAGTTCCCTGTGGGTAAGGGGTCTTTTCATCCTGCACTGTCTGCCACTCACCCTGAGCCCTTCTCAGAGAAGCCCCTTCCTCAATCAGTCACTCCTGGCCCGCATGTGCCAGCCCCACGTAGCAGACCTTGGCGACTGGAGGGCAGAGAAGGGCCCTGTCCTTGGGGACCTCGAAAACGTTTCCTGACTAGCTTTGCCACTCAGGAATCTTGGCTCGGATGCTCAGGAACTTTCAAATTCCTTCTCAGAACCAGAGCCCTCGCTGTTCTCAGGATGGTAGAGGAAGGCTGTCACTCTAGAGGGGCTATGCCCACAGGTCCCATTTCTAGAACACAGTAAAGGCTATCCTCACAACCACCCGGGGGGAAAAAGTGGTGCTAACATGACCTCATTTTACAGAAGAGGAAACAGGCTAAGAGATGTGAATTGCTAGCACCCTGGCCAGGCTACCCTCTTTGGCCCTCAGGGCAAAGGGCTCGAGTCACCCACGATGCCAGCAGGTGGCTTTGGGAAGGGGGAAGGAGAGGCAGACGCACTGCCTGGAGAATCTTCTGCCAGTGGCCATTCTGCTCAGGAGCCAGGCAGGGATGACCAGAGGGTCTCAGGGCTCGGGCACAGGCTGCCTGGACGATCCTGAGCCTGGGCATGTTGCAGGCATCTTCTGGCCTAAAGTTCTTGGAGCCTTCTCCTTGTAGCAGTGGGAAGGACAGCAATGTTTAATGATGCCCCCATTGCCAGAGAGCTTGCTAGGATTGTACTGACAGCCCCATCCCGAGGGCCAGGACTCCCTGGCCCCCCGGCCCTGAGCCCCACCAGGACCCGCTCAATGCTACCCTGACCAGGTTGACCAGGGTCATGGTGTCAGGTCCCAAATGTGGCAATCATGTTTCTGGGGTTGGAAGCTGCTCAGGATCTCAGAGCTGGCAGGGCCTCCATGGGACAAGCCTCAGAGGGAGTGCCTGGCCCCCAGCCTAAATCTGCCTCTCTGCACCTCCCCCTCCTCATTCAGCCCCCTGGGCACAGCCTTCATATACCCCAGACTTCCCTTCTTCAGGAGACACACACCCAGGTGGCCTGGGGAGGAGGAGGCAGAGTTTGGTCCAGCCTCAAGCCCCCACCCCCAGGACAAATGGCCTCCCACAACCACTCCTAAGAATGAGGCTGGCCGCTCCTTCCTGCCTCACCCAGCAGGGCACCCCTTTTCCCCTTCAGAAAGGCCGGGGCAGGGTGGAGTGGGGAGGGGCACCTGGGCAGCCTCATTTCAATCTATTTATTTGAGCACCTGCTGTGACACGGGGAACACTGAAGACATATGGCCTCCCCCCTTTAGAAGACAGAAGCGAGGCCTCCAAGGCACTTGACAAAAACTCGAGGAAGCCTCGAAGGAAGCCGCTAAGGCCAGCAATTCTTCTCACTTTGTAGATGAGGAGACTGAGGCACAGGAAGTTAGTGACCTGCCCAAGGTCACGGAGTTAGTGATCGGGTCCTTTGGGGGCCTCAGTGGGGTCTCACCCAGACCCTCTCATTGGTGAATGCTCTGCTCAGAGCCCAGGGGCCCAAGCCTGCCCAGGGGCCTGAGCTGCCTGGAGGATGTTGGTGGGGCCCTTACAGCCGGGTGGCTTGTTTTCAGCTGGCCACCACACCAACAGGGAGCTGTAGTGCCCTCGAGTCCTGGCTCCCAGGTCTTTGTCTCTGTCCTCCCCTGGTGCCAAGGTGCCCTTCCTCAGTGGTATAGTCCGTCCTGGCTCTTCTGACTTTCATCCCACTGGATGGGGCTGTTTCTTCCCTCTGTCCAGACAGTCTGTACCCCTCCATCCACCCCCCATAGCCCCCAGGTCCTGACAAGCAGGGCATCTTCCTCCCAGCTCTCCATCCTACCCACCACCCTTGGGTCAAGGTCAGCACAACACTGCCAGACCCAGGTCCTAGAGGACAGCAGGCAGGGCTCACTCCTGGGGCCAACTTCTGGGGCACTGGGAAGGGCTGACTCCTGGGCCGTGGGCACCAGCCAAGGGGCCAGGGCTTATTCAGAAGAGACTGGGGGCAGTATTGTCGGCTGAATTTTGGTCCTGGATATACTTCAGGATGTCCAGCTCATTCAGAGCTTGGACCTGTACCTGCTGCTGGCCCTCCCGTGGGGCTGCTCTCACCGGTGGGGTGCCAGCCTTTGGGGGTGGGATCATGGGCTTCTTGGGGATTGCTGGTTTGGTGGGCACCTGAGGCTTGGCCCTGGGTAGGGCCTGGGATATGGGCTCTGACTCCAAGCTCAAGATCTTCTCCAAGTCTTCTTCGACTCTGAGGAGTAGAGGAAAGAGAGCTGGGGAGCAGGCCCTGGCACCAGCAGTGCCAAGGCTGGCCAATGCCCACCCCAGAGACCTAGTCCTGAACCTGATTCCTTCTCACCCACCCTAAGGCCAGAGGTCTCCAACCTAACTTGAGCTGGCACCCAGTGTTACTGAGGGGGCTTCCCTGGGACAGGGAGGGCAGGAAGCCCCTCATCTGATGACTGACCAAACAATCAATTGTTTAAGTGCCAGGAGCTGTTAACTGACAGAGACAAAAGGGAGAGCCTATTCTCAAGCAGCTTACATTCTACTGGACTGTAGGGGAGTGATCAGGGCAGGACTGGCCCGGGGAAGGGTAACGAGATAAAGTGCTCAGGTCTCCCTGCCATCCCTCTTTGGAGAGACAAGAGGCACTGACGCATCAGTCACAGGACCACAGGCCACCAGCTCTGCTGGCCTTGGGCCCTGGAACCCCATGGCCCTTGGCTCCCAGCTCAGCTGACCCAGATGTCCCACCCTCCATCTGGCCCAGTCATTGGGCAGAATCAGTCCTATTCACCCTCCAGGACTAAGCCTGAGTGAGAATAATGGAGCCACTGGTTCCCAAGGATAGCAGAGGGTGGAAGAGATGGGGTCCCAGGAGTCCAACCCCCCCCCATTTTACAGAGGGAGGAGAGTGGGGCAGCCCACAGCAGGGTAGGGACCCCACACTGGGCTCCTGATGCCTAGGCTGGCTTAGACCACGATATACCCCTGCCTTTAGGCACATCCCAGAGAGACAAGAAATCTGAGAGTCCAGCCATGGGGAGGGGGCTCCAGGGCATCTGCAGGCACTAGAGAGCCCACAATGTCCCATCATGCTCCTGGGGATCCCTGAATGAGGGCAGCCCTGGTGGGGGTCAAAGCTGAGCCTTATGGGACAGGTCCTTCGGGGGTCTCGGCAAAGCCTTTGGGCAATGGGACAGAGGGAGGAGTCCTGGAGTGGGAGCCAGAGGACCTGGGCATAAATCCTGCCTGACACCTTCTCCCTGGTGACCCTGGGCAAGTCTCTTTCCCTTGGGCCTGGGTCCCATCTGTCGAATAAGGGGGGTGGGCTTCCCTTCCAGCTGTGGATTCCCCTGAAGCACATACCCAAACAGGTCATCACTGATGCCCCGTGTGGGCACCTGGCGGCGCTCACATGCAGTTGGCAAAAGCAAGGAATCTCCCAGGGAAACCTTTCCTCCTAGGTCAGGGTCATCGAACAACCTGAGGCCTGGAAGGAGAGGCAATCAGTCAAAATTAATTAAGCACCTACTGTATGCCAAGCAATGAGCTCCCTGCTGGCAGGACACAGGGACCCTGGCGTGGGGCTCCAAGAGGTAAAGGACAGAGAGGATGCGGATGAGCCATCCTGGCCCTGGGGGAGGGCCCTGCTCTGGCCACATTCCACCATGCAGGCACATCCCACATGTTAAAGCATGGAGTT
The DNA here is from genome assembly GCF_011100635.1 of Trichosurus vulpecula. Lineage (NCBI taxonomy): Eukaryota > Metazoa > Chordata > Mammalia > Diprotodontia > Phalangeridae > Trichosurus > Trichosurus vulpecula. The sequence continues at coordinate 412,397,659 of NC_050575.1, read as the reverse complement.
ATTTTGTATGACCTCAAGCATTTGTTATAAGGGAGAGCTTTTATTTTGGTGGGGAAGAGTGTCTGATGAATCTGGGCATGAACACACTGGGATGAGTTGGGGATCCAGGTTGAACCGTCTCGGAGGTTCCCAGTGGGATTCCGCCGGACTTATCTACCCCCACCTTAACCCTGGCTCTAGGCCCTACCGCAGAGTACTGGGCCTGGAATCGGGAAGACCCGAGCTCGAATGCAGCGGCAGAGGCGCTTAATAAATGATCACTGCCCGACTGACGAAGCCACCAAGAGTCCCAGGCCCTTCCCTGATGATGCAGGTGCCAGATGCAATGGTCACCTAGGCCACAAACCTGCTTCCTTGCTGGCAGGGCTGAGGGAAGGGCCCTGTCTGAGCGGAGCACCAAAGCCAGGGTGGCTGGAGCCAGCCACTGGTGGGAAGGGCAGAAGGGTAAAGGCCGGTTGGGGCCAGGCAAGGGAGGGAGAGACACACAAGACCCCAGCTCTGCCTGGGTAATGGAGGGTCTGAGGCAGGTCAGCGCTGAGGGGCTCAAGGACTCCCAGACCCCTAGCAACTCCCACGGCCCCCATCCTTGTCTGGAGTCACAATGAGGCCAGAGGCCCTCAGCCCAAACTTCTCCCTGGTCCAGGCACATTGGGCTGTCCACAACAACAATGGGGTGGGGCGTGTCGGGGGGTTGGGGGCTGAGGGAGCAGGTCCTGCCCCCTTGGAGCTTAGAGCCAATAAGATACAAACTCAAACTCCCAAGGAGACCCCCTGGAGGAGGGTGCCAGGAAGACGTGAGCCCTGGGCTCTAGAGGGCTTGGAGAATCAGGGCAGGCTTCCAGGAGGAGGCGATGTTTGAACTGATCCAGGGTCCTTCCTGGACCAGCAGCATTCACACAACACTTGGCAGAGAGTCTCTCCTTTGACCTTCATACACCAGGAGTTGGGGGCTATTATGATTTCTCCCATTTTACAGAAAAGGAAAATAAGGCAGAGGGTAAGGGACTTGCCCAGGGTCACACAGCCGCTAAGTGCCTGGGGCAGAATTTGAACTCGGGTCTTCCTGACTCCAGCCCCCTTTCCAGACCCAGCCTGGACACCCAGGACACACAGGGTGCTTTACTCACTGTCTCGGCTGGGGCCCCGGGGAGCCGAGTGTACTAGCTTGGGGCTAAAGAGCTCCTCATCTCCATCCACCTCCTCATCAAAGATGGTCATCTTGGGCCGGCTCTCCTTGCCTGAGCCCAGTGGGGTTTCCTTGGGTCTGGCCTGGATGGAGGCAGGAGGCTTCTTGGGCTTCTTGGACCTGGGGAGGAAGAGGAGGGCAGCCTTCAGTGTTTGGTGTCACCCCAGAAGGTCTCTAGTGGAGGGCCCCAGGGGTCTGTGCTTGGCCCTGAGCTGTTTGGCCCTGGTCCAGGGGTCATGAGGCGGTTGGGTCTGGGGTCCCTCCCAGATCAGCGAAGGGCCTCCCCCCCACTTTACAGAGGAGAAGACTGAGGCCCAAAGAGAGAAGTGATATGGCCCATGGGCAGAGAGATGGCAGGATCAGCCCCAGGATTCAAACCCAAGGCCCCAGAGCCCTCCTCCCCATCCCACTCTCCCTTCAGCCAGGCCAGGTTCTGGCCACCCCACTGCTGAGCCACTTGAGTGTGCCCCTGGGAATGAGGCCCCTTCCCAGTGCAGGGCTCAGGCTGGGCAGGACCCAGGGCTCCAGTGGCCCCGCAGGGCCCAGAAGTACCTGGAAATGACCCATCCTGGCATGTTTTCCTCAGTGCCACCAAAGTCTGGATGTAGGCGGGCAGGAGAGAGGGGGCATTCTCCCATGACTTGGCTGGGGACCCAGGGAGGGGCCTTGGAGACCATCCAGGGGAGGAAGCTGAAGCTGAGTCCTCAGTACCCTCCCCTCCTGCCCCGGGGAGGGAATCCTGATAGACCGGAGAGGAGTGGGCCCTTGACCAAGGTCAACTGAAAAGAGGAAAGCCTCTGAAAAGAGGGGAGGCCATGGGGCGGTCAGCAGGGGTAGAACCAGCTGCAATACTGGCCCCGGACCAGGACAGGTCTGCAGTGGTGTGCCCCAGGGATCTGCGTCTGGGCCTGTGCTGTCAAACACTTTTATCGACAGCAGCTCCTCCGAGCTGCAGATGACAAAAGCTGGGAGGAACGGGAGGCAGGCCCCAAAGGTCAGAACAGCCGGGATAAATCCAAGAGGACAGAATGAAGTCAGGAGGACACCCATGATCCCAGTGCACCAAGGGGGATGGGCAGAAGGACATGGCTGGGGCTTGGGGCTGACTGCATTTTAGTTACAAGCGGGAAGGGCAGGGAAAGAAAATGGACTTTTGTCAATTGATTTAAAAAGCTAATTGGGCTCAATATTAGGTCATAGAATCCCAGAATCTCTGAGCCAGACAGGGCCCTTCAGAGGCATTGAGACTAACCTGTGCCTGACCCAAAATTCTTCACAAATGGTCATCTGGCCTCTGCTTGGTGACCTCCAGTAATAGGGAGGAGGGAAAGAGACAGGGATGATAGGGACGAGAGAGAGACAGAGTGAGAGAGAGAGAGAGAGAGAGAGAGAGAGAGAGAGAGAGAGAGAGAGGAAGAGGAACAGGGAGTGGGAGAGGGAGAAAAAGGGACAGAGACAAGGACAGAGACAGAGAAAGCATGCCCAAGGGCGCCTTGTGCCTATACAAAGGTAGTTCTCACCTTCATCTGGCTGGACTGTGAATCCTAGGAAGGATCATGAGAAAGAAGGCTGGAAAGGAGGGTCAGACCCTGGCTTCAGAAGACCCAAAGTGCCTCATCAGGGCACTCTGTTTCTATGTTATCCTAGCCACTGTAGGTGTTTCCATGGGGGAGGGGCTTGGTCAGAGCTGTGCCTTAAGTAAATGGTGGGGGGCAGCTACAGGCACTGGATGGGAGCGGGGTGAGCCTGGAGGCAGGGAGAGCAAGGAGGAGGCTCTTCTAATAATCCAAGCGATAATGACCCAGCCTGAGCTACAGGAAGGGAAACTGCAGTGAAGGGCAAAGCCTCTTGAGCTGGTGTCTGCCAGCCTTAGCACTCCAGTGGTTATGGGGGAGAGGAAGTTTGGAAGAGGAGCAGGTTGGGGGGAAGACCATGAGTCTGTTCTGGGCATGCTGTGCTTGAGATGTCTCTGAGACATCCAGGGGAACTGTCCAGCAGGCTAGCTGGCAATGCTGACCAGAACTCTGGAGAGAGGTAAGGGCTGGAGACGCAGATGAGGAGTCATCTGTGCAGAAGGTATCTTTGAACCCATGGGAACTTCAGATATCATTAGGAGAAATTACAGAGAAAAAAGAGAAGAGGGACCATGACAGAGCCCTGGGGGAGCCCCCCAGTTAGGGGGCAGTGTGGGAGTTGGAAAAGAAGGCAGCAGAGAGGAAGAATCTGAGAAATCAAGGGAGGAGTGTCCAGGATGGGGCTGAGGAGGGGTTAGCTATATCAAAAGCCACCGAGGGATGAAACAAAAAGGCTCGAGACTGAGAAAAGGTCACCAGATCTGGCACTAAAGAAACCTCGCTTTGGTGACCCTGGAGAGAGAGCTTCAATTGAGAGGCCACAAGGTACAATGGACAGTTAGGCTGGGTGACCCTGGGGGCCGAGGAAATAGGCCCATTTCCTCACCTGTAAAATAAGGGTTGGATTCAACAGCATTGATGCCACGTCTGCTGGCCAAAGCTGCCCAGGGGAGGGAGGGAGCAAGGACTGCAGGCAGACCCAAGGGCCAGGACTGACTGGTATTAGCCAAGGTGGGCAGGGGCTGAGCCGCCAGGCCAGGGACCCATGCACACCAGGCAGGGCTGCTCTTCTGGCACACAGGGTTTCAGGGTTGTGCTTTTCACCCAGGTGCATGGATGGGGTGGCTACTTCACAGATGTCAGCAGCAGCTCTTGGGCTCCACACTCTGGCCACAGTGGGGATGGACAGCTGAGGTCTCAGGTACAATCACAGCCCAGGGGGACTGCTCTCCTCAAGGGGGGCTGAGGGGACTGCCTGTCACCTGACAGCAGCCCACCAGGGGGGACCCTGGGGACAGATTAATGGGAGGGATAAAGTGGAGGATGCTGTCTTCATCAACAGGACCTTGGGGATCCATCCCATAGCCCCCCCAAGCCATTTTACACATCAGAAAACAGGTCTGCTGAGGGGAAGAGGATCCAGGGTCACACATGTGGCAAGGGGAAGAATCTGATTTGGAATCAAGGCCTCCAATTCTAAACCTAGAGCTTTCTGGCCAAAAGTGTCCTCAGACAGCACTGAGTGCAGGTGTGACTTGGGGGTGGCTGGTGCCTCAGCCCACAAACCCTGCAGAAACATCTCAGAGGAGCCTGGGCTCCTGACTGTTAAGAAGAATGGCAGCTCACCAGCTGAGCTGGGCATCCGGGTGTCAGGAGGCCTGCATCATGGCCAGTTGTGGGACCCTGAGCCTTCTGTGCTCTGGCTCTCCCCTTCTGTCTTGTGGGAACCACAATCCCTCCCTTGCCTTCCTTCAGGGACCCAATGAGAGAGGGCAGGAAAGCATGTGGGAAACATAGAAAACATGAAGTGATACACAGGAGAGTGACTTTGGGGTGTGAGAATCATGGCCCTGTCTCACTCACCAGGTAAGACACTCTGTGTGGCTCAGAGAAATGGAAGGCCACCATTGTTCCTAGCCCTGCCCCCATGCCTCCAGGATCCATGCTCCTAGAAGGAAGGACAGAGCTGGGAGGGACCTCAGGGACCCTCCAATCCACCCCCTCATTTTAGACATGATGACACTGAGGCAAGGAAAGCTGGGGGCCAGTCCCACTGAGCTGCCCTCAGCTATGGACCTCCCCTATCCTTCTGGGCTCAGTTCTGGGTACCACAGAATTGAAGAAAGACAGTGAAAGGCTGGGGAGTCTCCAGAGGAGGCAGCTAGGGTGGCAAAGGGCCATGGAAGGAGCTGCTCAATGACCTAGGGATGTTCAGCCCAGATGTGAGAGTACCTGAAACACCTGGAAATCATTTCCAGAGAATTGAATCAGGGGTCACAGAGGGGAAGCTACCAAGAGGTCCACTGAGGCTGGAGGTCAGGGAAAGCTTCTGCACAGCCAGAGCTGTGCAGAGTGGGGCTGGGTTCCCAATGCTTTGACCAGGGGGAAGGGGGTGGGGTGGGGTTGTCTTCCCTCGAAGCCTGCATGGCCCCTTGCCAAGGACATTCTATGATTCGGGCTCTGGCTCTTAACGTCTCCTCTCGAAACCTGTTTTCTCCCTCACAAAATGGGGGGAAGGATGGACTCAAAGGTCTCCGAGGGCCCCTTGAACTGGCACCCTGGACTTAGGATGCCCAAGTCCAACTCAAGCCTCTTGATAAGACACTTGGTGTTACTTAGCATGTTTACAGGCACGCCACCTGGAATAGGCAGGAGCCCTGCATACAGAAGGCACTTAATCTATGCTTCTAGGATGGAAAGTGAAGAGACCTGACTCTACTGAACCTGATGACAGGCCAGCCACCCAAAGGGAAGGACCCCAGGGCTGGGCTGGGTACCAGGCGGCTGCTTCTTGGCTCGCCAAGCTCTCGCACCTTCTCCTGGAATGAAGAGGAAATCCAAGGGAACATTCTCTGTACCCACAGAGTATTTTCCTACCCAAAAAAGGAGCAGCTGAAGTCTGGCTCCGAGAAAGCCAAGTGTCTCTGTGTTCTGTTGGATCGGGCTAGCAGGAACAAGAGACAGAGTTAAGGACATACTCTTATCTCTACCAAAACAAGGCTAGAGTTGGAACACCCGGGTCTGGGCAGCACTGGCGGGCATGTGCCAGCTGATGACAATATTATCACTCTACTTTAGCCCTCTGCTATCCCCGCCTGACCCCAACTACTCAGCAAATGGCTACGAGACAGAGGGATGGCCATCAGCTTTAGCAACCAAGGGAAGGCCCAAGGAAGGCTGGGGGACCTTGACAACCATCTACCATCTAGAGGGAAAAGAAGTCCAGAAAGGGGAAGCCAGTGAACAAGCAGCAGACCCAGAACCTGGTATCGCTATCCAGTCCTACAAACCAGTATTAGGGATTTCTAGTTCACAAGGAGGTGAGGCTGGTGCAGGGCAAAGGTGAAGGCTGGACCCAGGGCAAAAGTGGCTTTGCCAAAGCTGCCTTGAGGGGAAGAGAAGACCAGAGAAGAGAGAGGATGAGTACCAGGGCAGATGGGAGGATGATACGTGGACAACGGAGAGGGCAGAGTGGCCTCAGATGAGTCTGCTTGGAGTTTTCTTGCTACAAAGGGCCCAGATCAGGAGATGGGGAGGTGATCCCCATGAGAAGCAAGGAGAGAGACTGCCCTGGGTGAATCCCAGGCACCAGACACAGAGGAAAGACATCCAGGGGTCCTGAAAGAACCGGCAGATGTGACTGCCTCCCAGGAATGTCTGAAGACTGGAAAAAGAGGGAGGGACTAACAGCCTGGAGAAAGGCAAGGATCATCCTGACCATCAACAAAGGGAGAACAGTCAGCAAACTAAAGACCAGGCAGCATGGCTGTGGCTCTTGGGAAGATTCCAGGACTTTTCATGAAAAAGGCAAAGAAAGTGGGGATCCCATGGAGCCAGACCTGGAAAGGCCCCAGAGAACTATTTGCTTTGGTGATGGGGCTGCTACAAGGGAAGATCGGGGAGGCTATACCGATGGCCAACAGAGATTTTTGCAAAGTGACAAAGGTCTCATATTGTCCTTGTAGAAAAGACAGAGAGGTGAGACTTCAGGGGCGAAATGGAAAAGAAGGTACAAAAGCTCACTGAAGACAGTAATTCCTTAAAAATTAGAATTGGGCAGGTGGAAGCTAATGACTCCATGAGACATTAAGAAACAATTAAACGAAATCAAACAAATAAAAAAAATACAAGAAAATGTGAAATATCTCATTGGAAAAACAACTGACCTGGAAAATAGATTGAGTGGAAATAATTTAAGAATTATTGGACTACCTGAAAGCCATGATCAAGAAAAGAGCCTAGATATCCTATTTCAAGAAATTATACAGGAAAAAACGCCCAATATCTTAGATCCAGAGGGTAAAATAGAAATGGAAAGAATCCACTGATCACCACCTGAAAGAAATCCCAAAATAAAAACTCCCAGGAATATTATAGCTGAATCCAGAGCTCCCAGGTCAAAGAAAAAATATTGTAAGCAGCCAGAAAGAAATAATTCAAATATTATGGAGCCACAGTCAGGATCACACAAGATCTAACAGCTTCCACATTAAAGGAGCATATGATATTCCAGGAGGTGAAGGAGCTAGAATTAAAATCAAGAATAACTTACCCAGTGAAAGTGAGTATAACCCTTCACAAGAAACAAGGATATTTGCTAAAAGAGAAGATTTTCAAGAATTCTAATGAAAAGAGCAGAGCTGAATAGAAAATCTGGTATTCAAACACAAGTTGCGCAGAAAGCATCAAAAGGTAAACAGGAAAGAGAAATCATAAGGGATTCAGTAAGGTTAAGCTGTTTACATTCCTACACGGGAAGATGATACATGGAACTCCTAAGAACTTTATCATTATTAGGGCAGTCAGTCTACATAGATGGAGAGCATGGTCAATTATAATGGGAGGACCTCAAAAACAGGTGAGTGAATAGGTGAGAAAGAGGTATGCACTGGGATAAGGGGCAGGGAGAGGTAGAAAGGGGCAAATTTTGTCACATAAAAGAGGCATGCAAGAAAGAGCTTTTATAGCAGAGGGGGGCGTGGCAAGCAGTGCCTGAACCTCACTCTCACTGGAATTAGTTCAAAGAGGGAAGAACATACGTGTGCGCGCGCGCGCACTCACACACACACACACACACACACACACACGCGCACACACACATACACACACTCAGCTGAGTATACAAATCAATCTTACCCAATAGGAAAATAGGAAGGGAAGGGGATAAGACATAAGAGGGGAGGGTACAGGGAGAGAAGGAAAAGGATCATAAAAGGAAGAGTGGACATAAGGGAGGCAGTGGTCAGAAGCAAAACAGACTTTGGAGGAGGGACAGGATTAAAAAAAGAGTGAAAAAGATAAACAGAAGAAAATAGGATGGAGAGAAATACACAGTAATCACTACTGTGAACATGAATGGGACAAGCTCACCCACAAAATGGAAGCAGATAGTAGAATGGATTAGAAACCCGAATCCAACAATACGATGTTTACAAGACACACACTTGAAATAGAAAAGCACACACATGGAATTAAAATAAAGGGGTGGAGTAGAATATAAAAAGCTTCAGCTGAAGTAAAAAAGACAGAACATTGTATGTGATTATCAACTATGATTGACTTAGCAATACAATGATGCAAAACAATTGCAAAGGACTCATGATGAAAAATGCTACCTCCAGAGAAAGAGCTGATGATGGAATCTGAATGCAGATCAAAGCAGATGATTTTAACTTTTTCTTTCCTTTTTTTTTTCTTTTGGTCTGTTTCTTCTCTCACAACATGACTAATATGGAAATATGTTTTACACACATATATGACCTATATCAAATCTCTTACTGTTTTAGGGAGAGAGGAATAGAGGGAGGATTGCAGAAAATTTTGCAGTCAAAATTTTCAAATAAAAGTTAAAATTTGTCTTTACATGTAATTAGAAAAAATACTATTAAAAAAGGCAGGGGTAGCAATCATGATATCAGAAAAAGCAAAAGGAGACCTAATTAAAAGAGATAATTTTAAAAACTACATTTTTCTAAAAAGTAGCACAGATAATGAAGTAATATCAAAAATTTTTAATCCACATACACCATCGGCCTTTCTATATATTACTAACAAAGCCCAACAGCAAGAGATAGAAAGAGAAATTCCATTTAAAGTTACTGCAGACATTATAAAATATTTGGGACTCTACCTGCCAAGACAAACCTAGGAATTATATGAACACAATCACAAAACATTTTTCACACAAATAAAGTCAGATCTAAATAACTGAAAAAACATCAGTTGCTCATGGGTAGGCTGAGCTAATATAATAAAAGTGACATTTCTACCTAAATTAATTTATTTATTCAGTGTGACACCAATTGAACTACCAAAAACTTATTTTATAGAACTAGAAAAACTAATAACTTCATCTGGAAGAACAAAAGGTCCAGAATTTCAAGGGAATTAATGAAAAGAAATGCTAGGGAGGGTTGTCTAGCCATACCAAATCTTAAATTGTATTATAAAGCAGCAATCATCAGAAGTACTTGGTACTGGCTAAGAAATAGTGGTGGATCTGTGGAATAGGTTAGGTACACAAGACACAGCAGTCAATGACTATAGTAATCTACTGTTTGATAAACCCAAAGACCCCGGCTTCTGGGATAAAAACTTACTATTTCACAAAAACTGCTGGGAAAACTGGAAAATAGTATGGCAGAAACTGGGCATAGAAGAACAGCTTACACCATACACCAAAATAAAGTCCAAATGTGTGCACAATTTAGATCTGGGCTGTCCAAAATGCGGACAGCCTCCAAACATAAAAATTTACATAAATACTTTAGGAAATGAAGCTGAACTACCACATAGCTCTCACTAAAATGGCAAATATATTGTCTATTGTTTCAATAAAAACCTAAGGTTGGACAGTCCTGATTTAGATATAAAGGCTGATACTATAAGCAAATTAGGAGAGCAAGGAATAGTTTGTCAGATTTATGGAAAACAGAGGAATTTATGACCAAACAAGAGTTAGAGAACATTATGAAATGCAAAATGGATAATTTTGATTACATTAAATTGAAGAGTCTTTGCACAAACAAAGCCAATGCAACCAAGATTAGGAGGGAAGCAGAAAACTGGGAAAGAATTTTTACAAGTAGCGTCTCTAATAAAAGCCTCATTTCTAAAATATGTAGAGAACTGAGTCAAATTTATAAGAACCAAGTCATTCTTCAATTGATAAATGGTCAAAGGATATGAACAGGTAGTTTTCAGAGGAAGAAATTAAAGCTATCTATAGTCATGTGAAAAATGCTCTAAATAACTACTGATTAGAGAAATGTAAATTAAAACAATATTGAGGTACCACTTCACTCTCTCAGATTGGCTAATGTGACAGAAAAGTTAAAAAATAAATGTTGGAGAAGATGTGGGAAAACTGGGACACTAATGCATTGTTGGTGGAATTGTGAACTGATCCAACAATTCTGAAGAGCAATTTGGAACTAGGCCCAAAGGCCTCTTAAAATGTGCATGCCCTTTGACCCAGCAATACTACTTCTAGAGCTGTATCCCAAAGAGATCATAAAAATAGGAAAGGACTCATATGTACAAAAATATTTATAGCATCTCTTTTTTGTGATGGCCAAGAACTGGAAATTGAGGTGATGCCCATCAATTGGGGAATGGCTGAACAAGTTGTGGTATAGGAATGTAATGGAATATTACTGTGCTATAAGAAATGATGAGCAGATGGATTTCAGAAAAATCTGGAAAGACTTATATGAACTGATGCTGAATGAAATGAGCAGAACCAGGAGAACATTATACACAGTAACAGCCACAATGTGTGATGAGCAACTTTGATAGACTTAGCTGTTCTCAGCAATGCAAGGACCTAAAACAACTCCAAAAGACTCATGATGGAAAATGCCACCCACATCCAGAGAAAGAAATATGGAATCTGAATGCAGATTGAAGCAGACTATTTGTTCCCTATTTTTGTTTTGTTTTGTTTTTTCTTTCTCATGGTTCCTCCCATTTGTTCAAATTCTTCTATGCAACATGACTAATGTGAAATTATGTTGAATAAGGATGTATATATAGAGTCTGTATCAAATTGCACACCGTCTTGTGTAGTAGCAAGTAGATGTGAAGATCTTTCCCACCCATTAATAGGCCATGTGACCTGCTTACATCACAGGAAGCCTAAGATACTCGTGGTGGGAGGAGCTTCCTGACAGGAAAAGGAAGTTATGTCACAGGAAATGCTGAGAGAGAGAGGGGGGGGGGGGGGGGGGAGAGAGAGAGAGAGAGGGAGGGGGGGGGGGGGGAGAGAGAGAGAGAGAGAGAGAGAGAGGGAGAGAGAGAGAGAGAGAGAGAGAGAGAAAGAGAGAGAGAGAGAGAGAGAGAGAGAGAGAGAGAGAGAGAGAGAGAGAGAGAGAGAGAGAGAGAGAGAGGGAGGGAGAGGGAGGGAGAGGGAGAGGGGGAGAGGGGGAGAGGGGGAGAGAGAGAGAGAGAGAGAGAGAGGGAGGGAGAGGGAGAGAGGGAGAGAGGGAGAGAGGGAGAGAGGGAGAGAGGGAGAGAGGGAGAGAGGGAGGGAGGGAGGGAGAGAGGGAGAGGGAGAGGTAGGTAGGTAGGTTATGGCTGCTGATGGTCACCCTTGTAATTGTTAGAACTGAACAGGCTGACTTAGCTGTACTGTGAGTTTGTTTTGGGGAAGACCCCAGCAGGGGGTAGTCACAGAGGTTTTGGGATGGCGAGGCTCGTATACTTTGCGATACAGAACCACGTAGGCATTTTGACAATTTTCATCTACATTGTTATTATCGCCTTACTGGTACATCTTGAGGAAGAGGGGAGGGAGGAAAATTAAAACTTATGGAAGTGAATGTTGAAAACTAAAAATAAATAAATTTATTTAAAAAATGGTTGTAGAAATTAAAAAAAATATACCAAGTTTCTCTGAAAAAAGGTCTCATTTCTCAAATATATTGGGAAATGAGTCAAATTTATCAAGGTAAGAGTCATTCTTGAGTTGATAAATGGTCAAAGGATATGAACAAGCAGCTTTCAGGAAAAATCAAAGTTATCTCTAGTCATATGAAAGAATGCTCTGAATCAGTATTGATTAGAGAAATGCAAATTAAAACAACTCTGAGGTACCACTGCACACCTATTAGAAACGACAAACACTGGGAGGGATGTGGAAAAATAGGGATGTTAATAAACTGCGAGGAAAGCAGTGAGCTGGTCCAGCCATTCCGGAGAACAATTTGGAACTATGCCCAAAGGGCTATAAAACCATGCATATCCTCTGACCTAGCAATACCACCGCTAAGTTTGTACCCCAAAGAGGCCAAGGAAAAGGGAAAAGGACCCATAGGGACCAAAAGAGAGCAGCTCTTTTGCAAAGAACTGGAGTAAAATGGCAAGGCCACTACTTGAACCCAGGCCCTGGGATTCCCAACCAGTGAGCAGGATGAAGACATACCGCATGATGCCCAGGGGGTCCAGCACCTCCTCCTCCTCCTCTTCCTCCTCTTCTCCTGAGCGGCTCAGGCTGCTAGGCAGGGGAACCCCACCCACTGTCTTGTCTGGCTCCTGGAAGAAGTCAATCCCATCCTCTGTGTCCCCATCAGCTTCATCCTTTGCCTGTTCCAGGGGACCCCTCCCAGTTAAATCTGTTCCCCCAGAGAACTTGGATCCTGTAGCAAGAGACACAAAAGGAGAGGTAGGAGCATGTCTGTGGGGCAGAAGGCACCAGTGTGGGCACCGACTTCACCTTTGCCAAAGGAATGAACAAGGCACAGCAGGCCATGGCACCAGGGATCTGCCTTTCCTAAGGGTGAGGAAGGGCATGTGGGAAAGAAAGAATTTGGAATGGGAAATAAACTAAAATGGGGTTAAATAAAGACAACTCTGAGGTAGCAGCATCTCACCCCCATCAAGCTGGCCAACATCCTTAAAAGCACCATAGCCCAGTACTGGTGGTGCTGAGATAAACAAGTCTCTGCTGCTGGGATGGCAAACTGGTGGAATCTTCTCAGAGAGTGGATCTGCAGGCCCCCAGTCAGACACCCATGTGAGCCCCTTTGTCCCAGCAACTCTGGCTTCCTCAGTCCCAGCGTCTGCAGGAGGCTATTCCCAGTCCAGCTAGACAGCTGCTAGTGCACCTCCCCCCCTCCCCATGACCTTTTAGTCATTCTGCAAACCCCTGAGGTGGGATTTCCATGCTGGCTCTCCTATCCAAACAGGAGCTCTTTGAGGACAGGGACTTTCTTTGTCAGTCCAACATGGCACACAAGAAGCACTTGTGAACTCAGTCACATTTTTCTCATCCATCCATTCCTCTACCTCTGTCAATCTATCCATCCAGTCCCTCTGTCTCTCCTCTGTCTCTCTCTCTTCGTCCCTCCCTCTCTTCTCTCTTTCTCTCCCTCCCTCCCTCTCTTTCCTTTCTCTCTCCTCTGTCTCTGTTCCGGGGGGCCCCCCCCCGCCCACCTCTCTCTCTCATTTCCCCCACCAGACTGTGAACTTCTCAAAGTCAAGGGCTGTGGCCTTTGCTCTTCGTTGCATTCCCAGTGATTAGCACAGAACCTGGCACACAGTAAATGCTTACTGAGTGATCAGAAATAAAAAAGTTATCTTTACAGAAACGTTTCTGGCAGCATTGTGTGTCATTGCCTCAGAGTGGAAACCACCTGAATGTCTGAGATCAGTCGGGGAAGTGTTGAGGACGCTATGCTCCCCCCATGACCAGAAAACAAAAACGTGACAAGGACTAGGAAGTAGGGGGAGAACCAAGAGATGTGGAGAGATCTCTAGGATATAATGAGCAAAAAGCTGACCAGAGTCAGAGGAACGGCTCCTGGGGATGATGATCATGGGAGAAAGAAGACATGAGAAGGAGGGGGCAGAGAATGCTGAGGACCTAGGAGGGAGGGTCTGACCTTGGAACAGGATACCTGGTGCACTGGAATGAAGTCATTGGAATGAAAATAGTCACCAATGAGTTTCATTGTTTGTCTATGGCAGCACCCACTTGCCACACCCTGGCATTCTGACCCTCCCTCATTTCCTGAGCTCACCCCCATGTCTCCAACTCTGTGCTTGACACCAGGGGGTGATGGGAAACATACAAGAGCCTATTCTGGCCCTCAGGCCCAGATAGCTCTGGCAGTGGGACAGCAGTGGCCTAGAGGAGAGAGGATCTCTGAAGGCAGAAGGGGTGAGGAAAGTTTCCTGCCAGATGTGGAACCAAGCTGGGACAAAAGGAGGAGGAGTGGGATTGGGGTGAGGGGATTCTAAGCTGAGGGGACAGAAGAAGCAAAGCAGTGGAGGGGAGAAGCAGTTTGGTGAGGAGGCACAGCTGGCTAGAAGAGAAGGGATGCTGGGGAAGCAAGAGATCCTGGGTTCAAATCTGAGCTCTGCTGCCTCATTCCTGGGTGACCCAGGCTAAGTCTCTTCCCTTTCTGGGCTTCCTCAGTTTTTCCACCTGTAGAACGAGGGGGCTGGAGCAGATGGCCTCTAAGATCCTTTCTCCTTCTAAACCTGGGGTTCTATGAATTTGGGAAACCCAGGATGGCGCCCAGTTGGGAAGGGCCCCTGGCCTTGGTGTTCATTCCTTTACCCAATGGCAAGCTCTCTGGGGGCAGGGACCTGGCCTTTCAGACTCATAGAAATCAAGCTGGAAAGAACCTCAAAGATCCCCTAGTCTGACCCCATAACTTTCAGAAGCCCTGGACTAGGAAGCAGGAGAATGGGGTTCAAGACCTGCCTCTGCCTCTCTGTATGACTTCGGGCAATGCCTGTCCCCTCTCTGGGCTGCCATTCCCAGTTTTCTGCTCCAAGGCCCCTCCCAGCTCTGACATTCCCTGTTCTATGTTCTAAGAGCTTTCCCCACCCTGATCTTCCCTGTTCTAAGCTCTCTCTCAGATCTGACATTCCATGTTCCAAGGCTCCTACCAGGTCTGACTTTCCCTGTTCCATATTTTAAGAGCTTTCCCAAACCTGACATTCCCTGTTCTATGTTCTAAGCTTCCTCTCAGCTCCAACATTCCTTGTTGTAAAGTCCTCCCAATTCTGACCTTTCCTATTCTAAGGTCCCTCCCAGCTCTAACCTTCTCTGTTCCATATTCTAAGGGCTTCCCCAAACCTGAAGTTCCATGTTCTAAGCTTCCTCTCTGCTCTAACAGTCCCTTTTCTAAGCTCTCTCCCAGTTCTGACATTTCCTCTTCTAAGGTCCCTCCCAGTTCTGACATTCCATGTTCTAAGTTCCCTCCAAACTAACACATTTCCTATACATAGGCTCCTCCCAGCTCTGACACTCTAGAAACCAATCCAGATCCAGCCCAGAGACCTTAGCCAAGAATGCCTACATGTTGGAAAATAGGTCAGAAGGCAGGATAGCGGATGTGCCTGATAGCGGAGAACCTGATCACTCACCTAAGAATGCCAGCAGCTCGGGGCTGGTTGCAAGCTCCTCATCCTTTGCAATCTGACGCATGATTTCATTGAACGCAGTTCTCCGTTCCCGTATGTCAGACTCCCCAACAAACAAGATTTTTCTGGGGAGTGGGGGAAGGGCAGCCTGTGGATATCGACTTGTCAGCTTCTGGTAAAACTCCTCGATCTCACTGTACTTTCTGGAAACCTGCAATGAGATGGGCATGTGTTGACCTTGGCACAAAGGCAGCCCAAGGTGAAAGGTCAGCCTGTGAGGGTGGGAGGAGGAAGAACCCAGTCATGGGATTGGTGATTGCCTCTGAGGGGTACCTGTGGCTTCTGACCTCGAGAGCTTGGCTGTCCCAAGGTTGTAAAGGGGAATTCCCAGCACTTGTCATGAGCCACTTTTAGTGATCAGTGTGGGCACTGAGGAGAGTGGGGGGAGGAGCCAACAACCCCTTACTGAGGAGTACAGAGCCTTGGGGACTCCAGTCTAGCCTATGAGTTGCCCAGAAACTGAAACATTCTTGGTAATTCTGTCTCTGCTTGAAGATCATTAGGGAGGGGAAGCTCACTACCCCAGCTCATCACTGTCACTGAGTCAACAAGCACCTAAACCTGGGCCCTAGTGAGCTGGTGGACAGCTCTCCTTGTTAAGAGGGTATTCCTGATATTAAGCCCAAATTGGTCTCTTCATAGATGCTCACTGTCCTCTGCTTCTGTCCTCAAGCGGCATAAAGAATGATCCAATCCCTCCCCCCTCCCATTCTGGAAATGTGGTTCTGGAAAAGGGTAATTTACTTATTTTTTATGATAGTCTTTTAAAGGTGAATTATTTTGTTTTTTCCCCAATTACATGTCAAAATGGTTTTTAATATTAATTTTTTAAAATTTTGAGTTCCAAATTCTCTCCCATCCTCCCCAATCATTGAAGCCAATTGGCTATAGGTTATACATGTGCAATCACACAAAACATATTTCCATATTAGTCATGTTGTGAAAGAAAAGAGAGCCCCCAAAAAACAAAAAAAAAAACCCCAAGAAAAATAAAGTTTAAAAAGTGTGTTTCAATCTGTATTCAGACACCATCAATTCTTTCTCTGGAGATGGAGAGCATTTTGCATCATCAGTCTTTTCGAATTGTCTTGCATCATTGTATTGTTGAGAAGAGCCAAGTCTATCTAAGTTGATCATCCTACAATGTTGCTGTCACTGTGTACAGTGTTCTCGTGGTTCTGCTCATTTCACTCTGCATCAGTTCTTGTAAATCTTTCCAGGATTTTCTGAGAGAATTTTGTTTTTCACTTCTCATAGTACAATCATATACCAGAACTTGTTTGGCTATTCTTCAATTGATGGGCATCCCCTCAATTTCCAATTCTTTGCTACCACTAAAAGAGCTGCTATAAAGATTTGTTTTTACACATAGGTCCTTTTCCTTTTTTTTTTATCTCATTGGGATACAGAACTTCTGGTGGCACTGCTGGAGCAAAGTGTATGCATGGTTTTATAGCCCTTTTAGCATAGTTCCAAATTGCTCCCCAGAATGATTGGTTCAGTTCACAACTCCACCAACAGTGCATTAGCATCCCAATTTTCCCATATCCTCTCTCCAACATTTATCATCTTCCTTTTCTGTCATATTAGTCAATCTGATAGGTGTGAGGTGGTACCTCAGAGTTGTTTTGATATGTATTTCTCTAATCAATAGTGACTGTAAAGGCAAGCAAAGTGGGATTTTTTACTGTATTTTTCTTTTGGAGTACTCAGCACCAAGGCAATCAAGTGCCTTTGATTGAGTCTTGCCTTTGTTTGTAGGAAGGCCCATACCATTTTGCTAGTTAGGTCATGAGAGGTGTGAAGCTCTCTGACCCTAAAGAAGTGTATATATACTCTGAGGTTAGCATTTTGTTTGGGGCTCACTCACTGGAAGAGTGTCATGTGATTTGACCAGATGAGACTCTGGATAGCCATTGGAGTCCCCTGGCTTTGAAAACCCAGATATTGGTGCTTCTCTCTCTGGTAACTGTATGTATTGCTACGGACAGACAGCTAGAAGCCTGTCTGCTGATTTGTGTTATTTTGCTCTGTTTATACAATTTCTGCTTGTAATTTCTGTTTGTGTTTTCTCTGAAGTTCAGGGTATTGACTTTTTCCCCTTAAGTAAGTGAATGATATATGTATGTTTAATTAAAGTGAGATTGTAAACCCCTTAAAGTTGATTTCCTTAGAAAAGCAGATCAAAGAACCTATGCTAGTAGCCCTTCTGTGTGCTGGTGTTACTGGCCTTACACCTCCACAGCAGCTGCAAGCAGCATTATTGTTACAAAATGGCATAGTCGGCAGGATCTGCAAATTAAAAGGAAAGCATGGGGCCTGGGATACTTGTTCACTGTTTCCCAGTTGTAGTAACTATGATTCTGTGGAGCCTGGAGCAGGAGCAGAGAGCTGCCTGTGTGCAGAGCTTTGCTTTCCCAGAAACAGAGGCTCCCCTGGAGCTTACTATCAGGCAGGAGCAGGAAGAACTTGAAGCTGAGCAGTCCCCATGAGCTGAGACAAGGAGCAGGAGCAGAGAGCTGCCTGTGTGTGAATCCAGGCAAGAGCTGAGAGTGGTCGGCCCATGCAGGAAGAGATATGGGACTTGAAAGTCAACCTCAGGTCAAGATGAAAAGAGGACTTTACTTCGGTGCTTCATATTGACTGAGGAGATTGTGACTTGCTGTGACCTAGGGTCAATGGTGATTGTATTTTCTGCCACCCCTAATGGATGATATGTTGTTCTAGGGAAAACCCTGGCCTGGGACCCCCTGCTTGTGTAAACAAGCATTTTGAGGAATGCTACTGAATGATGTTTTGCTTAAGGATGTTGCTATGAATGTTATGGCTCAGTTTATTGAACTCTCTGCTCTCTGTTCCTGCTCCAGGCTCCACAGAATCATAGTTACTACAACTGGGAAACAGTGAACAAGTATCCCAGGCCCCATGCTTTCCTTTTAATTTGCAGATCCTGCCGACTATGCCATTTTGTAACAATAATGCTGCTTGCAGCTGCTGTGGAGGTATAAGACCAATAACACCAACACACAAGAGGGCTACTAGCACAGGTTCTTTGATCTCCTTTTCTAAGGAAAGTGACTTTAAAGGGTTTACAATCTCACTTTAATTAAACATATATTTATCATTCAGTTACTTTGGGGGAAAGAGTCAACACCCTGAACTTCAGAGAAAACACAAACAGAAATTACAAACAGAGAAAATATAAGCAGAGCAGATATCACAAATCAACAGACAGGCTTCTAGCTGTGTGACCAAAGTTATACATACATAGCTACTAGAGAGAGAAACACCAACATCTGAGTTTTCAAAGCCGCGGCGGGTGGGGCAGGGGAGGCTCCTTAACAGTTACCCAGAGTCTCCACAGCAACACTCTTCCCATGAGTGAGCCCCAAACAAAATGCTAACCTCAGAGTATATATATATACTTCTTTAGGGTCAGAGAGCTTCACACCTCTCATGACCTAACTAGCAAAAGGGTGGGGACCTTCCTACAAACAAAGGCAAGACTCAATCAAAGGCACTTGATTGCCTTGGTGCTGAGTAGCACTCCAAAAGGAAAAAAACAGTAAAAAGTCCCACTTTGCTTGCCCTTACAATGATTTAGAGCATTTTTTGTAATGATAGATAGTTTTGATTGCTTATTTTGAAATATGCCTGTTCATATCTTTTGAGCACTTACCAAATGAGGAATGGTTCATATTTTTATGAAATTTGACTCATTTCCTATAAATTTGAGAAATGAGGCCTTTATCAGAGAAATTTGCTATAAATTTTTTTTCACAGTTATGATTACTAACTGTATTTCCCACCATCCTACTTCCCTTTATCCTACTTTCTCTCTCTCCTTTTACCCTGTCCCTCAAAAGCATTTTGCTCCCATCCACCCTCCCTATCAGCCCTTCTCTTAACCCCTTTCCCTTCTACTTTCCCATAGGGTAAGATAGGTTTCTATAACCAACTGAGTATGTATGTTATTCCCTTTTTGAGCCACTTCCAATAAGAATAAGGCTTAAGTACTTCCCTCCACCTTTCCCATCCTTCTTTCCATGATAAAAGTTATGTGAAATAATTTACCCTATTTTACCTCTCCCTTTCCCCTTCTTCCAATGCATTCCTCCTTCTCACTCCTTAATTTTGTTTTTCAGGTATCATCCCATCATACTCAACTCACACCTACGCCCCCTGTCTATGTATATTCCTAACTGCCCTGATGATAAAGTTCTTATGAGTTACAAGTATCATCTTCCTATGTAGGAATGTAAACAGTTTTAACCTTACTGAATTCCTCTTTCTTATTTACCTTTTTATGCTTCTCTTGATTCTTGTATTTGAAAGTCAAATTTTCTATTCAGCTCTTGTCTTTTCATCAGGAATGCTTGAAAGTCCTTTATTTCAATGAATATCCATCTTTATCCCCTGAAGGATTATATTCAGTTTTACTGGGTATATGATTCATGGTTGTAATCCTAGTTCTTTTGCCCTTCAGAATATCATATTCCAAGCCCTCCAACTTTTTAATATAGAAGCTGCTAAATCTTGTATTATGGCTCCACAATATTGGAATTTATTTCTGGCAGCTTGCAATATTTTCTTCTTATTTGGCTATAATATTCTTGGGAGTTTTCATTTTGGGATCTCTTTCAGGAGGTGGATAGTGGATTCTTTTGATCTGTATTTTATATCTGGTGGTTCTAGAAAATTAGGGCAAGGGTGGAGCCAAGATGGTGGCAGGAAAACAGGGACTAGCTTAAGCTCTCCCCCAAATCCCTCCAAACACCTTAAAAATAGACTAACTCAAATGACAAAAGAGCTCCAAAAAGCCAATGAGGAAAAGAATGCCTTGAAAGGCA
This sequence comes from Trichosurus vulpecula, assembly GCF_011100635.1. Classification (NCBI taxonomy): domain Eukaryota; kingdom Metazoa; phylum Chordata; class Mammalia; order Diprotodontia; family Phalangeridae; genus Trichosurus; species Trichosurus vulpecula. The sequence goes on along the minus strand of NC_050575.1, from coordinate 412,377,617 downwards.
GAATTAGCCAAATGGAAAAGGAGGTTCAAAAGACCACTGAAGAAAATACCACCTTAAAAATTAGATTGGAGCAAGTGGAAGCTAGTGACTTTATGGGAAATCAAAATATTATAAAACAGAACCAAAAGAATGAAAAAAAATGGAAGACTGTGAAATATCTCTTTGGAAAAACCACTGACCTGGAAAATAGATCCAGGAGAGATAACTTAAAAATTATTGGGCTACCTGAAAGCCATGATCAAGAAAAGAGCCTAGACATCACCTTTCAAGAAATTATCAAGAAAAACTGCCCTGATATTCTAGAACCAGAGGGTAAAATAGAAATTGAAAGAATCCACTGATTGCCTCTCGAAAAACATTCCAAAAAGAAAACTCCGAGGAATATTGTAGCCAAATTCCAGAGTTCCCAGGTCAAGGAGAAAATATTGCAAGCAGCCACAAAGAAACAATTTGAGCATTGTGGAAACACAATCAGGATAACACAAGATCTAGCAGCTTCTACATTAAGGGAATGAAGGGCTTGGAATATGATATTCCGGAGGTCAAAGGAGCTAGGACTGAAACCAAGAATCAGCTACCCAGCAAAACTGAGTATAATACTCAAGGACAAAATATGGATTTTCAATGAAAGAGGACTTTCAAGCATTCTTGAAAAAGAAAAGACCAGAGCTGAAGAGAAAATCTGACTTTCAAATATGAGAATTAAGAGAAGCATGAAAAGGTAAACAGGAAAGAGAAATCATAAGGGACTTACTAAAGTTGAACTGTTTTGGTTACATTCTTACATGGGAAGATGTTATTTGTAACTCATGAAACCATTCTAAGTATTAGGGTAGTTGAAGGGAATATATATATATATATATATATATATATATATATATATATACATATACATATATATATGTGTGTGTGTATGTATGTATGTATAGACAAAGGGCACAGGGTGAGTTGAATATGAAGGGATGATATCTAAAAAATAAATAAATAAATACGATTAAGGGGTGAGAGAGAGAAATATATTGGAGAAGGAGAAAGGGAGATATAGGATGGGGTAAATTATCTCACATAAAAGTGTCCAGAAAAAGCAGTTCTATTGGAAGGGAAGAGGGGGCAGGTGAAAGGGAATGAAAGAATCTTACTCTCATCAGACTTAACTTAAGAAGCAAATAACATACACGCTCAATTGGGTATCTTACCCTACAGGAAATGGGGGGAAGGGGATAAGAGAGAGGGGATGATAGAAGGGAGGGCAGAGTAGGGAGGAGGTAATCAAAAGCAAATACTTTTGAGAAGGGCCAGGGTCAAGGGGATAAAATTGAATAAAGGGGGACAGGATAGGATGCAGGGAAATATAGTCTTTCAAACATGATTGTTATGGAAGTGTTTTGCATAATGATACATGTGTGGCCTATGTTGAATTGCTTGCCTTCTCAAGGAGGCTGGGTGGGAAGAGAAGGAGGGAGAAAATTTGGAACTTAAAGTTCTAAAAACAAATGCTCAAAAACAAAGTTGTTTTTTACATGCAACTGGGAAATAAGATATATGGGCAATGGGGTATAGAAATCTATCTTGCCCTACAAGAAAGTAAAGGGAAAGGGGATAAGGGAGGGAAGTGGGGTGACAGAAGGGCAGGCAGACTGGGGAAAGGGGCAATCAGAAAAAATGCCATCTTGGGGTAGGGGTAGGGTATAAGTGGGGAGAAAATTTGTAACTCAAAATCTTGTGGAAATCAATGCTAAAAACTAAAAAAATATTAAATAAAGAAATAAAAAGAAAAAAAATTAGGGCAGTTTTTTTTTTCTTGATAATTTCTTGAAAAGTGATGTCTAGGCTCTGTTTTTGATCTACCTTTCAGGTAGTTCAATAATTCTTAAATTTTCTCTCCTTGATCTATTTTCCAGGTCAGTTGTTTTTCCAATGTGCTATTTCACATTTTCTTCTGTTTTTTTTTTCATCCTTTGGACTTTGTTTCTTCAAGTCTCATGAAGTCATTAGCTTCCAGTTTCCCAATTCTAAATTTCAAGGAATTATTTTCTTCAGCAGACTTTTACATCTCCTCTCCATTTGACCAATTCTACTCTTTAAGGAGGTCTTCTCTTCAGTGAATTTTTGCGTGTCTTTTAAAGTGTTATTTTCTTCAGCATTTTTTTTGTGTGTCTCCTTTATCAAGCTGTTGGCTTTGTTTTCATGATTTTCTTGCATCACTCTCATTTATTTTCCCATTTTTCCTCTACCTCTCTTATTTGATTTTTAACATCCTTTTGGAGCTCTTCTAAGAATTCTTTTTGGGCTTGAGACCAATTCACATTTTCTTTGAGGCTTTGGATGTTCTGTTGTTTTCTGAGTTTGTGTTTTGATTTTCCCTGTCGCCATAGTAATTTTCTATGGTCAAGTTCTTTCTTTGTTGTTGTTTGCTTATTTCTCCAGCCTATTTCTTGACTTTGAACTTTATGGTAAAATTGGGCTCTGGTCCTGGGTGGAGGTGGCACTGTGTCAAGTTTCAGGTTTTTTGTGCAGCTGTTTTCAGAGCCAGCTCTGGGGGTCTGTAAGCTTTCATTTCTTCAAAAATGGTCTGATCCAAGGGGAGGTGTGTTGCAGTTTGGCAGAAACTAGATATAGACTGACATCTTACACCATATACCAAGGTCAAAATGGGTACATAGTTTATAAGTAAATTAGGAGAGCAAGGAATAGTTCACTTGTCAAATCTATAGAGAACGGAAGAATTATGACCGAACAAGAGGTAGAGAGCATTATGAGATGTAAAATGGATCATTTCGATTATATTAAATTAAAATTTTTTGCACAAACAAAACCAATGCAGCCAAGATTGAAAAGAAAGCAGAAAACTAGAAAACAATTTTTATAGCAAATGTCTCTGACAAAGGCCTTATTTTGTGTCTGTATATATATATATATATATATATATATATATATATATATATATAGAGAGAGAGAGAGAGAGAGAGAGAGAGAGAGAGAGAGAGGGAGGGAAGGAGGGAGGGGGAGGGAGGGAGGGAGAGAGGGAGGGGGAGAGAGAGAGAGAGAGAGAGAGAACTGAGTCAAAATTTATAAGAATACAAGCCATTCCCCAACTGATAAATAGTCAAAGGATATGAACAGCAGTTTTCAGACAAAACAATCAAAGCTATC